>NC_143588.1:101280644-101606023 GCF_048544385.1 Mastigoproctus giganteus
GTTTCCATTGTTTCTTCTCTCTCTTTGTTTCTTCTTTCTTCTCTCTGCACCGTTTCTTTCTTCTGTCTCTGTGTTCCTTTTTTCTCTCTCTGTTTCAATCTTCTCTATTTTGCTCTGTCTCTCTCTCTGATTCTTTCTTCTATCTATTTCTCTTCTGATCATTTTCTTCTCTGTCTCTCTCTTTCTCTCTCTATTTCTTCTCTTTTTTTCTGTCTTTCTCTCGTTATCTTTTTTCTTTGCCTCTTCTATTTCTCCGTTTCTTTCTTCTCTATCTCTATTTCTCCGTCTTTTTTCTCTGTTTCTCTTTTTATGTCTTCTTTTTCTCACTCTTTCTATCTCTCTTTGTTTCTTCTCCTTTTTTGCTCTCTGTTTGTCCCTTCTATCTTCTCTCTGTCTGTCTTCTTTCTTCTCTTTTTGTCTATTCTTCTTCTCTCTATTCGTCTTCTTTTTTTTTTTTTTGGCTCTGTGTTCTCTTTGATTATTTCTTCTTCTGTTTTCTCTTCTGCCTTTGACTCTGTTTCTCTTTTGATTCTTTCTTCTATCTCTCTTTCACTTGATGCTTTCTACTCTATATGTCACTATAGAGTGGAAAAACTTAAGGTGGTAGGAAAATCGAAAAAGACCTGGGAGTAATTGTGCAGGCAGATATGAAGTTTTCTGAGCAATGCAGACAGGCTGCCAGGGCAGGTCATGGGGTTTTGTCTATGATATATAGAATTTCGCTAGCAGGGAGAAGGAGGTGATTGTCCCTCTGTATAAGGCAATGGTCAGGCCACGCCTTGAGTACTGCGTACAGGTCTGGAGGCCTCATTTTAGGAAGGATGTAGATTTACTTGAGCGTGTACAGAAAAGGCAACAAGATTGGTTGAGGGGAATGAAGGGATCCTCTTACCAGAGAGGCTAAGTTCTGCAAATTGCAGTGGCTGGAGACTAGGCACCTGCGCGGTGATCTGATTGAGGTGTACAAGGCTTGAATGGGTTCAGCACGCTGAATTCTGATGGGATTCTTCCACTTGTTCAGATTACAAACCTAAGGGGGCATAAATTCAAATTAAGAAAGGACAGATGTAGAATAGATGTGCGGAAATTTTGCCTTTGGCCAGCGGGTGGTTAATTGCTGGAACAAACTTCCATCTGTCGTTGTGGAAGTTGATAGGTTGAATAAATTTAAGGAGGAACTGGACAGGCATTTGGAGGGAATGGTTTGATTTTTTTTTTTTTTTTTTTTTTTTTTTTTTGGCTGATGCTGCATACGCTCATACACGTGCTTTCTTGCATCACATGCTCTATTACTATTACTATTCATTCGCTGTCTCTTCTCTTTTCTCTCTGTGCCTTTCTCTGTTTCTCCTCTTCTTTCTCCTCTCTGTCTCTTCCTCTCCCTTCTATCTTCTCTCTTCTGTTTCTCTCTTCTCTGTTCGCTTTACGTTTCTTGTCTCTCTTCCTTTAGAGAGAGAGGCAAGAAAGAAGCAACAGAGAGAGAGAACTAAACACAGAAAATCTCTGTATTCTCCTCCCTCTCTATTTGTTCTTTCTCCCTCTCTCTCTCTCTCTCTCTCTCTCTGTCCATCTATCTGTGTATCTGTGTGTGTCCTGGGTGTGTTCTGCGTAAGAGCTCTCAAACAGTTTTGGGAAAGTTATCTTGTACAAATTGAAAGACTTACGAAAGCGAGCGAGGGGATGATTTGCTAAGTTATGGAGAAGCACGTGCGTATGGAGCACGCACAATAGCCTAAAATAAAGCCCAATCTGTCTTAATCCCTCGCGGAGATATTAGGGTCGAGCTGATGGTTTTTGCGAGACTGTTGGGGAAAATCAGGAGTGGAGCAAGGCTTCTCGGCGATGTAATTATATCTCGAGGGTCTCCGGTCCTATACGCAGATAAAGACCTCTGGATGTTTTCTAATATCCAAAGAGACCTATAAACTTTGAAGAGGTAAAGGTTGGCGCGCGCGTGCAAATAATAAGAGGGGCAAAAAATATTTCTTTCGCATTATTCGAACTTCTATTGGCGTCCGTATCAGGTTATCGGCGAATTGTATGACGAAACAGCCCCTCCCCCGCATCCGGGTAATGATTCAGAAATAATTGCGTCGCTAATGACTACGGCCAACAACGTTGACATCGCTCGTTCGCAGAAACAGAAAGAATAAAAAAGTGAAATTTGTTGGATGAAAAACAATGAAACTTTCTCTTCCTCGCTGCGCTGCGCACAATTTCAATCGCTCTTTGAGGAGAATTGATCGTTCTCCATTTTTATATGCGATTCGTTTGGGGTGTGTTTGCTTTATGTGTTTTATTTATTTTTTTTTTATTATTAATTAGTTTTAAGAATAAAGAAGATAAAAGTATGATTATTTCGCAATACTTTTTAAGAAAATAATTATAAATGTGGCGATATAAGTCTCTCTCTCTCTTAATATTTACAAGTTTCATAAATGGAACAAAATGGCGATGATGAATGTAGGTAGAGACCGGAAATTAGAAGATATTTTAAAAAAAGGTAACATTTCCACGTAAATAATATGAAACCGGATATTAGAACACTAATTAATAGAGAGAGAGAGAGAGAGAGAGAGAGAGAGAGAATGAAAAATATGGGGGTGAAGAGAGTGAGCGAGGGAGTGAGTGAGTGATGTGAATGAAAAATATCAGAGAAAGAGAATTAAAAATTCTTTCTCTCTCATATTTATCTTTCTCATAGGAGAAAGATAGAAAAATATCAGAGAGAGAATGAAAAATATGACACAGAGAGAGAGAAATGAAAAATTTCAGAGAGAAAAATAAAAAAATATGAGGGAGAGAGAGAGAGAATGAAAAATATCAGAGAGGAGAGAGAGAGAGAGAGAGAGAATTAATATATGACAAAAAAATATCAGAGAGACAGAGAATGAAAAATGAGACACGAAGAGAAAGAGTGAAAAATATGAGAGATACAGAGAGAGAGAATTAAAAATTCTCATATTTATCTTTCTCATAAGAGAAAGAGAGAAAAATATGACAGACAGAGAGAAAACGACAAATTTCAGACAGAAAAAGAGAAAAACTATGAGAGAGAGAAAATGAAAATTATGAGAGAGCGAGAGAGAGAACGAAAATATCAGAGAGAGAGAGAGAGAATGAATATTATAAAAGAGAGAGAGAACGAATATTATGAGAGAGAGAGAGAGAGAGGAGAAGAGGAGAGAGAGAGAGAGAGAGAGAGAATGAAAATATCAAAGAGAGAGAGAGAGAGAGAGAATGAATATTATGGAAGAGAGAGAGAACGAATATTATGAGAGAGAGAGAGAGAATGAAAAATATCAGAGAGAGAGAGAGAATGAAAAATATCAGGAGAGAGAGAGGGGAGAGAGGAGAGGGAGGAGAGAGAGAGAGAGAGGGAGAGAGAGAGAGAGAATGAAAAATATCAAAGAGAGAGAGAGAGGAGAGAGAGAATGAATATTATGGAAGAGAGAGGAGAACGAATATTATGAGAGAGAGAGAGAGAGAGAGAGAGAATGAAAAATATCAAAGAGAGAGAGAGAGAGAGAGAGGAGAGAGAGGAGAGAGAGAGAATGAAAAATATCAGAGAGAGAGAGAGAGAATGAAAAATATCAGAGAGAGAGAGAGAGAATGAAAAATATCAGAGAGAGAGAGAGAGAGAGAGAATGAAAAATATCAAAGAGAGAGAGAGAGAGAGAGAGAGAGAGAGAGAGAGAGAGAGAGAATGAAAAATATCAGAGAGAGAGAGAAGAGAGAGAGAGAGAGAGAATGAAAAATATCAGAGAGAGAGAGAGAGAGAGAGAGAGAATGAAAAATATCAGAGAGAGAGAGAGAGAGAGAATGAAAAATATCAGAGAGAGAGAGAGAGAGAGAGAGAGAGAGAGAATGAAAAATATCAGAGAGAGAGAGAGAGAGAGAGAGAATGAATATTATGGAAGAGAGAGAGAACGAATATTATGAGAGAGAGAGAGAGAGAGAGAGAGAATGAAAAATATCAAAGAGAGAGAGAGAGAGAGAGAGAGAGAGAGAGAGAGAGAGAGAATGAAAAATATCAGAGAGAGAGAGAGAGAATGAAAAATATCAGAGAGAGAGAGAGAGAATGAAAAATATCAGAGAGAGAGAGAGAGAGAGAATGAAAAATATCAAAGAGAGAGAGAGAGAGAGAGAGGAGAGAGAGAGAGAGAGAGAGAGAGAATGAAAAATATCAGAGAGAGAGAGAGAGAGAGAGAGAGAGAGAGAATGAAAAATATCAGAGAGAGAGAGAGAGAGAGAGAGAGAATGAAAAATATCAGAGAGAGAGAGAGAGAGAGAATGAAAAATATCAGAGAGAGAGAGAGAGAGAGAGAGAGAGAGAGAATGAAAAATATCAGAGAGAGAGAGAGAGAGAGAATGAAAAATATCAGAGAGAGAGAGAGAATGAAAAATATCAGAGAGAGAAAGAAAATGAAAAATATCAGAGAGAGAGAGAGAGAGAATGAATATTATGGAAGAGAGAGAGAGAGAGAGAGAGAGAGAGAGAGAGAGAGAGGAGAGAGAGAGAGAGAGAGAGAGAGAATGAAAAATATCAGAGAGAGAGAGAGAGAATGAAATATATCAGAGAGAGAAAGAAAATGAAAAATATCAGAGAGAGAGAGAGAGAGAATGAATATTATGGAAGAGAGAGAGAGAGAGAGAGAGAGAGAGAGAGAGAGAGAGAATGAAAATATCAGAGAGAGAGAGAGAGAATGAAAAATATCAGAGAGAGAAAGAAAATGAAAAATATCAGAGAGAGAGAGAGAGAGAATGAATATTATGGAAGAGAGGAGAGAGAGAGAGAGAGAGGAGAGAGAGAGAGAGAGGAGAGAGAGAGAGAGGAGGAGAGAGAGAGAGAATGAAAATATCAGAGAGAGAGAGAGAGATAAGAGAGAGAGAATGAAAAATATCAGAGCGAGAGAGAGAGAGAATGAATATTATAGAGAGAGATGAGAGAGAGAGAGAGAATGAAAAATATCAGAGCGAGAGAGAGAGAGAGAAAGAGAGGAGAGAAAAAAATATCAGAGCGAGAGAGAGAGAGAGAATGAATATTATAAGAGAGAGAGAGAGAGAGAGAGAGAGAGAGAGAATGAAAAATATCAGAGAGAGAGAGAGAAAGAATGAATATTATAAGAGAGAGAGATAGAAACAGATATTGAAAACACCACAAAGGATGAAAATATGACGGGGGTCAGGGAAAAGCAATGAAAATATGTGAGACTGGAAAGAATGAAAATGGTAAAGTCAGGGAAGAATGAAAATGTGAGAGACAGTAAGGAATGAAAAAATGTAAGAGAGAAAATTAAAAAAAAATTAGAAAATATAAAAACATGATAGAGAGAGAAATAAAAAAAAAGAAAGTTAGTAAGGTAAGAGAGAGAGAGAGAGATCTTTTAATGGAGAAGCAACTACAGAAAACGAAAGAAATGTCTTCATTTTAAAGTGCTGTCTAACATACAAAACCACATTGCTTATAACCAATGTGTTTTTAATATTTCCTCTCTCTCTCTCTCTCTCTCTCTGTATAGGTGTATACACATATAGAGAAATAGGAGAGAGAGAGAGAGAGAGAGAGAGAGAGAGAGGGAGAGGAAATATGGCTAAACCGGCTTCGCAGACTGTCCCACGGATGCAAAATGCAATGAGAACAATCGAGTGACCCACGAAAGCGTGAAAGGCGAATATATTTATCAGCGTTTCGCCTTACGCATCGTACCGTAGTGCGGAAAACGGAATCGTTATTTCAGTCGAACGCTTTCATTTCGGATGGCGGCATCGGATCCGAAAACGAAACTCGAATACGTGCCCCCGCCCCACCCACTCAATTTCCTTCGAAAAAGCGATTTAGAAAAATAAAAAAAAGGTTCATTTGCGTGCCAAAGAAATTGTCCTCTTCTTTCTTTCTACGTAGGCAAATTGTTTTTTTTTTTTTTTCTTTCCTTCTTTCCAAAAACACGCGGATAGCGTACCAACAATTTAACGAAATAATGTCGATACACGCTTTACAATTACTTCCATCTCTTCCCTCACAAGCCATTGTGGAAGCAGACTGCAGCGCCCTCTCATATTTCTCTCTCTCGCAAAATGAATAAAAATATTTCTAAATTTGAAGGAAATAATTCGATCACGTACAGCGCCCCCTCAATTCTCCTCATATATTTCTCTCTCGGAAAATTAATAAAGATTTCTATTTTCGAAGGAAATAATTCGATCACGTGCAGCGCCCCCTCAGTTTTCCACATATTTTGCTCTCTCGGAAAATTAATAAATATTTCTATTTTCGAAGGAAGTAATTCGATCGCGTGCAGCGCCCCCTCAGTTTTCTTCATATTTTTCTCTCTCTCAGAAAATTAATAAATATTTGTATTTTCGAAGGAAAATTCGATCACGTGCCCTCTTTAACAGTCTCGATACTCCTTCCGTGTAATATTTATAAGTATAATCGGATCTGCATGAATTTTAAGTTTAAGTGAATATTCTTTAGGTAAAGTAATTGAATTTAACAATTTGAAATTAAATAAATTTCTTAACAAAACGTCGGTTTTGTTTGTTCGAAACCGATAGAAATGATTAAGAACAATGAACGCTTTGGAAAAAATTGTTTATTTTTACTTCAGAACAAATTATTCTTTACGGTGTCTTGATAATTTAATAATCCTCGCTAGATTATCTCGCGTTTCCACCTCTTACTTTACTTATCATAGATTTCCGTCGAGACCCTTATTTACGTAGAAAAATAAATGAATAAACGAAATGATATTTATGCAAATAATCCCAGTTTTTTTTCTGTAAATAGATTTTTCTATGCTTGTTTACAGTACACGAACTTGTTCCTAATGGGAGAGATGAATTTGAATATTGAAATTATTCTTTGCGATGGTGATAGAGAGAGAGAAAGAAGGTAAGGAAGAGATACACCGAGTTGACTTTGCATTAGCAACACCTACCTAATACCTTGTGGGACTACCTTTTGCCAGCAATACAACCCGTACACGTGTTAGCATGGACTCCACAATGTGTTCTGTAGTAGTGCTGCGCATGCATTGCACAATGTGGCTAGTAATGCCCGTCCATTGTCAGGTGGATGGTCGTGGCACTGAATACCCATTTCCAGTAAGTCCCAAATATTCTCACTTGGTTTGAGATAGACGCTGGAGTTGTCTGTATGTATTGTCATCATGAAGGGGTGTGCTTTGTTAGTGACAATAGAAAGGCAGGTGTTCCCATCGAGCCCTTCATTAACGGTGATCAGAGGATCCAGGCAGATTGCAGAAGCAGGCCCTAAACGATAACAGCACCGCCTCCAGACTGCCAAACCCAACAGTGCATCCAGATGCTATGGTTTCATGTTGCTTCCCCCAAATGTGGTTACGCCCGTCATCATTATAGAGTTGGAAACGTATTCATCAGACTAGGTGATAGATTTCCACATGTCGGTGGTTCAGTGTTCGTGCTGACATGTCCAAGGCACAGTTACTTGTATTTCTCAGTGAGAATGGGTATCAGTGATGGCCGTCGACTGCCATAGCCTATACGAGCTAATGTCCATTGGATAGTCCATGTGGATTGATCTTGCTATTCCTACGCTTTACTAGGTGGTTAGCTGGGCCACTGTGCTGCATGGCTGCTGTGTCACGAAACGAGACACATGAAGCTCACCACGGGCGTCGACTACACGTGGCTGTCCCAGGTTTGACCTTTCATTCAATCGCTGTTGACCCAATCACGGTACACTTGTGCTTTGATAGAACGGTAGCGCTTAAATAAAACTGTCTTTAGCCGCCCAAGAGCTATCTTATTTGTCCATGTTGTTATTGTTGTAAGGTTTCAGGAGCATCAATGACTAAAGCCATATTGCTCTGTGTATATTATCCATAAATTGTGTTTGTTCTGTGGTTGATTTTCTGTTTGGTGGATGAAAAACCCGAGGGTTCTGGAGAAAAAACCACGCTACCCTCACCTGAGACCAACTAATTCAGCCACGTTGTGAAAAAGGCCAACAAAAATTCCTCCCGTCATCGAGGGACTCGAACTCAGGTCTTTTCCACCCGGTCTGGGGAGGACGACGATTCTGTCTACTTTGTCCATGTGTAAAGGCAAGTGTATATTAATAGTAGCAAATGCTGCAATAAAGCAAACTTATATAGAGCATCAGCCAAAAAAAAAAAAAAAAAGCATCTTCTGTCCATCCCATCCAATAGGTTGAAAGATCTCGACTCTGGATATCATCCGTTCCTGACTTCAAGCCTTCACCAGTCAACTCAATTTAGATAGATAGAGAGAACAAAGAAAGAGAATAGTACTCACAGAAAAAAAAAATCGAAAGAGAGAGAATTAAATATTCATAAAGAAAATGAAGGCAGAATAAGTCATAAAACAGAGAAAGAAAGTGAAAGGAAAAGAGAGAAAGAATAAGACACGCACACAGAAATTGAAGATGGGATAAATCAACAACTGGGAGAAATAGAGAGAGAATAAAATGAAAGCAGAAAATGAAGATGAATAATCAAAGATAGATAAATAAAGAGAGAGAATGAAATATGCATATAGACATTGAAGATGGAATCAATAACGATAAATAGAGAAAGAAAGAATAAAATATGCACATAGAAACTGAAGATAGAATAAATCAAAGAGAGAGAATGGTGAAGAGGCCATCCGTTAGCCGAGATAAGGGAAAATCAAAAAACAACAAAACAAAAAAATAAAATAAAATAAATCGGACGTTGAAAGCTTCGGGGAATTAAAAGCATACGAATAACTAGCATCAGGGCCGGTACGTCCGCCACTCGTCAGTGCCTGATTGAAAAGGCAGCAGCGAACAGCACGAAGCATGTTAGGATAAGGAGCTTATGGTTTTAGAAGTGAAGCTAACTGCCATCTACTTTTAAACTTAGTAATGCTGCAAAATGTTTTTCGAAAAGGGGATTCTTTTAGCGGTATTAAGTCCGCAAGAAACCGTATCGGAATAAGCATTTAACATGACAGCTGGCGCAGTACCTCACAGCACCCACTGCTTCTTCTTACACTCCTTTCTTACTCATATTTTTCCTCGAATTATTCATTAAATTTTCGAAGAATTCTGGGAAAAAAATCACCCGCTATTAATTATCCTCATTCTTAAAGGAAGACAGTCAGCATTTACCACAACGGTAATTAAAAGTGCTTCGACTAAGTAAAAGAACACTCGAAAGTAGTTATGAAAGAGCAGACGAACATATCGAGAAACAAAAAGTTTGAAATAATAATTCATAACTTGCAGATAAAAGCCAACAATAGACACCTACTGAGGATTTAGAACAAACGCTACTTTACTCCGCGCTTTGAAACAATAGAATACGCAATATCCGACTATAAATAGAACGGAAATTCCAGTTGCAGACGTAATTAACAATTGATCGTCTGCTGTGGCATTTCTGCCAAATAGAATTACAGATGTTAGTAGCAAACGATCAAGCGCTCACAATTAAACTGAAAATATATCCGACATGAAACATATAACGATGAGTTCAAAGCGCCAAACGATTAAGTGCTAACAATTAAATTTGAAAATAGGTCGCGCAACAATGAGTGTGACGTCAAACAGAAACTCGAAGTAGGCTTAACTAGTTGTTGTAGTGTTTTTAAATTCCATTATTCGACTCTGATGATTGTTTTAATAAATTCTTGAAGTTTTTTTAAGCATAAATATTTAGTTTATTATCCTGCCTTCAGTTTATTATCCAACGTCGGTTTATTATCCAAATCTGTTGTAATATTTTGCTATCGTTTGGTTTGTACACTATTAAGCAGCTGGTTTTTATGATTGTTTATTAATGTTTGGATTTGTAAATCAAAACTTAAGGTGTGTGGAGTTTCCGATATCATTTTCTTCTCCTTTTAAGCACTTTAATTTCGCATAAATGCTTTATTTTCTTGCGATAACAAGATTAATGGTTGGATTTGATTAATGGCTAAAAACATGTGCTCAAGACTTGGCACTTGTTTAGAGAGCGGAAGAAAAATGAATGAAATTGTTATTAGAATAACGAGATACACTCCCAACTTGTGAATAAAAGTAATGGAATTCAGTGCATTGTGAGGAGGGGACCCTAATAACATTGGACGTTTGCAGTTAGCGGACCGAAGTCCTTTCAGTATTACGATAATTGATAATTCAAAATTTTCATCTCATACCATCAAAAGACGTAACGTTTTTTAAATGCTTCACCAGCAATCGATTTTGTGTACACGTACCAGGACTCTTGCAGATATTGAACAAACAATAAGACTACTGTTTATTTTTATTTTTTAGAATAACTACTCTGTAATTAATGGCAAAATGATTGTAAAAATCGCTGGAGAAAATTATTTTTTGTCTTAATGAGTGCCTATCCTTATCTGTTTTGGGATGAAAAACCAGATTCTGAGAGGAAAAGGTACGTGGTATCTCTCGATCAAGCATGTTATTTTGCAGGATGAAAATCACTCTGTAGACGGTAGACACCATCTAGCCCTGGGCCATAACAAATATCTCTCAGTGATCCATTTTTAGGCTAATGGACACATATTTCGGATGTTTCTCCACGTGTCCAGTTATATTAAGGGAGGCAGCGAAGGACGTAAGCAAACATTAGCCATAATTATGAGATTACCCTTGGATTCTGGGGAAGTCCCCGTGGATTGGGAGTGTAGAATTTATCCATAATTCAGAAAGGTCAAAGGGTACACAAATAATTACTGACCAGTTAGTTTAAATTCTGTTCTGGGGAAAATAATGGAGCACTGGTTAAAGAAGTAATGCAGGACCATCTAGACAAGACTGCAGTTATACAGTAGTTCAGATAGCATTGGTTTGTTAACGAAAGGGGAAGTTTTGTCTTACCAATTTGATTGGATACTATGATGTGGTGACAAAGGAATTGATGCAAAATATAATTTTTATAACACATACTTGGATTTCAGGAAAGTTTTTGATACTGTTGCACATGGAAGATTACTGCACAAATTTAGAGCACTGTAGCATTAAGGGCAAGTTGCTGCTATGGATAAAGGAATGGTTAAGTGTGGGAAGACAGAGAGTGGTAGTCGATGGATAGATTGGATCTATTGTTGTTTACTATATTTATCAATGATATTGATGAAGGCGTATCAGACTTAATGTCCAAGTTTGCAGATGATACAAAGGGTGGCAGGATGGTTAATGACAGGAATAAAGGCATGCTACTGCAACAGATCTAGAAGAGTTAGGCAAATGGGCTGAGAAATAGCAAATGAAGTTTAACATTGACAAATGCAAAGTACTGCATATGGCTAGCAGCATCCCCAGAGTAACATATCAACTGTGTGGTACTACACTGACAGTGGTAGAGAGTGAAACTGACCTTGGGGTAATTGTGAGGTCAGATATGAAGTTTTTGAGAAGTATAGACAGGCTACCAAGACAGGAATTTTTCCAGCAGTGATAAGGAAGTAAATATCCTGTTGTATAAAGAAATGGTCAGGCCACGCCTTGAGTACTGCACACAGGTCTGAAGGCCTAATTTTAGGAAGGATGTAGAGCTGTTAGAACGAGTACAGAGAAAGGTAACAAGAATGGAACAAAGGGGTGATCTTACCAAGAAAAGCTTCAGTTCTGCAAATTGCAGTTTAGAGATTAGGCACCTGCGAGGTGATCTGATTGAGGTGTTTAAGGCTTTGAATGAATTGAGAAAGCTCAATGCTGATGAGATTGTTCTTCTTGCTCAGACTACACATATGAGGGGGTACAAATTCAAATCGGTGAAGGACGGTTGTAGAATAAATGTGCGAACGTTTGCCTTTAGCCAGCGGATGGTTGATTGCTGGAACAAACTTCCTTCTGTCGTTGTTAAAGTTGATAACTTAAATAAATTCAAGGAAGAACTAGACAAACAATTGGAGGGAATGAATAGGTGAAATGGGAGGTGTCATGTTTTTTATTTATTAATTTTTCTTATAGCTGATGTACAAACGTGCTTTCTTGCACCATTTCCCACTACTAATGTTAGTCTTTTACACTCACTAGCCAAAAAATTATTAAGGTTTTGTAATTGGCGTCAACAGGTAATTAAACGTCCAGTAAGAAAATGTCACTTGTGAAGTGGTATGATCATAATACAGCAGCTGTCAAAAAGGTGGCCCTACGATATATTGAATAAAGGTTTCTAATTTTTTGTCTAGTGAGTGTATTACGTTCGAAATTCTTTACTGTCCAAGGCACTTCCCAAAAGTACAAGAATATATTTAACAACGACTTGTTATTCCAAGTCCAGCGGTTCTATCGCCATTGGAATCATTGGAACAAGGGCCGAGCAATAGAACGGGGAAACAGGGGAACAAAATTTAGATTTAAATATTTGAGCGAATAATGTACAGGGCTTGTTTGGATGAAAAGGTATAGTATTCCGAGAATTGTGAATCACTCTAAGATTACGAGTGGCCCATCGTCTTCTTACTTCAATCACGTGCCATCTATTGAATTTCCATAAAACTAATCAGTTAATTTAAAACGTACATCTCTAATTAAAACAAAGTAATGGAAAATTGTCTTAATTACTCATTTAGGGATATAAAAATACGAAGGAAATTCAAATCCCAATTTCATTAGAAGTTCCCGAAAGATGAAAGTGCACTACACTAACCACATCAGCCATCTTCTTTCTCTTTCCTTCAGATTTTCTCAATGGAAAATCATTTATAAAACCATTTTCAGCGATAGAACCATTCCAAAAACCATTCTAGATCGCTTATAGAATCATTTTTCTTTCACTGTGAACATGGAACGAGACTTGTGAAAGGAAACAGTTCTTAAAGCCTGGAATCAATAACACTGACTCCTAATCTCTCTCTCCCTCTCTCTCTCTCTAGTTTTCAGTAACTACCTGAGAACTGTCTAATGTCAAAAAGAAGGGATGATAACCTTTTCATACAGCTAGAATATACGAACGAAATCCCTTACAACAGAAGTTGTTGGAGAACAATTTTCTCCCCCTTAAGAACGTACATTCCAAAATGGCCGTCCATCGTTAAAACTCGAAAAAAATAAATAAATAAAATTCTTCCTTTCAATTTTACTGATTTGTCTTTTTCCCCTAAACAAATATCTACGGTGGCATTGCATTGAAACTTAATTACATTTGCATTTCTTTGTTAACTTTCCAAATACCTATAATCTTACAGAGGACATTTACCCTAGAGGTTATTCGACAAGATCCATTCTGCCGAACAAGATTTAAATAACTCATCTGATAGACCCAATAAAAGATGTACGTATTGCCTATAGGGATGAAAAAGATAAGACTTTTTATTTGTCCCCCCCACCCTCAACTTCCCACCCATTCCTTCATTTGAATACTTCTTGGAAAATCAAAAGATGAATTCTCGTTAAGCAAAAGAAAGAAAAAAAAAAAGAAAAAGAAAACATCTGCCCTCAGGGAAATCTTGTTGAAGGAAAGAACACTTTGATCTGATGACATCAAAATACACATTCTTAAGAACAAAATAGAATTCTTAAGAAAAACACAAAAGAAATGTTTTCTTTATGTAACAAAAATAAATAATTAAATACTGGATATTAAATGTTTTCTGGAGATTGTCTCCATCTTATTATATAGGCCTACAAACAAACACCTCGCTGAGGGGCTTCAGTAAACTGGCGTTGAAAACCGCGAGCCGATCAAGAACGCATTTTTCTTGATCTGCTAATATTTTTAGCATCCCCTTGAGCATCGGGAGGCAGCAAGAAGAGAAGATGATGCCGAAGACAAGGCCTATCAAAGAACAAAAAAAAACTGAAAGTCACAGCGAGAGAAGAAACAAATGGAGGCTGTCAGTTGAGAACTCAAGGGTGATGTCTGTGTGCTACGGAGTGATATATGATGACCTTTGTCGACTCCCACGTGCCACATTCATCATCACCGCTTTGCTTAACTTTCACTAAGAAAAATGAACGAGAGCCTGCCTTGATTTAACAGCAGTTATGAAAGATGGACTTAAAGGTAATATTAATTATTATTCCTTACTATATATGTGCTACTTTCTCTCTCTCTCTTGATTCACTGCGATTTTCTTTAATGTTCAATATCGAACTTTTTTCATTAATCATGTAATCTTGAATGGTGTCGCCATCTTTAAAAGATAGTGTATGGTGATCAACACATTTCAAGATTGGTGCATGTATTAGTTAAATATTGCTGTTAAACACGAATCTATTTCTAACATCCCTGACCTCTGAAAACTAAAAAAACAGGTCTCCTCTCCCAAAACCCTTTTGCCTTGGTTTTCCCTCCCAAAACATCTCTTTTGGGAGAGGAATCCATGCTTTTGTATTAGAGAAAGGTCGTATAAAGCATGTATGCAACTTTTACTTCTTTCTGCAGTTAACTTACTTTTCAAACAGCCCTTGTAAACACACGTTGTAAAGATGGAGCACGCTCTCCACCTTTACAACGAGTTATCTGGTTATTGTACTACTAACATATCTCAAAAGAGGGTCACAGTATCATTTATTTATTGGATTTTCTTTTTGTTTATCGATGTTAAAACGAACAGAGTTGCTCTTATTATCAAGTTTAGTCTGGATGAACAACTACAAACTTTTCGCTGAATTTCTACGAAAAGAAAAGAAGATTCAAGTATAATTAGTAGGTGAAGTTCTACTGACGATCTAAAGATTCGGTTATGGTTTTTCAAACATTTTCAAGTGGAGCTATTTATTTATTTTATAAAAATCAAGTTTGGGTTATTTTCTGAATTTCCACTTGATGATATTGGAAAGTCGGTTACCAAAATATAAAATTTGTGTCCAAGTTTGCTGATGCCTGAATCTTTTGAGAGATGTTGGTATTAACGTGCCCAAGTTCATTAAATCACTTCGACCATGAAACATTCTTTACAAAAAAATACTCAAACAAACACGTGCACATCAGAAAGTGTAGGTATTAATGGTAAAGTGTACACTGAAATATAGATCAGTCCAAAAAAATAGAAACGTATATTCTAATATCAAAACCCTCAAGCTTAAAATGAATTGACTTTTTTTTTTCGTTTGTAATTGGATATTTTGGACCTTCTCTCCAAATATCTGTCATTTGTAATTGCTGTTGTATAAATATTAATACCAGTTCCTTTTAACTGTGGAATTGTTCCCATAGAAGATCTGAGTCCTGCTGTTGTAGGCGTAGTCAGATTCGTGTAATCCTATTAGGTGTTGGGTTGCTTTCTGAGCTTGCTTTTCTGTTTAGATACACTGCTCGACAAAATTAACAGAACAAAATGTTTCCCATGGATATTTTATTGTGAACAATGTCGCAGAAGGCGAATATTTGATGGCATCCTGGCATACAAATTTCGAATATCTAATAGAAATCGATCAACCACCTCACAGAACTGCTTATGATTATAAGCAGTTCTGTGACTTAATATTTATGACTATAAAAACACGGTTTGGGACCACACCACTTCATTCCCGTTTTTTGGCTTGATCAGTGGGAGAGCCACATCTCCAGTACTCAGGATGGCAAGTCATCGTCTTTTAGATCATTCTTTGAGATGGCGTGGGCCATTGGACGACTTGGAGCTGGGCAGTCGCAGGCGGAGGTGGCACGTTGGCTTAATGTGTTGTCTCGGCAGCTATTTCAGGAAAGAGGGACCATTACAAGAAGAGCTGGCCAAAGTCGCCCAACGGCTACGTCAACCAGAACAGCAAGACGGAGCCCTATGATATCCTGCCATAAATTTTCTCTTGAGGTTGCTGCGGCCACAGGTGGAAATTTCCAATCGGACTGTGTTAAGAAGGCTCAATTGAAGTGGACTCTACGCAAGGAAGCCAGGGATTTGTGTCCCATTAACCGCAAAGCCCTGACAACCAGGGTACGGTTCTGTTCTCAGATGAGTTCCGTTTTGAACTATAAAACATATTCTACACGTTATTTCATCTGGAGACGAGGAATATGGTACCATCTCTCTAATATCAGAG
This sequence comes from Mastigoproctus giganteus, assembly GCF_048544385.1. Taxonomy (NCBI): domain Eukaryota; kingdom Metazoa; phylum Arthropoda; class Arachnida; order Uropygi; family Thelyphonidae; genus Mastigoproctus; species Mastigoproctus giganteus. The sequence continues at coordinate 101,296,615 of NC_143588.1, forward strand.
AAAGGGACACTTACGTTGGAGGTGGTACTGTCGTGCGGGGCGGAATAATGGTCAACGGCCGCATCAATCTGCATGTTTTGGATAAGGGTACCGTAAGTGCGCAGAGGTACCGAGAACAGATCCTCGAACCCTATGTACTTTTTAGGGGTGCGGTTGGCCCAGATTTTCTTTCCATGCACGACGCCAATGCACATAGAGCTCATTGTGTTGGAGGAATATCTTGAGACTGAAGATATCTAACGACTGCCGTGACCAGCCCAATCACCAGACTTAAATCGAATCGAACATGTGTGAGATGCCCTTGGGCTTCGCATTGCACGCCGACAGCCAGTTCCTCAATCACTTGGTCTACGCTGGTGGAAGAATAAGATTTGTCGCCACAGAATCTTACAGATCCCTTATATCGAACATAGTTCACCGCTCTCAGGTCTGTTTAGACGTTGAGGGGATCATACGTCGTACTGAGGTCATGTGACCATATTCGCGACCATCAACCTCTGTACTGTGATATTTTTGGTAATTGCTATACAATATATATTTTTTTACCCTATAAATGTCCCTTATACTTGTCCGAAGTTTCTCGCTGATTCCTCATTTCATCGTTATTCTTTGGTACACTACCATACTAAATTTTATCCCCCTTCATTGCAAGCTGCATGAGTTACATCACCTTTTCTAAGTGTTCTGTTAATTTGTGGGGCAGTGTAGCAATCCTAGTATAATGTAGGTTCTCATATCTACTTGGCAGGCGTACTTTTAGTAATGTAGTAAATATTTAATGATAAACTGATGAAGGCCATGGGCAGTTTTATGAGAGGAAGTCGATCCTCTTCGGGAAGGACCCCCATAAAAAATTATCCAACTTAGAATCTCCATATAGCGTTGTTCCATGTTGGTATCTGATGACCACTGAGTGGCCACTTAATTAGGTACACCTAAATAGTGAATTAATCCCTGTATACCCTAAAAATGCCCAATTCGTCTTAACATGGACTCAACAATGTCTGGAAATCATCAGTGTATATATGAGTAGAAAAAAAAAAAGTGCATATACGTGTACTGCTTTTGAAAGTGAAGCATTCCATGAAAAACAATTAAAAAATCAATTCTCACCCAAATCTTTTGTTTTAGCAGACATTTTAATAGCAAACTTTTGCCAGCTGTCTCTTTTTAATATGAAAACCAACGGAATCGGCAGACTCTTCCTATACAGAATTTCAAGTGAAATTTAATTCAAACAGTGCCATCTATGCAAACATGTTGTTAACAACATTTCTGGCCAGAATATATCGTACACATTGTGTCAGAAAGCTGCAGTGAAGAAATTTTATATTATTATTATTTATTATTAATTTATTTTATTTTTTATTTTTATTTTTAGACGTTTATCCAACTGGCGTCTTTATGTTTTACATCTTTCTGGTTTCTTATGCTCCTTCGTGTTCGATCGAATCCTCGAGTTACGAAGGCTTTCTTTTTCTAAGTCTTGCGATGCGGCTGCGTTTGGAACTTGAAACTCGTCTGTCAGGGGTGGGTCGAGGGTGACAGCGAGAAGTGGTCCAGAGAGAGAGAAAGACAGAGAGAAAATATATATAAGAAGAAAGAAAGGTAGTAAATAATTGATAGAATATGGGTGGGAGAAGTAGGCAGAAAACTGATAGAAGGATAAATATAGACTGACAGATGGTTTACATACTCAAAGTCCGTACCTTCTTCAATAAAAATGTGCAAATTGATGGGCAAGTGAGCAAAATCACGGCGCGTGTCACCGTAGACAATAAACAGCAGGAAACAAAAAACACAACAACACGTTAATGAATAACAACTTGAGCACACTGGTCCAAAGGATGATATGGCGATCGGCGACTCCATCAATGTCCCCACACACACCTAAAGCAAAACAAAATAACGAATTAACAAAAAAAAAAGACATTGAAATTTGAATTTGTTGCTTAATTGCCAAAAAGAATGATAAAAAGACATTGAAATTATATTGGTTGTATAATTGGCCAAAAAGGTTAAAAAAGAGACATTGGAATTTACAATTTGGTTTCAAGATTGGCCAAATAAAGGTTATATTGGATTTACATTGGTTGAATAATTGACAAAATCAAGTCAGAAAAAAAGATATGAAAATTTATACTGATTGCATAATTAGCCAAAAAAGTTGGAAAAAGATATTTAAACTGAAAGACATTGAAGTTGGTTGCACAACAACCAACTTCCATTTCTTCCAAAGACATTAAAATCCAAACCCGAAATCTAGAATGTTTTCACTATTCATCAACAATTTAATTTGTTAATTGTATCATAAATACTAAATTATTGATTAATTATATAAATCCCACTAACCTTTGCTGGTTACATTAAACGTAACAATGCTGTCTTTTTCTACGTAGTGGCTACGTAGACACATCTGCGAATTTCCTGAGAGATGCAGGACCTTATCATTTTCAAGGAAAGACTAAAGAAAAGGAAAAGAATCATCAAATTTCCTCTTGAATAAACACTTAAACTGCATTAAAACTATGACAATCAATAAATTCATTTATTTGAAAACATCAGTAGTTTCCCGAAATTAGAACGATTTCATAACGTCCGTGTTTGGCTCAAACTCAATTGATGCCGAGTTAACCCCCAGGCAGGCTAGATCTGCACTATACCTCAGCTATTTACTGCATGTGGTAGCGAAAATAGGACATTAACTTAATATAACGCCAAAGGCCACTGCGTAATGGATCAGCTTTCCTTGCGGGAGAGCAAGTCAGTGATTGATCCAAAAGGTGTGGATTTTCATCCATCTGAATTATAGATATTCACTTCTCTTGGTATTAAATAAGCAATAGTAAGAGATGCGTATTGCGCAGAATATTTTAAATGCGACAGCCATATAATTCGCCGAGATTAATCAAATTATGATATTTTAATAGTATAAATAATATTGATATAACTATAATAAATTGTTGTTCTAGTTGGGTTTTAGGAACATCAGCGACTAGTCATATTTCCCCTTATGTACTGTCTGTAAACTGTGTTCTGTGGTCGGTTTTCTGTTTGCTGGACGAAAAACCCGAGTTTTCGTGAGAAAAAAAAGCACCCTCGCCTGAGATCGACTAACTCAGCCACATTGTGAAAAAGGCCCATACAAATTCCTCTTGTCATCGATGGGACTCGAACTCAGATATTTTTTGCCCATACACAGTTTATTCTAAGAGGGCCATTATAACAAACCTACTTGACACCATCTTCGACATGCTAAAAATATTCAACAAGAAATCCCAGATGGATTGTGTCTTGGATATCACACCTGCATGACTGTACATTCCAGCTCTCGTCAACATCTTCGAACTATTTTCATTTGACAGACAATTTTCTGATGATACTGGAAACAGTCATTCCTCTTATCGTCACGCACCAGAACCTTCAATGGCACACCTTTGGGTCCCCGGGTGTCCCCCAGGGAGGACACCTCCCTTCTACTCTTTCTGCTGCCTTTCCGAAAACTTTTCCTGGAGGACCTGAATTGTCAATCGTATGTTAATGATCTAAAATTCTTTATTGTTTCGGATGGTCCGAATTCAACGAGACACACAAACATTAGACTGAAAATAAACAGCCAAAAATCAGTACATATCTATGACAACAACAACAACAAACTTACTATGCAATATCTCCTAGTAGAACCTACTGCTGTGGCAATTACGAAATAAGTTCCATTTTCTTCCCAACTAGCATGACACTGAAATCCTATAAGAAATATGGAGTTCTTATTTACAAATAGTATAATTAATATCATATAGTTAACTTTATTCTAATATCTATTTAAATTTCGATTTTTTTAAAATGTTATGATCTAATCAGGGCCGGTTTATTAGCAAAATGAGGATACGCTACATCGGGCTTCGTGTTTGTAGAGATTTTATTTCCTACCTTATTTATATTTAATTACATTCAGTATAAATTTACAAATTTTAATTTTTAGTAACGAAAAAAAAACAATCAAAAATCTCAATTTGTTTCAAATTTCAATTAATATAAAATCATAATAAATAATAAATAAATACATAATAAATAAATTTTAGTTGCACATAATGAAATTTAAAGTTAGATGTCGCTGCTATCTATAATTGCGAAATTCAATAAATATACATTTATTACCTATTTCTCAGCGACATCTAGCGTGAAATATTACTACTACAACTAAAATACAAATTGTTGTTAGGAATTCTTACTTATACTACTGGAGATTTCTTAGGATTCCAATTTTTCTTGTCGCAAAGAAGCGAGAATTGCCAAAGCTTTACAACGTATTTTCCCCTTCTTCGTTCCCCCCCTCAAAGAAACCCAGTGAAATAAGTGGAGTATGGAATTAACATTTAACACCCACCATGATATTGCAGGCTCACCTTATACCGTAAGTCAGTTATAAAATAGCTTTCGCAGACTGACATATGACCCTGCTCTCGACAGCTCAAATCCTTGTATATCGGCAAGGATTACAGCCAGGTCGTTGATTTGACAGTCCTAAGTACGTGTCATTAATCTTTAGATGGTGGATTGATTCTATCTACAGAACACCCCGAGATTTTCATTATACTTATTTACTCATAGACGCGATGAAACAAGGATGAATGGATTTTTGTTTTTATTTTATTCTTTTTGACATCAATTGATGGTTTTATTTATTATCTATTTTTATTTCCACAAAAACAAGACAATAAAAAAGGGAAAGATAAATTTGTCTCAGATAATAACACGTGATTAGGTAGAACACGTGATTATTTCAAAGCGTGTTGTAATTATAACGCGAAGGTTTCTATTGTTTATTTAAAATTATATTTTTTTCTATAAAATTAATTTGATTTATTTAAAATAATTTTATGTAATTGAATAAAAACGTATATTATTAATCTTATTAGTTAATTTCGGTAAGTTATTTAGACACCTTTTTTAGTTTAATCTTTGTATATTGGCAAGATGATTAACAAATCATTTGGAATGTTTCCGGTTTTAGACATTTTAACTCTAAAGATTGAGGATTTTAGTTCGAGGTGTTTTTAAACATCATGAGGTATTTTTAAAAATCATGAGGTTTTAATACTAATTATTTTTATATTTACGTTTTCTTCTGATGTCTGATGAGCATCTTTCTCTTAATTCCATTCTGTCCAGAGCTGAGCATCCAGACGTTAATGTGGAGTCTTCCGAACAAGATGGCTTCTCTATAGCATCTAGATGTGTCATCAAAGATCGTGGACCTTCCATCGTATAAATACCTAACAGGGGACATTCGCCTACATCTGGTTCTGAAGCTAGAAGAAAAAAAAAAAAAAAATATATATATATATTCCAGACGATTGACGCTTAATATTTTGAGAACTCAATATATATTCGAAACATTTATACGATCTACTCCTAATATTTTGAGAACCCAGTATACAACTTTTAAAGATTTTACTAAACAAGAAAGAAAGATTGAGTTATATGGGAAAAAATCAAAAATAAAAAAAATATATATATATGTATACGAGACATTTAGACGATTGGCGCCTAATATTTTGAGAACCTAGTATACATTTTTACAGATTTAACCCAGCAAGAAAGGAAGATAAGAATTGAGTTAAACCTCAATATATAGGGGGGGGGAAGGCAAAAAAATATAGTTGAAACATTTAATAAGATTTTACTAAACAAGAAAGAAAGATGAGTTAAGCCTCAATACATAGGCAAAAAAAAAAAAAAATATATATATATATATATATATATATATTTGAAAAATTTAGACGATTGATGCCTAATATTTTGTGAACTGACTGCATAATTTTTAAAGATTCTACCCAACAAGAAAGGAAGATAAGAATTGAATTAAGCTTCAATATATGGATGAAAAAAATTATACATGAAACATTTAGACGACTGACGCCTATTATTTTGAGAACTCTATATATTCGAACATTTACGATTGACGCCTAATATTTTGAGCACTCTTACATATTTTAAAAAGTTTATTAACAAGAAAGAAAGATTGAGATTTTTGCCTCGATATATAGACAAAAGAAAAAAATATATATATATATTTATATATTAGAAAAATTTAGACGATTGGCACCTAATATTTTGAGAACTGCCTATGCAATTTTTAAAGATTCTATCCAACAAAAAAAGTAAGATAACAATTGAGTTAAGCTTCAATATATGGTTGAAAAAATTATATATGAAATATTTAGACGACTGGCGCCTATTATTTTGAGAACTCAATATATATTCGAAACATTTACGATTGATGCCTAATATTTTGATAACTCAGTATACATTTTTTAAAAGATTTTACCCAACAAGAAAGATTGAGTTAAGCCTCAATATATGGGTAAAAAATAATAATAAAATAAAATAAATAAATATATATATATTTATTTTTGACACTTAATATTTTCAGTACTCAATATACGTTTTTTAAAGATTTTGCCCAATAAGAAAGGAAGATAAGAACTGAGTTAAGCTTCAATATATGGATGAAAAAAAAAATTACATACTGTATATATATTCGAAAAGTTTTGACGATTGACGCCTAATATTTTGAGTACTCAATATATATTAGAAACATTTACACAATTGACGTGTAATATTTTGAGAACTGAGTTCTTTAACATTCTTGAACATTTTTAAAATTTCACACAACTGGAAAAAAATTGAGTTAAGCCACAATATATGGAGGAAAAAATAATAAAATAAATAAAAAAATATATATATTCGAAACATTTAGACGATTGACGTCTAATATTTTGAGAACCCAGTGTACATTTTTTAAAAGATTTCACCCAACAAGAAAGGAAGATAAGAATTTAGTTGAGCTGCAATATGCGAGCTAAAAAAAAAAAAAAAAAAAAATCCTTTAAGAGCCACATCAAACCCAATTAAAATTTAAATAATAGTTGTTAGGGAAAAAAATTTTCTCCTACTGTAGTAATTCAATTTTGCTGTAAGACAACACACAAAGATCCTTCTCTTAAAATTCTGCAAATATTTTATTTGAACCACATTAATGTAATACTCCAACATTTTATTATCTATTCATAACCAACTATAAAAAAAATGGTTCTCTCGAAATACAACCCAGTTTACTTAAAAGCGAAATGGAAGCAAGATAAAATCACCTCTCGTATGAACAGCAGGAAATCCATTATCACATTAATGAAACTAATGGAATCCAAAAGCAGAGCATGAATTCAATCGAAAAAGCATGTCCGATCTTATTATCAGTTTGTTTTCTACTTTACTTTATGCAAATACACCTGCAGAGTATACTTAAAAGGTTTTTGTGAAGAAAACCATAGAAGTATTATGAAATTAGTAATTCTACATTAATATTTATTTCCTTCTTTCAATCATTCTATTTCTCTGGATTTTATATTTTTATTCTACCCATTCTGACTGCTGTGTCGCAATTTTATGCAATTATTAATCAGTGGTTAGTGTGCAGGTTGAGGGTTCACCTTGTCGCTTGTTCGAACCTGCACGACGCGACAAAATGCTCGATTCATTGTTAGTAGTGATATAACCTAATTTTTTTTCCCACTATTAGTGAACTACATGGTCTGAAAGTTCGATAAATAAGAATATTACGTTTCTATTATGTTTTGTCACATCACTTTTGGGACACACTGTATATAACTGAATTTTTTAATGAATTATTATATACTTATGGGATTTTCAGAGAACTAATCCATACTTACTAGTGATAGTCTCGTAGCTTGTCATGCGTGGAGAAAAATAATGAACAGTGCAAGCCTCTGAGGCATGTGGGGCCAAGTTACCTAAAGATTGAGAAAATATATGAATATATGCTTAATTCATAATAATGAATATGTAATGTAAATATACACTACTTCTTAAAAATATTCGGAAGCTATTTGTTATTTTTAATTTCGGGCCAAGGCGACCAAAGTCGTAAGGTGTCAATGTACTGTGGTCGATTTCCCTTTTTGCTGGATGAAATATCCGGCTACAAAAATTCTTCATATTTAGATGGGTCTAGATCCAAAGCATTCATGACCACCGAGGATGACATATATCGGGATCTGGTAGGTCGAGAAATATGATGGAGTAGGATTGGCGAACGCCGAACACTGTGCCAACATCATTCGCAAAGATTTCAATACCAAATTTGATATCGAGCTTTGAGATATGAATAGTCCATAAGATTTTGCAGTATTGGTAGGGAATTTCAAGGGTTTGGTTTTCGTTGAACAGTTGCACTTAACAAGTCTCACATAACTTAACGAATTCTAAAATTCATTTGAGTATTAGATACAGTTCCGTAGATCCCCCTTGCTGTTGTACCAAGTTCTATGGAACAGTGAGTCTAACTACTCAACTTTCAAGTCTGATAATTGGAACAGGAGCTTGGATTCAGAGAATGTCCAATAGATGCTACAACTTCGGTACATCATCCCAACAATAAAGTTCGGAGGTAGTTAGTATCAATGTTGGAGGAGGCAAAGGATCAGTGCAACAGGAGACACTGATATTTTAAACAACTTCATGTTACCATTAAAAGTGCCATTTCTATGAAACTGGGCCTTCTTGTACCAACACAATAATTTTCTGTCTCATAAAGGCATCTGGTATGCTAACTTCATCGGGAAAGAGCATTATTATGCTCGAACATGAAACGCCCAGTTTCCAGAATACTGATATGAATCCAGCAGAACATCTTTAGAACAAGATGAACGAAAGACCACATGAACTCAGGTTTTTCGTCCAGAAAACAGCAAATCGACTATAGGAACACGCGCAATTTACAGTCATAATATATATATATATATATACGCCGCAATATGGCCTAAGTTGCCGGTGCGCCTAAAACCCTACGCCAATAAGAACAACCCTCATATGGTTGAAATGGAAATAAAAACCTTACCCGAGAAGATAATCTGTGCGGGTTATAACCACTTCCTCTCTACGGGGTGGAACAGATCCGAGTTCATATCCCGTCAGTGGGGCAAGGAAATACACTTCGTGGCTTTTGAATGGGCTCCCAGAAGAATCTGGCCCACCTTTCGGAAAAATCAAGTAGGTCAGAGTCTGGAATTGAGACAGTGCGAGCTCCATTGGGACTGGTCCACCTTTCCGTGGTGTGGACGAGTACACAGAATCACTTGATGCTTCTGGGTAGCCAAGAGGCCAGAACAACACAACAACAGAACACAAACAAACCTACATTACCCCCTTTTGCAGTGGTACTGTCCTTCACAGATATACGAGGTGGAGTTGAACTGACGTTCCAGGTGCTGCCTTTTACAAAAGCACATGTCCATGTCCACTTCATGGCGGAGTCAGTCGGTCTCAAGCGTGAACGGCAAGATTTTCAATCCACCGGAAACTCAGGTTTTTCATCCAGTAAAACAGGCAACTATAACACACGCAATTTATGGACATAACACGCGGGTAGATGAGAGCGTTTTCGGGTGGCCCTGCAATCACAGTTTCATCAGATAAGATAAAAGTATGTTTTCTTGAATCCGTGAACTAGTGAAGCATCAGAAGAGGCCAATGTTCCATCATATTTTTCTTGGCACATTCTCCGTTTGGTTCGACTCTATCCCCAACTCCATTAAAGCCAAAGTGGTCCCAAGCCTCATTAATTTATTATAATCCAGATACTTTTGAGAGAGTAGTGTATTCAAAATCAGTTACTGAAATGCTTCAAGTTAATCGCAACCAAAGTGACACTTTAATCAATACCGTATATCCGATTTCAATACCAACCTTCTGTCCCCGAATAAAAGAATAGATGCTTATCTAAGACACCGGAAGTACTCTTCAAACGGTGTCATCTTTTCGAAGGCACAATCGGCCCTCTTGGAGTTAAAACTGGTGAAAGTACCTTAAAGAAAATAAAAATGTAAAATAAGAAGAAGTGCAGGTTAGACTTTCCATTTGAATCGGCACTGGGTAATATTTTCTCAAGGTGCCTCCTCTTATCTTGTGCACAGCGAGTCGAACGAGCCCACCGCATGTTTGGGATCAGTAACGGCTTTCTGGAACGTCTCTTTTTTACGTCTATTCAAATCGATAGTTGCCATAAATCACGAACGCATGCAGACCCAGTGACAACCAGAGGCGTTGTAAGTCCATTGCACCCAATAGCTGAATGTTAATTTGCCTACAAAGTCACGTTTCGTATTATCTTTAGAACGATTTCTATTCTAGGCATCTTCCAGGCAAACCCTCCCCCCATCTTCTCTCTTTCTCTCTCACCCTCTCTCTCTCTTTCTGTCGGTAGATAATTATGAGAGATACGATTTTTAAAGTAATTTTTAACCTTCTAAGAGCTTTTCTTTAGCATCAAAACTATCTTGAAGCATTCTTAACAATTTCTCTCGCCCTTCTGGTCACATACGTCGTGATATGTAATAACTGGGAAGGATGGAAGAGTTTTTCGTTCTTTTCTTTAGCTTAGAAGAACGTTAAAGAATAAATTCTGAATATTATCAAAAATTATCTTTCATTCTTTCTACCTCTGACATCTCTTTTGAAAGAAGAATAAAGAAAATAATTGTGCCTAGCATTTTACTGTAGCATTTTTCAAGAATTTATACTTATAAAGTAGGAGGGGAAAAAATCTTTATCACTAAGGGATGTGGCAGAAAGAAATAAATAAACAGAAAAATTAAACTAAAAGGAAAGTGAGTTAAAGCTTTTTCTTTATTTCGATTGTACGTAGGAAGAGGCAATGGAAAACCATTTTTATTAAAAAATTATTGGTTTTAATTATTAATTGTCATTAAAAATGGAAATTAACGATTAAAAAGAATTAAAAATGCCAATTAATAATTAAATTTTGTTTAAAAAAATGAAAATTAATAATTAAAACGAATTACAAAAAAAGTATTTAAAATTAAATTGTTTACATTCACTAAGAAGAACACTAAGAAACATGATGTGATCTGAGCATGCGCATTGCTTCATTATTCGGAATGAAAGTTAAAATTTAAATAAATTTAATTCCTTTTGATTTTTTTATATTACAGTAAGATCTCTTTAAAGAATGGTTAAAATATATTCATTTTATGTAATATTTACAGAAATTTATGCCAATTTACAAAAATAAAGCGAAAATTCATATTTTTAATTTACCTCTTTGAAACTCGGTAACATGTGGCGCCCTCTTGTGTATCCGTAAGCACATATAACCACTATTGCTATAAAAAAATCAAAATAAAAACATTATTATTATTATTATAAAATGAAATTATTCTTTAAAAATATATTGATTAAGAAAAATTAAAGTGTATAGTTAATTTTTTATAAAGATATAAATAATTATTCATTTTAAAATAAATCAAATAATTTAATTAATCAAATAAAATAATAAAATAATTATTAATTTAACGTTTAATTAATATAACACTAATTTAATATCTAAAAATGAATAAATAATATATTTTATTATAAATAAGATCTTTACTTGAAACTTTTTTTAAGATAAAGGCGATTAAACGGTAATAAGTAAATTAATTGAAACGATTTAATTGGATTTGATCGGTCACTTACCATCCAGCAGTTGCATGAGCAATTAGTTGAGTGAAACTGTCTGTTTGATGCCCCTCGTGCGTGCAAACCACCCTCATCACTAAATTTCCGGTTTTGGATTCTGTTACGCGAAAGGAACTATTTCGTTGACTGAAGTTATAGGATTGTCTTCTGTCTAAAGTTGTCCAATTCCTCGTGATTGAGGTCCACTCTGTAAATTGACATCTGGCATGTGGATGGCTAGCTACGTCCACACAATAAAATGGAATAAATTTATAAATATTCGTTATCCAAAAAATATTAAAAAATATATTCTTAATTGAAATAATGAAAGGTTACATTAAAATGCATGTTATCTATAGATGTATTGGGTATTGGGACCCTAAGATAAAGACAAGAATTGTCTTTATCTTAGCGTCCCAATGCTTTTGACAATGTCGTATATTTGAATTCCTGGCCACTGCTAGCTCTGAAAGGTATATTATATACGTATTACAATTTTAGTATACAATAAAGACACCTGTCAAAGAAAGTCGCATATTTTAGGTCGTTCAAAAAAGAATCGCCAAGAAGTATAAGGTTGGGACTTTGTAAAACATATTGTAAAACTACAATATTGTAAAACTCACTCGTGTTTTTCTTCTTTGAAGCTTTCACTGTCCTATTTTTGAAGATTCGAAGACTTGCAGCTTTGGTGGTAAATAAGGCATTCAGCTTTTTTCCCTCTTTGCCAACAGAGCACCACACTAAGCTTCTCTTTGGACAGTTTCCTCCTTTGCAATTCCTTTTCTCATAACGAAAGATTTTTTGAGAAAATCCACAAAAACGAAATTTTCCCAACATTATTAAATTGGTCTTTGAAAAAGTAATCTTTCGAGACAAGACATTTTTCCTGTTTTGACTTCTATTTTCTGGGAAGTTGTTAAGGACACTTGTTGATTAAAGGGAGAGAATACAGAATATAATGTCACGTCTTTCTCTCAAGGCCATCAGTGTGTGCCATGAAAGTATGTAGTTTGTAAGGTTGGATTCTCCCCCATTAGTCTTCAATTAACGAAATACAGTTATCAGTATTACAGCAGCCATAAAAAGAAAAATTGAAATATTATCCATTTTATCCGGAGGTTTGTGTTTGAAAATGTATTTTATTAAAAATTATCTATTAACATCATTAAATTTTATTTTTCAATCACCTTTAGTGAGTTTCAGGGTCCTGGAACCCTCACTGGCTGTGAAGAGCCCGTCACAGGTTGCATCTCCCGACTGTGCTACTAAATACCCTGTATGGTCCTTTTGTTTTTCATAGACCTGGAAAAAAAAAAAAAAAAAAAAAAAGACAAAAACGAGGTTAGTTTGTATTTATACGCAGATCTGAAAAATGGTGTCAATGGTAAATATTTATTTATAGGAAACAAGGCGCAGAATAAACACCACATTTACAGCAATGTATTCTTTAAATCACTCCCTTGCCCTCTGTCTTTTTTGTGTTCTAGAATCCTATTGTGCTGAATAGGGCTGATTTCCATTCCTTGTAGATTGATGTTCAACTTTGCATTTTCATCTTCTCGTGTCATTGGGTTGTACAGTGAAAATTGTCTCTTTTCACACATCTGAGCAAGGCAATTTGCTTTACCACGGACTCTTACTTGAACCTCGTGAAACATTTTACTTTAATTTGTGTCTACATGCGCAGAAAGAGAGAGAGAGGAAAAAATAAAACAAGAAGTAAGACAGCTGAAAAATACATTTAACCTAGAAATCAAGCCTGTTTTAGATACAAGTGTCTGTGTATATATGCGCACGTTTCTGTTATTTCATTAATTAATCCTTCCCAGGAGAATAATTAACGAAACTGGAAGATGACACTTGCATTTCGCGTGCTAAAAATGCTCACTCAGTCTACTTTTTTTTCTTGCTACAGTGGATCTAATGCTGACAATTCTTCCATAAAGCTTGCACCGCCTCTCTTTGCGTGTTCAGAAACATTTCTTGAAAAATTCTCTAGAATTTAAGAAAACTCCAAGAATTACGAATTCGCTGTATTTTTCGCACGTCGTAATTACAATATTGAACATACAATTAAAAGAGAAAGAAAAGAAAAGGGATTAAAATCGTTTTTCTTTAACCAACAAGATTTCTGGAAGTTGCTACATTTAAAAGTGGTTTGATCTGCCAAAATAACATCGCTATAATTTCAAGTTTTTTAAATATTTTTGAACCCCAGTGTATGTTTATTCAACCTCACTTCAATGAAAAATATTCAATGATTAACGCTGTAGAATACGTATTGTATTAAATAATGGACTAGAATATTTAATATTATACAGTTAAATAATATATAATAATCTATATTAATTAAAGGAAATAATAAATAAAATTGAATATCTTTGTAAACTTACAAAGCAACGAAATTTGTCTTCGTCTGTTTTCGTCATCTTGTGTTCCAGCTTTCCCACCAGGTAGCGGGTCGATCCTTCTTTCCATGATGCAAGACATACCAGTTCTTCCACTAAATAAATAAATGCAATTTAAATAATTGCAATTAAATACAATAAACGTTAACCATTAATTCATCTGAGCAAATTCTATAATTTATTTGATTATAAATAGCGTACAATAATTAGTTATGTTATTTATCAATTCATTTAGAAAACCATTCTAAATTACTTTTACGAAATAATTTGAAGTAATTATGGAAATAATGTTATTCTTAAGTATACATTAATAATATTGATATATGGTAATGTAATAATATAATATTAATAATTATTATTACATTAATTATAATAATATTATTATTATTAATTCGATCGATTAAACACAAGTCGCTAGCAGATGACCTATGACGTCAAACCTACTCAGCGCGTGCATGGATGTAAAAGTTCTAAAGCGTATTACGTCACAGTTTGGAGATTTATTTATTCTCAACGAGATTGAAATGAATTTATAAAATAGCTTAAAAAAAGCTTTATTAAAATAAATAAATATTAAATATTTTATTACTCTTTATTTTTATTTTAAAGAAGAGATGAAAGACTAAAGAAGGCGCTGCAAGACAGACAGTGACTGTCATTATTATCGTCACCAAATAGTGCGCACATTCACTCACTCAGAAACAAAAACGAATGTTTTGATTGAGTTACTGAATCACAATCAATCTTGTCATAATAAATTTGCCTTTGTGCGATAACAGTGCGGGGGGTTAGAGCTGACATTTTCATTTGTTTAGCTTTCAGTCCAGATGCATTTACAAACTTCAAAGGATGTATGGAATGGTTCAACTCCGCGGAGCATGCGCAGAGCACACTCCAGCTCCGAGTTCTGTTTTCTGTAACATAAGAACTTCTAACGCCTCATCAACCTAAGTAGGTGGCCGTTTTAAATCTAATTTTACTCTTAGATACATTTTTCTTTCTGTTACATTTTTGCCAAAACGCATATAAATTTAAAAGGCTGATGTATAACATTTGTTAGCAAAATGGCAGTTCTGAATTTTTAAATGACCGTATATAAATTCGAGAAATGAAATTATGATCCAATTAAGATTATTTCTCGTGCATTATCCTATTATTCGGTGACATGCTGTGCATTAGATACGATTATTAACCCAGAATAAGAAAAAACAGAATTGAAAATGTAATAAAAATGATAAGGCAAAAGAATTTTATCATTTTTTTAATCTGAAAAAAAAAAAAAAAAACCAGCTAAGCTTTTAGGGGTGGAGAGCCATTGCTACTTTTCAGTGCTATATTCAACCGCAGGAGGGTTACCATTTTATACGGTTCGCTTATGGAAATATGTAGACTTCTTCTTCAGTGTGTCGTCTCTTTGCAGAGATTAGCTGTCATCTTCTCAATGGACGAACGTCAAGTAGACGCCCTAAACAAACCCTCATTATTTTGATCATACCACTCTCGAGGTTTACCAACCAAGATGTCCTTTTTTTTTCCCCTCGACCTCTTTTTTCCATTGATCTTGCCTTGGATTATCAATTACAACATCTTATTTTTAACATTCCAATCCTAAATATTTTAGTTTCCTCTCCTTAATGGTGTTGTTACTTCTGTCTTTTTCTTCATCCATCTCATGATCTCATCATTCTTTACCTTATCATTCCATGACGCTCTAAAGCCTTTAACTTATTCTGGGTCCTTTTTATCAGTGTTCAAGCTCCAGCTCCATTAAGGAGGGGAGAAAATACAGAACATCACAATATTATTGTTCTTAAAAGGAAGAGTAAGATCACTGCGCGATAGAAGGTTCTTCATTTTAAGGAAGGTTGCACGTGCTTATTCAATTCTTGAGCGTATATGGTTTGGTATTTTCTAGCTTGTAAAATGAACATGGTTCATATAAAGTGGAGGCATAAGAAATCCAGAGGCCGGCCCTGGTTGAAGATTAGCAACCTCCACCTCTTTGGGGATAATGTTGTCAGGTAATCTCTGAAAAACCAGACTGCTGTCGGTTTCATATATCCTCAACTTCCGGTACCATTTATCGCAACTTCCTGTTCCGCATCTATACAGTTCAGCCTATAACGGTTGCAAAATTTATTAAAACTCTAGTATATTAACTATAATGAAAACTGAGTGTAAATATCCGTTATTTATCATACAGTAAGCCCAGATAAGGGATTCTTGGGGGTGAAAACCGGAAATTTTAAGACACTTTTCTAGAATTTTAATAAACCTAAGTGCGGTAGAGCCTAATAATGCAGCATCTGGGAAATAGTACAACTTTAGAACGAGTTGCCATGGTATTGCATTAGTTCCATATACAGAATCCTAGGCGAGAATCCATGGTTTGTTTGTATAAATGCATCAATCCAAGAAGTGGTTTGAAAATACTCCCTTAATACAGGGCTGTCGTAAATTTTCCATATGCCAAACGTTTAAAAGATTCTTTGGCTTTTATTTCTGTGGTGAGAATATGCAAAAACCGTTTAATGTTAAAGTAGAAATAGAGGTTTTCAGTCTATTTTTCCGATTGTAAAATAACGGAGCTTACTTTATGTTCAGGCGTATCCATGACAACCACAAAAAAAAGAGGCTTTTAGTGAGATACGAGAAAACGTAAACTAACGCCCCTGTGTCACGTGTGGATAGCGTTCATGGCAGAAAGAAAATGTTACATTGATCGAGCGAAGTATTTTCAAAGAGCTATGAGATTCTTTAAATAACACCAGTTCACCTGGTATTGAATATGAACAACAACAACAAAAAAAATCGCTTTTATTCATATCTGTATAACAGATGGAAGAAATAGTAAAATCTTGAGTTTGTACACATTTCTTGTCGTCTGAAGTCGCTAAGCCGGCCGAAGTGGCTTCCGATTTTTGAATTTCGTAGCGAAACGTACCCAGACGAAGGAAAGAAGATTAAAGAAAAAGACATGGGGTTTGTTTCCTACCTCTGCTTTCTGAACCAAGAACATCTGCGCAAGCTTGAAAACGAAAAAGAAGATGGGAATCATCGGTACATGCATCGATAGACGAAACGGGATAGATGCAGTCTCCATGGCCTCTGCTGTATGTGAAAGTGTAAGGACCTCTGAATGGACAAGGAACTGGTGCAGTGTCCACTGAAAGAAATTAAGGTGTCGTCAAAATATTTCTTTTAAATTATTGAAAAAAATAATAATTTATGGAGTATTTTCCTATAAAATAATAAGTAAACTATTTTTAATTAAATGATTTAAAATAAAAGTCATACATTAGAAATTTTAAGTGATTAATTATAATTTAATTATACACCATACTGGTATAAATATGATTGCTGTAGTAATAAATATTTCTGTCGAAAACGCATGAAGAGGTGAGATCTAATTTCAGAAGCACTAAAAGTGCAATAGATGGCCCAGTATCTGGCTGACTGTATATTAACAACTATTCAAGATGGCGCTTCCTTGAATAGCTATTCAAGATGGTGGTTCTTTGAACAAAATTTTGTTCAAACGTGTCATTGAGTTAAGTAGCCTTTGACAGATGATATTTTGATTTCTCTGACCACGTTATCTCGGGTCAAACGTAATTTAGGTTAAAAAGGGCTCTGACCTCTGAGCTTGCTCACATTATAAGCATCTTCATTCGTAAAAAGTACCCACTATGGTTGATCAGAAGTAGTGGCTTCCACCTTATAAAGCTAAGATGGAAGCCACTATAAGAAAGCTAATAAACTGCCTGTCCTCCTTGAAGATATATTTGTTTAGCCATTTGCTATTCGTTTGGATAGGTTCGATTATTCGATGTCCAGAGGACTATTTTAAGTACTTTTCCATGGAGGCTGTAGTTGGACAAGCAGAAGTAGTAGGGTTCCTCCGATTTTTCATCCCATATTACATACAAATCGACTCCGTGCACATACGCTTGTGCCGATATAATACACAACGGATATGGTCCAAGTCTCTGTTGTACCTAAAACCTAATAATGGGCATAATCGAGTCATTATCGATTATGAAATTTTAAAAGAAAAAACGACAGTGGAAGGATTCGTACTTACATCTAAACATGGAAAATAAAAGTGCATCTCCATTGATTTCTGAGCAAAGCGATTCTAAATTTTGATGCTGTTGTGGAGGGGAACAATAAGCTAAAAAAAAAAAAAGTAACGAATTTCACCATAATTTACATATCAATTTAAAAAAGGACAGTTTAAAATAATTAAAATTTTTAAATTTAAATAAAAAAATGATAAATTAAACGTTCTGAATAATTTTTAAATATTAGAAATTAAAGAAATAATTTTTAGAAACAAAAAATAAAATATATATTTTTTAAATTCTAAAAATTCCATTACTTACTTTCTTTATATTGTAATACATTAAGGTGCTTCTCATGAATTACAACACATCGGTAACAGGGTTCAGTCCTGCAATTAAAATTTTAAAAAAATCAAAAATCAAAAATCAAAATACATTTCAAATAAATCATTAAAAGCATATAAGTAATACGAAAATAAAGTCAAATTTTCGAAATTTATTGCTGTGTATGATATATATCTTAAAACTATGTAAAAAAATTACTTTCATTAGTTTTAAATAAAAGATAATTATTAAAAATTAAATAAATATATTTAATTTATTTATATACCATATTAAATTGACTTAATAGTTCTATATATATTAAATCAATAGGATTTGTTGTTTTTGATGCTGTCGTCTGATCGTTTAGTGTCTTCTGGTCGCTTGCAACGAAATAAAAATGGAGTATTCGGTTCAAATCAACACGCATTCGCGCACTGATTATTATTTTTTTATATATATATTTTTTACGTTATAATATTTTCTTGTTTGAAATGAAAGGTTGCGGTTGGAGTAAATTAGCATTTGGGAGGAAATTACCACACAGAAATTCTTTTGTCTTCAAGTTCCAAACGAAACAAGAAAGTAGGGAAAAAAAAAGCTAAAATTATAGGGTAAGTGAGAGTCTGGAAAACGGATGAAGATTACGTGCAGTATATACAGGTCAAGATAATCGTACGAAACTTTGCATTGATTTTTCCAGCTTGAAAAAGATGAACAGAAGCAGAAAGACCCGAGCTTATTACTCAGACAAAGAGAGATAGATTTGTATCTTTGAGCAAAAAATACTTGGATCGAAAAAAGCAATTCATGCAACACTCGCAAAAACAAATTGGAGATAACGTGTTCTGTTCATCCTTCGGAAACTTGCATTAAAATGTAAAAAAAGAAAATAAATTAAAAATAAAAGGAATTTCAGTTTTAAAGACGATATACGGCCTATCTTTAAATCATATAGTGTAATGAGTTACCTTTGTTATTAAGAGAATACATAAAAAAAAAAAAAAAGAAAATATGTCTGGAAAATGAAGTTTTAGACACAATAAAACATCGATTACAACGTAAAGAAACTTAGCGTGCCTAAAATACACAATATAAAGACAAGAAAATAATCTCACATATTTTCGATCATTATTTTCAATACTTTCATTAAATTAGGCTTAACTCTTTCTCAATTCTATCTATGCAGCGCCATCATGTGGCTGATATTATTTTCCAAACAATTCAATGCTTATTTTATTATCTGTTATTTATTAAAGCAAAATAAATTGATAATTCTAATAGGTGTCGCTAGTGTTCTCTTCCACAGTTAAAATGGCATTCTTTTAAACATTGAATTCACTAAACTAAATAATCTCACATATTTTCGATCATTATTTTCAATACTTTCATTAAATTAGGCTTAACTCTTTCTCAATTCTATCTACAGCGCCATCATGCGGCTGATATTATTTTCCAAACAATTCAATGCTTATTTTATTATCTATTATTTATTAAAACAAAATAGATTGATAATTCTAATAGGTGTCGCTAGTGTTCTCTTCCACAGTTAAAATGGCATTCTTTTTAACACTGAATTGACTAAAGTAAATAATCTCACACATTTTTGATCATTATTTTCAATATTTTCATAACAATTAGACTTAATTCTTTCTCATTCTATCTATGCAGCGCCCTCATGCGGCTGATATTATTTTCCAAACAATTCGATGCTTATTTCATTATCTAGGATTTATTAAAAACAAAATAAATTGGCAATTTTTAGTAGGTGTCGCTAGTGTTCTCTTCCACAGTTAAAATGGTATTCTTTTAAACATTGAATCCATTAAAGTTGTTAAAATTAGGAGATATAAATTCAAAGAATAAGAAAAAAAAGAAATCGAAAATTAGAACACTTTGGCGAATTTAATGTCTGCTATTAAACTGATGCGTAGATACCGAAAGAGGATCTCGTTAATAATATCCAGCAATTTCTCTGCACGGATTTACTGAATTTCTGTATTAAGTGAATTCTAAATCCTTCTCTTTGGAATAAAGACGTTTACGCAAATTTTCAGGCAATTGAATCTCCTTGATTGCCATTCATGCAACAATCAACCTGGATCAAACAGCTTTCCTAAGAAGGAAATATATTTTACGAGGATTATCAAACAAACGCTTTTCTGGACATGAAGATCGCACAAAATGGACCTTTATTTGCATAAAAAGAAGCTTAGGCTAACCATTGCTATTATTTGTCTAAGCCGGTTGCTATAGCCAATTATTTTTACGCTGAGATTCAAATCGACCATTAATCAAAAGCAGAAATTAATTATTTTTATTAGAAAAATCCTTCACATTATCTCGAAAGCGTGAATAAAAGTGAAAGCGGGAGGGTGGGAAGTTATCGGAAAAATTAGCATGCAATTAATAATAAACAAAAAGGAAAAAATGAAGAAGAAAAGAAAACATTTGTGGCCCTCTCATGTAGAAACAACTGATATCTGGCCTTAGGGGTCGTTTGCGAAGGCAACTGAACCCGCTGATGGTTGCACTCTAGAGATTTGATCATGTTTTATGATCTGCTTCATTTATTTCCCTTTTCTCTCCCTACCGGTCTCGAGCGTCGCTAATAAATTACTCGCATTAATTAACACATCCATTGAACGGAAGCAACCATCCTCGAATAAAAATGTAAATAAATTAGCCGAGCTCAGATAAAGTTTCTTCTAATATATTACGTAGGAAATTATAGCAAAAGCGTTAAATGTTTGCTAATTGTATTTGAAGATAGAGAGCCAGTCGAGTTTGATTTATGAGCTTTCAAAGGTTCCTTTTTTGAATACCAAAATTGCTTTTTAGGTCATAACAATAAAAATTAGTCACGTGAAAAAGAGCGCCGTCTATGTCACTTGTAAAATATACACTTCAATCGCGTGACTTCTCGCCATAAAGTCGCTTTTCATCCACTATTTTGCAAATGAAATGTGGAGTTTGTTTACTTCCGGTATTTGCAATCCGACTCTCCATACATAAATTATGAAAAAAATATGAAATATTCGTACCTGCTTTCGATTAGAAATTTGTCACCTTCCGCTTGGCGGCATATTCCTTTGTTAGACAAAGTACCGTTGTAGATCCGAATTGGATCCTGCACTCCTTTTTGGAACCAGCTGCCGGACCAACGGGCAGGAAAAGAGCAACTATCTGGAAAAAAGAAAAATGACATTGGAGCAACGTTTACAGAATTACGTATCATTTCTTTATTTATCTCATAAGTTACTGTTTTTAAATTATTTACAGAATAGTTTTAGAGCTAGAACGCGTGCTGTTATTTCAAATTCAGTATTTCTTCTTAGGAAAGACATAAGTGGGCTACTTTATTCGTATTAGATACTCATTATTCCGCTTAGAGAGATGAAACTGATTTACATGCTTCGAATGATTCTTTCCATCAGATATCAGCAATATGTGCGCCAATCCATGAATTTAAAACAGTCGAAGAGCTTAGTTCATATGAAATTTAGTAACTTATTTTGTATAACGCCTCAGTGCTCT
Source organism: Mastigoproctus giganteus (assembly GCF_048544385.1). Lineage (NCBI taxonomy): Eukaryota > Metazoa > Arthropoda > Arachnida > Uropygi > Thelyphonidae > Mastigoproctus > Mastigoproctus giganteus. The sequence continues at coordinate 101,318,486 of NC_143588.1, forward strand.
TCCTTGTTCAGTTTATCTGACTTGGTTCTACGACATTCAATAAAACGAATATGAAAGATAATTTTTTAACAATGGCATCGGATTGCAAACGTCTTATTTTATTCAAAATAGAAGGTTGAATATTTATAAACTATCAGTTTATGTTTATCCACGCGAATTTATTACGATTACCTTCAATATCTGATTTTGTCATGACACCCTAATCTTTCTCTCCTTATATACACCTATCAGCAATTTCTGAACTTGTATATCAGTTATTATAGGTTTTTTTCCCCAGTGCATAAATTGGTAGCATTTAAACGTAATTGCCACTTCTCCGAAAATACATGAGATATGTCCAATTATTTTGGGTCACTCAAGGTTTGATGCCCCGGCACTGAACCTTGAGAGACTCACTTATAATCTTGGCCCACTATGAAGAATAATCATTTTTAACAACCCTTTGCCTCCTGTCCTATAACTCTCCCTCAATCCACCTCAAGCCTTTTCCCTTAAACCCAACATGCACCAACTGTATTACCCCCGTGGGTAGCACAATTGGTAGAATCGCTGTCCTCCCCACACAGGGTGGAAAAAACCCGAGTTCGAGTACCGTCGATGACATGAAGGATTTTATGAGCCTTTTTCACGATGTGGCCCAGTTAGTCGGCCTCAGGCGAGGACTGCATGATTTTCTACCAGAAAACAGAAAATCGACCTCAGAACACACGCAATTTACAGACAATATACACGGAACAATATGGCCTTAGTCGCTGATGCTCCTAAAAACCCTACTACAACAGCACCAGCTGGTACAGCACCCGCCCATGTAGAACTATTAAGGATAATTGCGCACCCTCTGTTCAAATATACACTGCATGCTATCTCTGCAAAATAAATTCCTTCTATCAATGAGGGAGGGTCTAAAACTAATCGACAAGACTGGAATCATTAAATTCCTCTTGTTGTTGACTTTCAGATATTATAAATCACATTGTTCTGACTCACAAGGGAAGTGCCAGCAGTATTTCTAGTATGAGTCATGCTCTGACATTTTTGTTTCACATTCCCTGCATTTACACAAAAGGCTTTGCACAAAAAAGAAGGTTCTGACTCACAAGGGAATCGCCAGTAGCAATTCTTGTCTAACTCATATTCCATGATATTTTAGTGTCACATTCCCTGCAGTTAGTAGACAGGAAGGAGTCATCAGTTGTACTGTCACATCTTCAAATACAAAGAACAGTCTGTACAAAAATGAGGCCTCGATTCACAAGGGAATTGGCAGCAGAATTTCTAGTCTAAGTCATGTTCTATGACATTTTTGTGTCACATTCCCTGCATCTAGCAAACAGAAATGAAGTCATCAGTTGTACTGTGACCACCTTCAAATACAAAGAACCGTCTGTATAAAAAAATTGGCCCTGGCTCACAGGGGAATCACCAGCAGCATTTCTAGTTTGAATCACGTGCCATCGCATATTTTAAAGTCAATTAATTATCTATTCCAATTACCTACATTTTTTTTACGATAGTTATTGAGTTTAATAAATTTATCTAAATTCTTCAAATAATATTTATAATGAGATAGCCGTTAACTACTTTCACTCTATTTTCTTAAATTTAAGAGAAATAAGCACTTCTTATTTTGGATAAATTTATTTAAGAGTATTTCAATTTATTTAAGAGTATTTCTTACAAAATGTATATAAATTCGAAAGATATTTCATTCGTGTGGTTTCCGTTCTTTAGTGACCTTTGTAAGTGAACATAGATAACAAAACACTGATGAAGAAGTAGCGAACCATACCACGAAACGTACTTTTTGAATCTGTATATTTGAACCTTAGGATACAAATGCCGAGCATAATTTAAAACTTTTATTTCCTCTGGCTGCTATCCAGATATTTCCGATCAAGGATACATTGAACTGGGTAAGGTATATTTCTCCAGAAGATTACGAGAAAAGAAAAAATCAACCAGAATTTTTTTTATTATTATTATTTTGTTTTTTGAGCACACAGACAAGTGAACGAATAAAAAAGTTGAGCGACAGCATCTTACAGTACACATCTCCTAAGGAGAAATATCCCAAAGGTAGGCATCTTTCGAAATCACCATCGTTGATATTAGGGGATACAACTTCAACGTTAGATGTGATCAGGTTTCTTTACATTTCTCGCGAATCCTTATCAGCAATAAGAAACCAAACAAGTTCTAATAGTAGCGAAAGAAGATGCAGTGTGTCACTAGTCTCGTTTATCTCTCAATCGGTCTTCACCCAATAGCTTTTTGTCATTTGTAACGCATTAATTTTAAGATTTATGCATCGCGTGATTTGTTTATGTATGCCACCGTAGAACATTTAAAAGTGCAGAGATATCCCTCAAAGATTATATTCATTCTTCTTTCTTTTATTCGCTAAACAGATATACAAAAGATGAAGTGTCCATAGGTTTTTGGAGGGTACTATTTATGTATAAGAAATAACTGTCAGTAGATGAAAAGTAGACACTGATCCTAGACATTAGAAATATAATTTTTTTTAGCTAATAATATAAATGTAATTAAGAGAGGCATTTGAAAAGTTCATTGCCTGAGTATGAAGAGTTTATTTGAGGAGCCTGGTAACATGTTACTTTTGAACATAGTCCCCATTGGAGTCAATGCACTTTTGTTAACGATACTTCAATGTGTTGAATCCAGCTGCGAAGAAATTTTTCGCTTGAGTTTCCAAGAATGCCATGGTAATGACAGAGCAGGCGTGTTGGTGGAACATCCCTCAACGAGTTTTCCTCGGCGTTGTTCTTTGATGTTTTCACGCAGACGCCTCACAAGGTCTTTATACTATATCTCCCTATGATTGTCTGGCCTTTCTGAAGATACTCATCTGAGTATCTTCATACTTTCTGAAGATACTGATGAGTATCACTAGCGATACTCATCAGCCTCCCAAAAAACTGAGCGCCTTGCCAGCAGAAGAATCGGTTTGGCTTTCTTTAGAGGGGGAGCATAGCCGTGTTTCCACTGTTTGTACTGTTCGTTTGGCTGAGAGTGATGGCCCCACATCTCATCTCGTCCATGGTTCACATGCTCTGCAAGGAAATTTGCTGGATCTGTTTGAAAACGATCCAAATATTCACTTGACTTGAAAACTGTTATACATTTTTGAACAACTTTGAGACCCACTCACTGAAAGCTTTTTCATAATAAGAACCTCTTTATTATGTGGTACACACATTCAGAAGAAATGTCCAAGACGCTGGGAATGTGCCGAACTGTGACTCGTCGATTACTTCTCACCACATCATGCACACTATCAACAACTTCTGGAGTGATGGACGTTGCAGGTCTTCCACAGCTTGAATCATCTTCCCACATTTAAATTCTGCTGTCCACCTCTTAACCACTGTAGAGAAAGCGACATCCTCCCCAATGTTGTAACCTTATCCTCATGAATTGCCTTTGGCGTTAGTCCCTTTTCCCCCATCTCATTGGATGACTGCACGCTGACTGATTTTGCCTGTCTTTCCTCATTCACAAAACTTTTATTGACTTCGGGACCTGTAATTAAAAACAGACATTATTGAAACTGTATAAAACTTGTTGGCTTACAATTTGACGTGTTATATATTAAATACAGAAATTTTTGTCACCGTACCACTACCCTTTCATATTCAGGTCACGAACATTTGAAAAACGTCCCTCGTACTTTTTGGAGATCAGCTAAAGTCATCAAATAGTGTTTTATTTTATTAGTAGTAAGACTGTTAGAAGAATTCCTAAGGAATGTTTTGGTGATCGGTCAGATTATTATTAGTAGTCTAATGGCTATACGATGCAAGAGAGCACACTTGTCATCCATCTCCCAACAGAAAAGAGGAAAATCTCCATCACTCATACCTACCCCGTCGCCAAAAACGTGGCCATCGAATTCTGCTTTGAACTTTACCAAACTCTCCGCATCAAACACTGTAGCAGAAAATTTATTTATTCAAATGATCTATAATACTCTGCCCAAAGGTGAATTTAATGAGACCAACCTTCTGTTACTCCCCAAATTTTTTTATATTTGTGTCCTCTCGTCCTTTTCTCCTCTGCCAAAGAAAATATACCTCCCTCCTTCATTTTACTGATCCCATTTAAGGCCTTATATACCTTAATCGGGTCCTCCACCTGAGATGTTTCCCGCCTTCATACGAACACCAATTAGCACCCGTTATAAATCTGTTTGCCTTTGAACTCTTTTCACAGCTGTCCATCTTTCTTCAGTTGTGATCTCCAGGCCTAAACGATTCTAATTGGAGTCTTACCATCTTATATAGGACAACAGCCTCTTTTCTATTTGCGAAGGTAGTACATAACATAGACAGTATCCATGTCTGATCTTAAAAAAATCATTCTAAGATCTCGTCTGATGCATATGACTTATAAAATACGTTACCGATATCATAATCTTCATCGAAGATCATTGTAATCATTGTAAAGGTCATCACGATGACATTCAAACTTTATCAATATTCATCTGAAGCCAGTACGTTTTCAGAAAATTACCCCATTCCTTTTGAACTGCCTGATTCTCCACTTATTTCCAAAAGGGTACTTTAAGATCACGTTCCGTGACTTCTTTTTTTTTTCTGAACAAGCTGTCCTCATTTGACTTCTGGTTTATCAGAAGGATGATCTTGCTATTACGTGTAGAGCAAGATGGTCTCATCATATAAAGTAATGTACCTCTGGGTGCAATTGCAGAAAGCTTCCGTGCCTCAGAAATAAAAGCAGTGGATGTTATTTTTATAAAAGGGTTAAAGGTTAACACTGGCCACTTTAATGTAATGTTGGTAATGGAAAAACGGCCCTCTGAAGGAATTTGAAGTGCTCAGAATTTTTTAAATTCTAGATAATATAATTTAAAATATATTTCTTATAAGTTTTCTATTAATAAATTCAATTTCTTTCTTTTCATTCAAGTCATAACATGGAGTGTTCAAATCAGAAATGGTATGTCATTTATTAGCGATTTTTGTGTATTTTTAAATAATTAATTTCTTTAATGTGCAGTATCAAATCTGGTATTAGATAGGATTGCATTAAACCCATCAAGAATTTCTCCTGGTGTCTCCTAAATCAATTATTTTCCTAGTCAATAATCTGATTAATTAGTTATAATTTCTAAGAGAGAAGTTAAGCCTATTTTTACTACACACCTCCACCATTATTTATAAGGATCAATTGCATGTTCGTCTTAATAGAGTGACTTTTGCCTTCATCGGGGCAAAAAGCCAAGCTGACAGCTAATTGAATTTTAATTAAGAACACTAAACTTGTGAGATTAACAGGACAGGGAACATCGCAAAGGGGCGATCGATTTACATCTAGTGGGAGGAAGCACAAAAGATGCATAGGTGGAATCTCATAGTTGAGAGAATTGGTGTTAATCAAACAGTAATTAGTCAAGGACAAATACGTCTCTTGAAGTCGCAGACAGATGATGCTACAACAGATCGTTAGACTAAAGAGGGTTGTATAAGGAGAGAAGAATAAAAGAGCCTACAGATTCCTCGTTTGATAAAACGGCACATTGAACTGCACCAGCTTTTCCATCCACGAAGCAACTTGAAGTAATTCTCATATGAATCAAATTGCAATATTTCTAAGCTACTTTTGGTCCATATATCTTGAACTAAAATAGCTACGATCGACGTATTCAACAACAAAAAAGAAATCTAGTTTAATTTACATCGGACTCGCTTCTTAAAGCCGATGCAAGAATGGTAAACACGCACAAACATCATTTGTAATCCAACTATGCTCACATATAAAATCTCTCTCTCTAATAATTTCCATTTTATTGGTGTAATGACATTATCCCAGAATTCCCGCTGATGTAATTCGTCACGGTTCAGTTATACATTCTTCGATTCTTTCAAAAGATTCTTATCTCAGCTTTGTTATCTTCTTCCAACCATCCTACCTTCATCACATCCATCTCAGTCTCCTTTTCTATTCAGACCCACGCAAATGATACAAAAAAAGTGGGGGAAACACAGTCTTACCCATTTACGTAGATCTTCTATTGTCGACATTGCATCTGCTGTGCGAATACCCCAAAAAAAACCCGGCCCTTCGCCTCCATAATTAAATTACCCAAGTACAGTAGTAAGCAAATGTAATGGAATATAACAAGCCGTGTGCCGACAATAACGTAATAATACCCTTCTTGGAAGGTTGTCTTCAGCCTTTTAGTACAAAAGCTAACGTTAGCTCACCTTCTCAGACCTCAGTATATATATCGGCAAAAAAAATAGGAAGATATGTGTATTGTATATCTGATAAATCCTATACCCCTTGAGATGGCCCTAGCTAAATGGATATTAGCTACTTCGAAGATAACGGGACTTTGTTTCTGTTGTCCTATCCAGCTAGCTTTCTCCACTGTGATCTAAGATGGAGAATCTAAGCCTTTTTTTGTAGCGAACTAGAAGAGACGAGAATGTTTGTAAATCTTTAGATCAGAGGTTGTTAAATATAGTGTTTGAATATTTTACTAGTCATTGGGTAATGCCAAATCCATTTACGATCTCTTCCGGTTTTGTGTCAAACAAAAATCTTCCACCGATGTTTTTCTACTGATTTTGTAACTTTACTTTCCACTATACTGACTTAAATCCTCCAGCCTACATTCAGAAAAAAACTTTTTCTCAATAATCCTTTCCCCTGGGGGCCGTGGTCAGAGTCTACGGACATGGCCACGGACAAGGAAAGGATACCAGTAACAAAATTCGGAAGGCTTGTGAAGGATGGGAAAATAAAAACAATTGAAGATATTTATTTGTTTTAACTTCCAATCAAGGAATTTGAAATAATTGACTTTTTTCTTGGGTCCATCATTAAAAGATGAAGTGCTGAAGATCATGCCTGTCCAGAAACAAACTCGTGCATCAGAGAACCAAATTCAAGGCTTTTAAAGTAGCACTTGGAGACTCAAATGGCCATTTTGATCTTGGAGTTAAATGTTCCAAAGAAGTAGTTACAGCTTTCGGGATGCCATAATCTTGGCGAAACTCTCAGTGATTCCTACGTAGAGGATACTGGAGAAATAATACTGACAAGCCACACAGTTCCTGGCAAGGTAACTGGAAAGTGTGGAAGTGTTTTGATGAGACTTATACCTGCTCCTAGGGGTACAGGTATTGTATCTGCTCCTGTTCCTAAAAAGTTATTTACCATGGCTTGAATTGAAGATTGCTATACATCTGGTAGTGGTTCAAACTCGAACCTTGGGAACTTTGGTAACGATCTATGGTACGAACTGTTTGAAAAGTGCCATTAAAATGTTTCTGACCATATTTCTAAAAATGATGCTCGTTCTAACAATTCTTACAAACCAAGGTTTATTGTGGAAAAAAAAAAAAAATTATGATGATTTAGCAAACATATTTTATGGGTGCATTAAGTCTGTGCCTTTGGCATGACACTACTTTAGATGAGGCATGGCTTCTTCGTTTGAAACAGAAATACAACACTCAAAATGCTTCAAACGGCTTGCTCTTGAGCCTCTTGAAAACCATGCGTGGTTAACGATGCGAAAATATGATATGTTCCAAAGCTTATTTAAAACACGATGTTGCAAATTAAGTTCAAAAATTTCTCATGGTTATACTGCATTCAGAATTGATATCAACATATTTCAAAGACCGTGGAAAGACAGAAAAGTTACCAAAAGGTGTTACTTCTTCCAGAGCAAAGTGTTCGTGATACATTGGACAGTTGTTTGATGATTTCTTATCACATCATACGATACACTATTTTGTTTCACCATGCGTAATGTGGAAAAGACTTCAGTTCGAATCCTGTCTAGAAAAGAACCTTAATAGGTTTTTTCTTCGTCTTAATTACGAGTTAGATGGTCAACAGCAACATTGAATGGGTTTCCCCACTTGAAAAACCCTACCATAAATACACATGGTTAACAGGTACAATAAACTAACGCCTCGCGGTCTTTATTGCCTTGGCACTTAAAACAACCCAATCAATCTTTGTAGAATGGAATTAGATATCATCGAAAGATTGATTGGGTTGGGTTGAATTTCTGAAATATGCAATTGCTAAAATTTACACTTGAACAGGGAACGAATTATACCTACCAAGGCATTTTTGTTCACTTTTAACTACCGCACGCGACTTTGTAGAAGAAAAATAATTTCTCAAGGTGGGAGGAGCTTAATTTTTAGTAATCTATCAAACCAACCAAACTACAGCAGACATAAAACAAATTATAGATTTCTCTGACTAATTTTCGTCTCTTTCCCCCATCTTTGTGCCATACCTGTTAATCTATTTCTATTAGGGCATGCATATAGCGCTGTATAATCTGTTAATGGCACTCAACAACCCTCCCCTGTCTACGTATTTCCTTAAACACGAAATAATCTGAGTAAGGTCTCCGGTCGCCGACTACGGTCCCTTCCTGGTTAATAACATTCCGTGCTCTGAGAACACACACACACACTCACACACCTGAAATTTAGAATAAACGAATAATCACGCGAGAGAGAGAAGGAAGGGTAGAACTGCAAATACTTTTCTCCACCCAGTCAACTGCGACACGCATCTTCTCCATGACCCACCCAGTGCGGCAAAATTGACATCAGGCATGGTTTCCGTCGAGGGGGAGCTCTCTTTCCCCCCCGATAGTGGAAGAAGAGTCCCCCTTTACACGTCACTGAAAAGCTGACGCTGCATTTTTCAACCAATTCGACTTCTTTTTTTGGCCCTTATGCTATTAGATGAAGTTTGCCTGCCTAAAAAGGATTAGTAGGATTAGTAGCCCCAAACGGACTCTTTAGAAATGTATTTTTATTGAGTTTCTACTTCTTCAATCTCCTGTTTCGTTCACGGCCTCCAGTAAGCCCTAAATGCACGAGCCATTGAACTAGAAAGTTGAAACAGGAATTATTTACCTTTCAGTTTGTAAAAGAAACGGAACAGTGCTCTCCTTCTTCTTACTGTAGCTGGATGAAAGTACTTCGTCAGCTACATCGACTTATTACATTAGCCATCAATATCATGACAGCTAATTCTATGGTCGACCATTCCCTCTTACAGTTCTTTCAAAAGAGATCGTGATGGGTATTTCGGTCTTGTGTACACACTGATGTTTTCTTTTTTTCTCCATCTCTTGGAAGGTTAGATTTTTAACTCTTAATTTAAACACTTAGGGATTTAGTTTTGATCCCATTTCTGTTTTTTTCGTTAGATATTTCTTTTTTCAATAGGCTGTTAAAACGTCACACAGGAAGGTATCCATCAGCGTGTTGCACCAGGTTTTAGACTTTTCCAAACAGCACACTCGTTTCCAGTACTCCAGTGTCCAACCAGCGTGTTGGACACTGCAGGATTGGAGTCTAACCAATGACCAGAGCAAATTATCACTGCTCTAGCGTAGGAAGCTGTTTGGCTTTTTATGCTGCGAGTTATGAGGCATAGTATATTAGGGATGGGGTAGTCATAATTCAGTGATTACTAATGTACAGGGTCACCAAGAAAAGGTGCAGCACTTTGAATTACCTGTGCTTTTATAAATTAAGAATCTTTCATGCAATCCTTCAAGGAATCGTTTCTGTAATTTTTGAATGAGCCATGCCTGTAGATATTCTTGCAAGTCCATGTCAATTCGTTGCAAGACAATTCTTTGTTAATTCGGAACACTACAGTTCGGTTCACGAGAAAATTTGATGAAGGACATATCCAATCCAATATCATCCAGAACATAAAGATGACCATAGCATTAAAATATTTCTTCAGGAAACATTTCAGAATAAGGATCCGCATTCGCAATATTTTTGGTCTTTCCCGTCCTACTGAAAAAATGCTTCTTTCTTCCATTTTTCAATGTATTCCATCTTGCTTATAAAATTGTCCCTGTAGGGTGCGTCGCTAACTGGCTAACTCCCAAATGTCTTGTGTTTAAAGACACCAGAAAGGTTAGGTTTCTAAATTGAGAGTCGTCAAGAAAGATGCAACAGTAAAAACTGTTGCATCTTTCTCGACGACCCTCAATTTAGTAAAGAAGAGAATGGATCCAGGTGAGTTAAATAATCATAGTTCATTGTCCGATACAGATATATCCTTTCAAGCATCCAGTCCATATCAATGAAACAAAACGTCTGTGTCTAGTCATTCACTCACGTTGTGTCAATAGCTATTTTCAGTTCGACAAAAAGAACTGAACCAACACGAAGAATTGAAAACTGCGAACTAGTTTAAATATCACAATCTTGAAAAGAATCTTCTTGTACCATTTCTTTAATACCTTTAGATTTATATAATCTACTTTAGCTGTGATTTGTCTATTAGTCTCGATCTGTCAATATGAACTTTTTCTTCTCCAGTGTCGTTCGCTAAAGCTTTTTATCCAAAAAGAAAAAAAAAAAGAATCTTCGATTTTTCTTTATCAACTCTGGCCATATTTGCAATATTTCTACACCCGGATATGGATGTATATGTCGTCCGTTGAGCTTTTCGAAATTTATAAAAGAATTTAAGGAGGATTAGAATTGTCATTTTGAAAATCCAAATAAAATATCCCACTATGAAAAGATGCGAATGAACCCCACTACAAATTGAACAGTCTGGAACAATAGCTAGGTAACAGAGATTGTACCTCAACTACCAGACTGAAGAAACCAGCGAAGTTTTTCTAAACTTTTTTTTTTTAGATGGATTGACTTGTAAGGCATGGTTCCCCAGATGGCTACATGTATTCTGATCGCCACGCCCTCAGTGGAATCGTTGTGAGTGACCACGTACTTCTATAGAGTTCCTGGATTTTTCAAAGATCATCAATCATATGACCTGCTTGCTAGACTGACTGAAAGTGATAAACCGGCTAAGGGCTGGAAAAGTATTGATCGATCGAAGGAAGGGTGGCTGATAGACATTTCTAAATCTGATTGTCGGGAAGGAATCACTTCGGAGGTCATGTTTTATGTATAGACACATTTGCAGACCTCCAGATGACCTGTAGTGATGTTTATCTAGAGATATCTCTGCTATATTGATTATTCCTTTTGCTCATATCGAAGTCAGACTTCTATTGTTCGTAAAAGTATTTTCTGGGAGGAAAAAAAACATCAAGAAAGAAATATTTTCTTACCATTAAGATGTTTTAAAATAATTGTAAGGTTCTTAGAAATTTATATTTAACATATTCTATTCGTTAAGGACACCAGCAATATTTACTTAAATCAAATTATTCGATTTTAAGGGAAAAAACCGGGTTCGCCACTATCTGCTAGTTTAAAACCTGCTGGAAGCTTTAAATGTACAAGCACTGTTGTAAAAATGTACACGCACCTTTTGTACAGGCACTGTACAAGACAGATTTGCCTAAAAAAACTGTATGCCTAACTGTGCTGTATATGGACGTAAACGACGCCAAACATTAATATTTGCCCAAAGTACGCATTCTTTTTAGAAGAGAAAATTTATTTGATGAAAACCTTGATGTACAATTACCAAAATAAGTTGTTTCTTCAGGAGTCACAAACAACATTAGATTTTTCGAGCGCCATCTGCCGGTAGAAGTCTGTATATGAATAAACTCATTCCAAGGATCATAATTCAAGTTATTTATATTCGAATGTGAAATCTAGGAGACAGCTGTAGTGAAGATAAAAAATATTTTGGGTTTTTCTCAGCGTCATATATATATTAAAATTAGAATTACTCGGAAAAAAAAACAAAAACAATACAATACTGGCTTAGTAACCACCACTATAGCATCCACTTTTCTGAGTTTCGTATAAATTTTGAATATCCTTTTGAGTAATATATGGAACAGTCTCCCTCTCTCTGTCTCTCCTTTCTTACTCCTGTTCTCCTACTGTGCATTCTGCATATAAAGTGAAGCAGTTATTTCCATGCTTGATCCAACCGCATTTCTATCTATTTCTTTTCCCAGAAAAGTAAAATAACCTTTGTTTGCTACTCAAGGATACGTTTAACGCTACCATTCTTGTGCGCATGCGTTCAAATTGTAATATATATTTAAGTGCAGATCATATTTACCTTCAGAATTTATAAGGTGATCTTACATCGACCAATAAGTCGCTTACCTCTGCATTACAAGAAAGAAAATTGAGTTCTGCGTGTGGTCTGTTATTATGAAAATCAGTGGAGCACCAGCTGGGATTGACCCATTTAAATCCAGTAATGGTAAAGAGCCCACAAAGTCTATTAACTTGATGAGATCATATCCGAGTGGCTGTTTAACGAGAAATGGCTTTTATAAGAAAGAAGAGACAGTGTCCCTTGCACCAATTCTATTACCATTCTTTGGAGAACTCTATCTATTCGCTTGTAGCACTTTAAGAAAACATTTAAACCATCGATCAAATTCTAAGAAAACGGACCCATAATTACCGATAATCTCAACCGGAAAATTGACTTAATAAAATTTTTTGTACTTTCGTATATAATGGGAGCTCATCAGAACCTTTAAGTATTGGATTTATCACTTTATCAGGAACACGTTTATAAAAATCAATTTAAAAGTCATTGGAAAAGGAAGATGGTTTCTTATTTTCGAAGATCAAGATATCTGGTGAGAAAATTTGACAGGTGCGCATTATTACGTAGGTATGAGTATAAGATTATGGAAAATATAAGTGGCTAGCAAAAGAAATATCCTTAATGCACATAATAAAGCAATCTTCATCTTTACAACTAGTTGCCTCGCTGTTGCATCACTTTTAAACAAATGCCAGTCACAATAACCATTTGGCGAAACAATTTGTTTAACAGTAGTGCAATACCAAGCAACTCGCGATAAGAGAAAGTGTGCTCTCAGCATTAAAGCCGATGTATTTAGCAGGTAATTTAAACCTTGTCATCTACAAACCACAAGAGAGGATAATAAAGTCTTCATCCTTTTCATAATTAAAGGGAAAAAGATCCATTAATTATTTCATAATTTCGAAATAGATATAACTTTCTGATGATTGAGATTATTGATTAAAAATAATGCAATAACAAGGCAAATTGTCATAAAGGTAAGGTTTGCATTGAGCATTAAAACCTTTGCATTTACTAGGCAGTTTAAATCCTGCTGTGGCTTAATCAAATCGGCAGGATTATCGAGACTTCAATGTACACCGCTCGACAAAAATTAACAGAACACGTGGTGTAACTTCTGCAGCTTGCGATGATGCGGAACAGAATTTGGTATGGTGGTGTACCATAGAATAAGGATCATGAGGAGACAGCGAGAAACTTTGGACAGGTATAAGGGACATTTACAGTTGTATAAGAATTACCAAAAAGGTCACGTTACAGAAGTCGATACAAGATGCTCAAAAATTTGGTCACCCCCCAAAGGCTTGACAGCGGTGAACTATTCATGATGTAAGGGTCTCTATAAGATTCTGTGGCAACAAATCCCATTCTTCCACCAGCGCAGCCCTTAGCTCACCAAGTGACTGAGGTGTTGGCTGTCGGCGGGCAATGGATGCCCAAGGGCATCCTTCATCATGCTGGCCACGGTAATCGTTGGATATCTTCGGTTTCAAGATATTCCTCCATCATTTGAGTTCTATGTGCATTAGCGTGCATGAAAAAAGAAAATCTAGGCCAAACTCACCCCTAATTAAGTGGGGTACAACCGTTAATCATTATTCCACCCTAAGTGTCCGTTTCCCTGATGTTGGAGGGATGGTACTGCATTCCCTCGATGTCTCCAGATGAAATAATGTCTAGAATCTATAGGCTAAAACGGGACTCCTATTTTATTGTGAACATTGCCTTCGACTACACTGTTCACAATAAAATATTCATGAAAACATTTTGTTCTGTTAATTTTGTCGAGCAGTGTAGTGTAACAGTAATCACATCGGCTGACCTTCCTTCATATTCACCCAAGATAAGCTTAAATGAAAGTTCGAAATGTCACCACAATGTCAGGACAGATAACTCCCTACGCCCTTATATATATAATGCAACTAGTTGTTGAAAAAGTCAAATCCATACTAAACAAAGCAATTATATTTTTTTTTGGAGGGGGGTAAATTTGACTCCGCGACACGCCCTATATTTTATTGCTGCTTTCGTTGTCTTCCACCTGCCATATCGTAGACAGCACTTGTCAGGTAACAATCTAGTGCACTATCGTACGGAAGCGAGCACTATTTTTATCTCTAAGCTTAACATGACATTCTATTATTATTTCATGACACTCCCTGTCACAATTTATAGAAACCGGTTTTTCAAGTGAACTCTCTCTTCTAGAATTGGCTGAATAAAATACCTATCCAATAGTGGGATTGCTATTATTTTTTAATGAACTGGCAATAAAGGCGTATTCCCAACTTGCAACTAAGAAAAAATAAAATAAATAAAATGAAATAAAAAAAAATACACGCCAGACCGATGTGATGAAACCGTCTTGCTATTGTTTACGAAGAAAAGAGTATTAACAGTTAAAATTTTGATAAGATGTCATCCCTTAAGGATTTAGCTTATATCTCTTATAGCTGTAAGGTGGCGCTGCTGTCGACTTCCTCACTCAACTGAATACAATTCTGTTCTATCAACAAATAAATGGATAATTTATTTCATTTGAAGAAAGATAATTAATGCTGAATAGTTTCTTGTATTATATTTTTTAAAAGATATATTCTTTATATTTTAAATAATAAAATTGCGCTGATTTTGTTATTTAAAATTGCTCTCATTTTATTATTTAAAATTGTCTTATTTTATTATTTTATATTTATTAATTTCTAAAAAAAATAAGGTAGCGCTGCTGTCGACTTCCCCACTCAACTGAATGCAATTCTGTTCTATCAACAAATAAATGGATAATTTATTTCATTCGAAGATAGATAATTAATGCTGAACAGTTTCTTGTATTATATTTTTTAAAAGCTATATTCTTTATATTCTAAATAATAAAATTGCGCTGATTTTGTTATTTAAAATTGCGCTGATTTTATTATTTAAAATTGCGCTGATTTTATTATTTAAAATTGTCTTATTTTATTATTTTATATTTATTAATTTCTAAAAAAAATGAGATGGCGCTGCCGTCGACTTCCCCACTCAACTGAATGCAATTCTGTTCTATCAACAAATAAATGGATAATTTAGTTCATTTGAAGATAGATAATTAATGCTGAATAATTTCTTGTATTATATATTTTTAAAAGCTATATTCTTTATATTCTAAATAATAAAATTGCGCTGATTTTGTTATTTAAAATTGCGCTGATTTTATTATTTAAAATTGCGCTGATTTTATTATTTAAAATTGCGCTGATTTTATTATTTAAAATTGTCTTATTTTATTATTTTATATTTATTAATTTCTAAAAAAAATGAGATGGCGCTGCCGTCGACTTCCCCACTCAACTGAATGCAATTCTGTTCTATCAACAAATAAATGGATAATTTAGTTCATTTGAAGATAGATAATTAATGCTGAATAATTTCTTGTATTATATATTTTTAAAAGCTATATTCTTTATATTCTAAATAATAAAATTGCGCTGATTTTGTTATTTAAAATTGCGCTGATTTTATTCTTTAAAATTGTCTTATTTTATTATTTTATATTTATTAATTTCTAAAAAAAATAAGGTGCCGCTGCTGTCGACTTCCCCACTCAACTGAATGCAATTCCGTTCTATCAACAAATAAATGGATAATTTATTTCATTTGAAGATAGATAATTAATTCTGAATATTTTATTGTATTATATTTTTAAAAATCTATATTATTTATATTCTAAATAATAAAATTGCGCTGATTTTATTATTTTATATTTATTAATTTCTTAATAATAAGGTGGCGCTGTTGTCGACATTCCTCTCTTAACTGAATGCAATTCAGTTCTCTCAACAAATGAATGGATAATTTATTTTATTTAAAGATAGATAACTGATGCTTAATGGTCGGTTATTATATTATTATTATTTTTAAATTACATTTTTTTATTTTCTAAATAATAAAGTTGATTTAGTATCTAAAAATATAAAGTTTATAATTCGAATATTGTGTTAAATCACTGCTGCAGTTCGCATTTTGACTACAATTCACATGCGCAACAGATTACGTTTATGACAACAGTGGCGCTACCTACCACACAGACTTTTCACTCTTGCAATTAATATTTAAAATATTATTATTTACATTTTTAGGCATAACTCGACTACAAAATAATATTATTATTACCAAAATTAAATTGATTAATTAATATCGGGAAATTTATCGAATTAAATTACATCTAAGATCAATAATTACTTTAATTTATAATAGAAGTTTATTGAACATTATTTAGATATTATTAACTATTTTATTAAAATTAAAATGATATTTTAATTTCTTGGAGTTGATTGTTATGTATAGTATAAGGTGAAATAAATAGGGAATTTTTGTTGGCTTTAGATACCTGGTTAGTTGAGATATTATTTATCGTTCTTGTAATGGAGATTTATGGGTGACATTTGGAAGTTAGAAATGTCCTAGGCGCCTGTGCTCTTGAGCGAAATGGGTATGTGTACAGTGGTCCGCCAGCCTAATGGTAGCATTCAACACCTGTAAAACACCCCTTTCTGTGTTTCCCCGTTTGTATATTGCTGTTCCTAATGGTGGTAAGGACTCGACTTATTACTAGTGACAAATAAATCAAATTTGTGCTCTTCGCTTCCCTCTATATAGTTACTGTAGTGGGTTTCTCTCTCTTTCTGTACTCCCTCCCCACGTTTTCATCTAACTCTCCTACAGAAACAGAAGTGGACATTTGTCTTGCAAGTTGTCTAGACTACAAGCAGAGATGTCAAGAATTCCTCTTACATATGGCCACTACAAACATCCCCTCTCTCTGATCGATCAAACACTTCAACGCTATGTTCTCCCATGTGCACAAGGCGTGATACTATTTTGTGTCTCCTACAGCAGCCTTCCTCTAGATGGCGCTGATGTTGGAGTCCAGTTTGCATGATTGTAATCGTAATTGTTTGAACGCATCTTTAGTGGACGCTGAACGCGTACACAATCCAGAGCTCACGTCTGCTAAATGAAGCTATCTGCTGCCTCATGATATGAATGGTAAATGTTATGAGTCTAATTACGAGTCATGTTAAGACACTACAATTATCACCTCTCCAAGCCAGACGATGTAACTCAAACAACTTCTCAGACAATTACCATTTACGAGTTAATCGAACTGGGATTTCTGTGTTATTACAAACAAACAACACTCTTAGATTAGAAAATGAGTAATGAATAAATAATAGAGAGATAGCAGTCGATCCACAAAAAAACAAGAGAATATTAAAAGTTATTGACATTTTAAACTCTCCTGGTTTTCTTATCTAAAATTGTGTTGATATAATGTCGGTATTTTATTTAAAAGGCCTTAAACGCACATGATATTTTCTGATTGGAAATATATCCATGTCCCTTGGTAAAACTTGACTATAAGTTGGTAACTTTCTCTTGTGGGTAGCTCAATTGGCGGGACCGTTTCCTCCCAATACGGCGTGGAAAAGACTTCAGTTCGAGTCCTGTCGATGACGGGAGGAATTTTCATGGGTTTTTTTACAACGTGGCTGAGTTAGTCGTTCTCAGTCGAGGGTGGCATGGTTTTTCTCCCGGAAACTCTGGTTTTTCTTACAGCAAAACAGGAAATCGGCTTCAGAACATGCGTAATTTACAGACAATATACACGGAGCAATATGACCTTAGCCGCTGATGCTCCTAAAACCCCACTACAACACCAATTAGTAACTTTACAAAATGCCAAATTAGTACTATTATTAATAATGTTAATTAATGATAGTAATGTTGTTATATAGAACTATATTTTATTACTAAATTTAAAATAATACTTTAAGTAAATAAATTAAAATATCTAAAACAAATAGATGATTTATTTTTAAAATTTACTTAATTAATTAAAATTTTATTTAAGTAAGAAAAATATAAGTTTCTGCCCATAAGAAAAAGCTTATTTCTCATTACATTTTATTCCTAAAGGAGTTTATTAAATTTCTTTCTTAAATCCTTTAAGAATAATTAAAGGAAAGATCATTCCTTTAGGACTAAGGAATAATATTTATTCTTTTAGGAGTAATTATTCCTAAAGTTTCTTCATAGTTTATCCATATACACTGGTGTGCAAAACTTAAGGACCAACACGATTTCTAAAGGTTACAACCACAAAATCTTTACTTAAGGTACTCTTTACTGATGAGAGTAGATTCAGTCTCAGCAGCGATTCTGGACGTCTGCTAATCAGGCGAGAGGTTGGCACACGGTATAACCCCGCAAACGTCACCGAAAGGGATCGATATGGCGGTCGAAGTGTTCTCGTCTGGGGAGGCGTTATTTTGGATGGACGTACACAACTCCAGATACTGGAAGGCGGTACTGTAACCGGTGCACGCTACTGTACTGAGGTAATCCTTCCCCATGTGCGTCCCTTCCGAGTTGCCATTGGCCCCGAGTTCGTGTTTATGGATGATAACGCCACACCCTATCGCACTGCAGCTGTTGACATGGTTTTGGAAAGTGAGGACATTGTTCGTATGGATTGGCCTGCCCGTTCTACGATCTAAATCCCATCGAACACATATGGGACGCTCTGGGGAGAGGCCTAGCGGCACGTCCACACCCACCAGAAAATGTTCACCAGCTGCAGATGGCGCTGACAGAGGAATGGACGATGTTATCGCAAGAACTTATCAACAACATTGTTCTAAGTATGAATAGGCGGTGCAAAGCCTACATCGACATTAGGGGTGGCCATATCTCCTACTGAGGACCACCCCTCCCTTTGTTCCGTCTTTGACAGTGATGCATCTGTATCATGGCAGACAGTGCTATGTTGCCATTTTTGAATAAAGTCCCTCTGTACCGTTTTGTTTCCGTTGTTGTGTCGGTGTTGTTTTCTTCATCATTTCTGTACCTCACGAGGTTCATTTGGTATGCTTTTCCCTTATCCAGGCCACTCCTATGAGAAGCTACAGATGAAAACCTGACTGGTCCTTAAATTTTGTACACCATTGGATAATATTCATACATTAATATGAATATTTGTATATGAAATTTATTCCTTATTCCTCATAAGAATAAGTCATAAACTGTATTTTATTCCTTATTCCTATTAGGAATAAGGAATAAAGTTTTCGTGTTTTATTTCAGTTTTTTTTTGGGGGATGAAAAGCCAACAATTGAAGGTTGGATTTTGTATTTTTTGGAATGAAAAACCAACTACTGGAGAAAAATATTTTAAAATAATATTCAGTAACGAAAAATTATGGAAAGCATCAATCCGATTCTGTTAAATGCTTCTCGGTTCATTCAGGGGGCTTATGTCAGACAAGAGGGACTTCCTTTTCTTGTGCACACAACTTCAAATTTCACATTAAAATATAAAAAAAATCGAAACCATAACGTGCAATATTACCAGACTTCTATAAGGGAAAAAATCTAATCTCAATGATCTAATTCCTACTCTCCAATGGCAAACTGGGTTTGTCCAGCAATGGCTTTAACAATAGTTTGTGTTGGCACCAATGTTTATACGAGCTTTATGAAAAATTAGCGAAATATTCAGCATTTCAAATAATCTCTTTGGGTCGTTTGTCACAGAGAAAACTGAATAATTAAGAATACCCGGACACACTGTGACAAATGAGACCGATTTAATCCAGTAAACCTATAGGAAACGAACTACCACTATCTCGTGATTAATAATAAACATCATCCGCCCTGGTACAGCACACATGTGGATCATTGTACAATCCAGATTAGTCATTCACTTAAGCTGAGGACAATAGGTTGGAGACAATATTATTACGTTTGACACAAAGAAGGTGTGACAAATATGTTATACACGCGTGTATTAATTACGCATGCGCTATTATTATAATAGTTATTCGAGAAGGAAACTCGCTGGACATTTCTCTTCATCCGCTGGTAATCCATAGGTACAAATATCCTGAACTGTGCTCATGTGCATTACGTGTTAGTAGAGTTGCTTGTAATCATAGTAGATTGCCTGGCCAATTTATTAGGAGCAACACGCTTTCAGCATGAGCTTCATCCCACGGAAGAAGTGAAAAGTCATAATCAATTCGTCTTGCAGATGCTCAATTGGGCTGTCCAGGATAGATGCTTGACGTCTTTCTTGATCCTGCAACGACTCTTTAACATATTTGGGTTGTGGTTGATTACGTTATCAACCACGTTCCCTTTTCTTAGATAATTATTATAACAGCTGGTCAAAATTATCGAGGAACGTGTCTAACTTTCCCATTGCCGAGTGAATGGAGTTTTTGTTATGCAAACTCACACTAAATTTTAAGATGTTAGAGCAAGTTTAAAGTTTTATAACTGAATCTCACGTATAGCTTCTAATGAATATTTTGACCTATATACATTGAGGGAAGAGTTATTAGAAACCCAGCCAACCAAGGTATTTCGGTAGTCCTGTTCCAATGCCTTCTGCTGTGGATAAAATCTGTTATTTACTTAGAATAACAGATTGAAATTGCCTCTCGAGAGCTCTTTAGACTGGTAAGAAATATAACAAGACTAGTTATGTTTTCAGGGCTTAGAAAGGGATCTTTAAAGATGAGAAAAAAAAGTAAAAGAGAGGGAAAGAGAGAAATTCTCCATCTTTTTCTTCCAACAGAGTTGCTTTTCTGTTGTGTACGTTGTAATGCACCTGCGTCAGTTGCAAATTATTGGTTGCTATCCAAAAGGATGGCATAAGACCTTGACAAACAGATAAATCTCCATTTCAGAAAGACGGCAAAATGAAAAGTAAGTAGATGGATAGAACGTAAAGTAGACAACGAAAGAAAATACTCAAAAAATTAAGGGGAACTCAATTCGAGCTCGTCCACCTCTTTACCACTTAAAGAAGCATCTGCGAGTGATCACATGATCGCGGATAACTATCGATGACTCCTCTTCCGATATCACAGCTCCAAATCAGTTTTGCTTCGGTTTTATTTATTTTCTGCTCTCCTTGGGTATTCGCAAACAAAGATGACAAATGGCCTAATGCACGCGCATCTCCGTCATACTCCTCTCTCTCTCTCTCTCTCTCTCACTCTATCTATCTTTCTTTCGCTCGTTTTCTGCAAATTTATTGATTTCTTTTAATCGTCATTTCTAATGCGAGCGGTACATAGAAAAGTTTTTGTGGAAGCGCCAATAATTTTCCGCCTTCAATCGAATAAAAGTCATCGCGCGTGGGGGCCCCTTATTTATTTTTCCGAGCAGCTTTTTGAAAACAAAGTTTGATAATAAGGTAGGAAGAGTGTGAGAGCTTCTCAGAAACAGCGTGTTCCTTCCCAAATTGCCGTAATGCATTCATTTGATGTTTCGCGATAGATTTCGAAAACTTTTCATGGAGACACGGAAAAAAATCCGATAAAGGAAAGAGAGTCATTCTCTCTATCTCTCTCTTTCTCTCCCTCTCTCGCATACTTTATAATCAGCGTCATCCCACGTCGGTTGAAAAAGTCTTGAGTTCAAATCCCGTTAAGGCAGCAAATATATTTTTATGGGTCTTTTTCATAACGTGGCCGAGTTAGGCGGTTCTCTCTTTCTCTCTCTCTCTCTCTCTCTCTCTCTCTCTCTGTCCGTCTGTCCATCTCTTTCTTTTTCTCTTTCATCCGTCCATCTCTCTCTCTTATATCTTTTCATAACTCTTCTTCTCTTTCTCCCTCTATTTCATTTTCTGTCTTTTTATCCTCTTATTTTGCTGTTAATCTCTCTCTCTCTCTCTCTCTCTCGGACTTTCACCTCTCTCTCTTTCTGCCCATCTCTCCATCTATCTCTTTTTCTCTTTGATCTGTCCGCCTCTCTCTCTTTCATCTGTACATCTCTCTCTTTCATATCTTTTCATCACCCCCTCTCTCTCTCTCTCTCTCTCTCTTTCTCTCTTTAATTTTCCTGTCTTTCTGTCCATCATTACATCTCAATCTTCTTTCTCTTCCTTTCATTTCTATTTAATTTCTTATCTTTTTATTGCTTCATCTTTCTTTCGCTCTCTCTTTCTCTTCTTTAATCACTGTTTTTCTCTCAATCTCATCTCTCTCTTCTTATTACCTCATCTTTTTACTCTCTCTCCCTTTCTCTCTATGATTTCTTTTCATCTATCTCTCTTTCTCCATTACTCATCTTTTCATCCCTTAATTTTCTCTTTGTTTGTATCATTTTATCTTTCTCTTTATCTCTTTGTTTCCATCTTTTTTCTTTCTCATCTTTTCTCTCTCTCTCTCTCTCTCTATATATATATATATATATTTCTCAGCTTTTTATCTTTCTATCTTTTTTCTCTTTATATCTATCTTTCTATCTTTTTCACTTTCTCTTTATAGCTATCATTTTCTTTTTATCTTTTGTCTTTTCATCCCTGCTTTCATCCTTTTTATCTCTATCTTCTCTATCTCTATTTTTCATAACTATCTCGTTTTCTCTTTCTTTCTATATTTTATATTACTTTCTTTTTCTTTATATCTTAGTTTCTATCTTCTCTTTGCCTTTCTTTCTCTCTTTTTATCTTTCTCTTCCTTCTCTTTCTTTCTATATATATCTCTTCATTTTTTTTGTCCCTCTATCTTCTCCTCGTTCTATTTACTTTTTATTATTTTTAGTTCAGCTTTTCATCTCTCTCTGTCTCTCTCTCTCTCTCTCTTTGAAAGGCTACAATTTATGTGCGTGGTGAGGCTTTTCAGAGAATTTTTCATGCAGTTAACAGACATAATACACTAATGCTTCGTAGCCTTTGTTGCCTTGGTCAACTCTGAAGACTCATCCATGTTGAGTGTTCAGAGTTTGGCACATATAAAGAACCTCACGTGAAGTAGGGGTTACTTTGTTTTCACTTATAAAAAAAAAATATGATGACCAGGGCCCTACTGATTACAAAGATACAAATTTTATGAGCGTGAAAGTGTGGACAGGAAAGAGACAGAAATAAAATGAAAATGGATGAACTCAAATCACAGAGACCAGCCCATGTTTATTGTTTTCCTTTCAAATGTTTTATTGTATTTACCTTGAAATGCAGTGAACGTTTCCTGCGAAGCGTCCCAGAGGGTGTTGAATCGTGTTGGAGCTGCATGCTAAAGAAACTCGACCAAAGAAATCGTCAGCATCGCTTTGTCTTTATTTGACACGGATCTTACAACTCCCCTGGTAGGCAGAACGGATGGTTACACGGCATGCTCCTGCTGATATCGATATGTTTCAAGGTTATGGGCATACAACAGGGCGTCTGGTGCCTCAAAAGGTGTCTTTAGACTTTGACCACTATTTCCACAAATTCTATCAGTCTATAGTTCCGCATCTTCCTTTCCCTCTAACTCTTGCATCGATGGTCTTGGTAAATGTCCTTCTCCCATACGAAACACACTTCAATGTCTCTTTTGGTCTTTAGAAAGAAGGACAAAAGAATCTTAAAGTCTTGATTCCAAGAAGTGATCTAAACTAGTTCTTAAAAATTGTGCTTCAGAGTTAACTCCAGTGTTGTGACGCCTCTTAACACTCCTTGTTTAAGGGGTTTTCCCTGGTGGGAGAGCACATAATTGACGGGACCCGAATTTGAGTCCCGTCAATTACGTAAAAAATTTTATGGGTGTTTTTCAAAACGTGGCTGAGTTAGTGGGACTCAAACGAGGGTAGCATGGTTTCTTCTCCCGGATACTCTGGTTTTTCGTCCTTCAAACAGAAAATCGACCACAGGACATATGCCATTTACATATGCCTTAGTCGCTGATGCTCCTAAAACTCTAATACAACAACAACATCAACCAGGGATGTTTTTCTTCTCTTTAAATTTGCTCATATTTAGTTCCTAAAAAAGGGTGACAACTCCCTTCTTTCCAAATATCGCCCCATTGCCCTGCTCTTTCCAAGGCAATGGAAAGATCCATCAATCCCCCAACTCTTGCTCTATCTTGCCATCGTGAAACTGTTCATCTGATCAAAAACCACTAATACGGATTCCGTCTTCATAGATCCACTTTCATATTTTGGTTTCTGTTACTCAATTTCGAAAAGATTTCTTGGATAAGTTGCAGAACACTCAAGGTCGTCTAAGTAGCCTTCCATGTTACGTGATGCTTGAGTTTCCCAAGTTTCTGTACTTTCATTCATTCCTTTCATCTTATATATAAATAACTTTCTTTCAATGGCTGAAAATCAAGCTCAAATGATTTCGCTCATAACAGCGCACTACTTTCCACCCTCCAGTTTCAATAAAACTCAAATTCACTCCTTTTAAAACTCAATCCTTCTCTTTATCTTCGCAAAATAGCATCTCCTAATCCTATACTCATCTTCAATGACACTAACATCAGACAAGAATAAACATCTCCATTAGGGATTATCCAGACTTCTAATCCTTCTTAGCTAAAGCACATCACATATTTCTTCAACTTCATCAAAAAATCAAACCTCAAATCCACTCTACCATGGAATATCGTTCCCACATCTCTGGTGGTCCCCCACCAAAAACCTCTCCCAAGCTTCTAAACTCCATTCAAAAGAGAGCAAGTAGGCTACATATTTATCTTTTCGTTTATTCCAACTTTTCCTCTCTCTCTCTCTTTGTGTGTTTGTTTATATATTCATATATGTACAATTACCATCTGTTTCTCTATTCATTCCTTTCATCCCTTTATTACTTCTCCAGGCTCATTTCTTTTTAAAAAATGTGATTATTCTTTTCATTGCCAATAAAGAAAAGAAATTAATATTCGGTCTAGGCCTTTGAATTAATTTTTACTTTGTACTCATACCACACTCATGAAGATTCTCTTTGTATCTCCTTATTTTCTCTTTGACAAACAGACTAAACATCTCAAAACACGCGAATCCAACAAACAAAACCTTTAATATTTAAAGCTAATAAATTAGAAATCCCAAGAACTCTCTCTTTCTCTCTCTCTGTGTACCTTAGCTTTCTCTCTCTCTCTCCGCGTAGATATTTCACGAATAACCAACACAAAGAATTCTGACTTCAATGTCTGAAAACAACAATGAATTCATTGTATGATGGAAGAGTTCCATCCTCGATGTTCAGCAAGTCCCCTTTTGTTATACTAAACAGACAACTTTTCACATTCTCATATCTGACAATACGCTTTTGTGCACGATGTATACCCATGCACGTTCTTCACTCTCTATACCATAAAAAAAAAAGAAAAACCTCCCAAACATTATTACACACACTTCTGATTTCTATATTCGAAAACTGAAGTTATTCCATCAAAGCATGAGATTAAAACCTTCTTCAGCTAAAGCGAAGGTTTATAGTGTGAATTTTCCGAAATATTATCTGAAGATTTTTCACAGTACGCTTCAGACGTTCAAAGATCAATCCTTCTCGCTGTAGTATGAAAGAGAGAGAGAGAAGGTGTATTATCATGCTGATAATGCTGTTACGGCTATGTGATTGCATTCAAGAATTAATTCGATGCTTCTCTACCCATTTAGAATGGTATAATCATGGAAAGAAAGCGTCGAAGATGTCGAGAAAGACGAATTCTGGGTTATCCAATAATTTTGCTATGCAGTGTACACTAACCGTACTTGAAAGCCTATTTTACAATATTTAAAACGCTCTAATAAATCATCTTAATAACGGAATTGTTAAAGATCTTTTTCCATTAGGATGTATAGTTAAAAATAAAAAGTGTTGGATGAACAACGACCTCTGACGGGTTCTTCCTCACTTTACAACCATTCTTGTGGTGTTTAATCAGTTTAACTGATCCTAGTAGGCCTCTCGAATGGAGCTATCATCCATCAAGAAATCAAGTTTCCTGTTTTTTTCTTTGGTTTTTTCCACATCTACGAAACAAATCTTCCAACCCCCATTCCCGTCCACCCCCCGAGCGCTTACACAGTAAAACAAATGGTACTCTTCTCTTCTTAACTACACCCCTTTTAGTCCTAACCAATCCAAGAAGTCTCGTGAGATTCGGACCATAATCAATCAACAGAAAAGCATGTCGGTCATTTGAGCTTAGCTCATGTGTTTTAGCGAAAACAAAGTTAAACCCAATACAGTAGATCTATCCGAGGACAAAGTAAGTGTAAGGGGGGAGGAGGGAAAGAATGAGACAAGGAGGGGGAACCTGCAGAAATTTAGCGACGCGTTGTATCTAAAAAAATACCCAACAACAAATGAAGATACTTTTTGATTCCAATTAAAAGCACATTCAGCTGCAATGGAACCTTCCATCTACATCTAATAACATATTCAGGATCTGTGGCGCCACTATCAAAGTATTATCTTACAAATCACGCGATATTTAAATCATTCATCTACCCACCAGTTATGAGTGATCGGGAAACTTATCCCTGTCAACAAATACCGGAGGGGGGTGGAACTCAAGCGTTTTACGGTTAGCCACCCTACCACGTGGCTAATATCTATAATAATTAGCCAACTATTAAAGTCTGTACAAATTTTCAAAGGTCAGACGAAGGTTGAGTTGAAAGGATTAGTTTTAAGCGCTGTTGTGGTAGATTTAAGATCGCCTGTGTTTTGTTGGGACCCCTTGATGAGTAATTTCAAATATTGGTTGGGAATTAATAACCCAATCAACTATTTTAGCGATCTAATCGGCCATTTTTAATTCCTAGAACTCCACTCGACACTAGATGGCGCGCCCATAGTGAGTTCGTTCGTGGGGGGTTGTTCGTCCCGACGCCTACTAACATAATTGTCCGCTTGAAGTACGCATCAACAATGGGAATTAGTAGAAGGGGAGCTCCCAATTCGTTGTAAATATTCAGAAACTGCTTTTCCAAAGACGCTGCCTAGAAAATTAACCATTAATAAGATTACTGTTTCCATTACTCAGTCTTAGGAGAGCTAAAGGAGCCAGTTTTCACCAGTAGAAGCTAAGTTAATGGTAAGTTTCTAGTTTTCACAAACACCACAGAACCCCTAATAGCATTAATCCTATTACGCACGAAACTAATGTATTCTCATAATGTAATTATAACCAAGTAAGGTATACCCACTAGGATTGTGTGAATACTGATAGTTCCAGTGGAACGGAAAGCTTGGCTGGTCCCCTATGTAAGGAGGGAACACGGAATGAGTGTAGGTTCGATAAAAGGTATTTCCGCACACCGAAGTATACTTCATTTCTTAGCAGCATGGTGTGAAATACGAAGGGATGCTAATGTTTCACACATTCATTAGAACAAACGAATGGCCAATTAAGGGACCATTATTGTCTTGCCAAGATATCCTAATTCTCGGACACAGACTCTGTAGATTAATTAAAACTAAGGAAAGAGTCGAAGCTGGATGTACGAAGTACTCCTACGGTTGTCCAGTTATTCAGAAGCGTTGGATAGCATTTAAATGTCTCAGTTACACATCACTTAGATTCCGATACACACACCAACCATTAATGTCTTTGATAAGGTAGTGAGCTAGGAACAATAAGTCTTTCCAAGTTCCTTCTTAACACTACTGAATAATAAGTAGGCTTTTTAAGGAACTTAGCGAAACGTGTAACTCGATTTTATAATCCTAAATAAGATAAAACTATCTAGAAAAAACTAATAGCAGTCTACTTATACATCTGACCTTTCTTTATTAAATTATTAAAATCTAAAGCAAAGCAAATAAATAACGTAAAATTTACAATAATAACCATTATCTTTAATTGAAATTAATTTATCTTGGAAAAAGCTCAAAAATTAAATTTAATATCGAGTTTAGTTCGCATAACGGCCACCAGGAGGAATGTGGCGCATGCGCTGAAACTATAAACTTCAGAAATGTTGAATATTGACTGCCATCATTGTTAGACATTTTTGTAAATAAATGAAAAACGTGAATAGCTCCAAGGACTTCCTGATATATTTTAACTTTTAATCTATAACATTAATAATTGTTACCAGACATCCCTGGAATATCCCCGATTTTTAGAATGTGCCCTTATAAAGGTGATTTACACGAACTGCAAATCATCAGATACTTCGGACTAGTCTTTCCAGCTCAGTTCGCTTTACTGCCAGTTGGATTTAAATTTCATTATTAATGCAGTTTGCAGCAGAAGAAAGTTTAACTTAATAACGAGTTGCCTTGTACTAAACAGATAAGTCCTGTCCGCAGAGAACAGAATAATCCTCCTAATTTCAGGTAATTTAATAATTATTTATTTTCTAATTTCATTAATACGAGAGGTGATCATTTAATACACGGACTGGTGCAAGATCTTATCTTAGTTGTCATTATGTGAATCTTCTGTGGACCGATTGGATAGAAATCATTGGATACCTACCAAGTAATGGGTTGGCCCGCCTTTCGCCCGGATAAGGGCAGTCATACGTCGAGGCATTGAGTCCACTAGTTCACGAAAGCGTTCCACATGTATTTCCATTCATGCTTGTTGCATCGCTGTCCATAATTCCGACGCATTCCTAATTCAAGGATCCAAAGCTCGAACAGACCTTTCCACTGCGTTCCAAAGATGCTCCACAGGGTTTATGTCCGGTGAACTGGGTGGCCATTCCATGGTCGTAAAATTTGCGGAATGCTCTTCGAACCATGTTCTAGTCATCATAGCTCTGTGGGGAAATGCATTGTCCTGCTGGAAGAGTCCATTGCCCTGCAGGTGCATGATGACCATGAAAGGATGCAGATGGTCTCCAAGGATGGACACGTAACCTGGACCGTTCAGAGATGCGTCTAGACGTGCCAGAGGTTCCAACGTGTGCCTGTTGAACATGCCCAGACATTACCGTCCGTCCACCTGCCTGAACAGTTCCTTGTTGACACGACAGGTGCATAGCTCGGAGCGGTTTCTGCAAGATACGCACCTTCTTGTCCGCTCGAAATAATGGGAAACAGGACTTATCAGACGAGGAGACACGTCTCCAATCATCCAAGGTCCAGTTCCGATGTTCATTCGTCTAGTTGAGGGGTAGAGTCTTGTGTCGTGGTGTTAGCAATGGGACTCTGGTGGGTCGGCGGCTCCACCGCCCACAGCTCTGTCCACGATGAGATTTTATTCTGGAAATGGCGTATTCCCGATACGGTCTTGATACTGTCAAACGGGGTTAGTGCAATTTCTGTACCACCTCTGTGATGGACTGACCCATGCGTCGGGCACTCACTATCCTCCCACTTTTTAACTCACGACGTTTATCCATACTGACATCGAATGTCCACGTGAATTCAGTGTACCTATATACCTGTCAAACGGTGGGTTCGTCCACTAGGGAGAGGGGTGACCGCGTCGCGTTGCCCAGGAACCAGATATCTCACGAATTCTGTCCTTTCAGTGTACAGTGATTATAATCAACTCCCTCTCACACTGCATGTAAAATGGTTCAGTTCGAAAGCCATCAGTGAAGTTAGGAATTTTTATGTGCTTCTTTTCACAACGTGGCTGAGTTAATCAGTCTCGGGAGACGGTTGCATGGACTTTTTTCTTCTTCGGGATTTTCATTCAGCAAACACCGAAGAAGATACACAAAATCACCCCAGTGGCTCACATCTGGTGAGTATGGCCTTGGCACACCCAGTGTCCCGAGATGGATATTATCATTCTTCTCTTTCTTGGTGATTCCCTGCTAATTCTGACCTGTTGTTTCTCTCTCTCTCAATCAGAGTAACTTAGCATTTTTATACTGACACCTCAACGCCTTAGTTGCGTTGTTACTTCACACGCATCTAATCTAATTCGTTCAATTTATTTTCTATATGTAAAACGTACATTGGTACCTGATGGTAAAAATCCCATCCTTTACAACTAAATCCCTAGCTGGATTTTTTAAAACTGTTTCAGAATTGATAACCAACTTGTAGATAATGTTTTCCATCCCACTTACTTTTTAAGTAATTCACCATAGTCTTCAAAAAGAGTCTCGATATAATCCTAAATTATAAATATTCTCTACTCGATTGATGTACTCTAACAATAGGACAAATTTATAAGCATTCCATTAAGGGGAAGAGGAGGAGGAGGAGGAGGGGGGAAATAAATTGGAAACAGTCGATATTTTTAGATAATATCCAATCTGCTAAACGATGTAGAACTGGTCCCACATGAAAATACAAATGCAAGATTGCTACTTATCGGGTGTACAGCTAATCAATCACAGAAATGAACGTCTCTCCACAAACCTATCCCCAGCCAAGCTTTTCACCGACTAAATTGCTTATCTTCCGTAGATCGTATATCGTGCGGTACGGGTCGATACTAATGTTACGATGGCACAGAGAGAGAGGCTAATTAACGGGAGATAATACTAGGTATATACAAAGTATCGGAGTTAGACCAAATATATTGCCTTATCTCTCCAATATTTTGTATCGAATAGGACTGTTTGGTTAAAATATGGGGAAAAGACTTAGTTGAGTGTATTTCTTGTTTTTTTTTTAATGTGTTCTACCTCAAACAAACAAATAAAAGACATTTCTTTACAATATTTCTAATAAAACAAACCAGCTAAGTGTTTTTGTAAATTCGCATGCGCAGAGATGAACTCTTTAAGTGAAATGGAATCTGAGTTATTTACATTTCAATAATTTGCTAGATATAAGTATCGATGGTGGCGCCACCTGAGATATTATCAATTCTTTAAAATAAATAATACCGAAAATAAAATTTTGACTAATTCAAAATCGATAGTACCTGTATGGAAAATATTGTTGTTATTTTTCAGAAATAAATATAACATTAATTTATGTTAAACAACAAACAAAAAATATTTATTTGCAATCTTTGTAATAAAAAGAACCAGTTTTTTTTTTTTTTGTAAATACGCATGCGCAAAGGTTAACTCTGGAATGCAATCTGCTAATTTACATTTGCTGTAAATATGTATCGATGGTAGCGCCACCTGAGATATTATCAACTCTTTAAAATAAATAATGCCGAAATTAAGATTTAGACTAATTTAAAATCGATAGTACCTGTATGGAAAATATTGTTGTTATTTTAGAGGTAAATATAACATTAATTTATGGTAAACAACAAACAAAAAAAATATTTATTTGCAATCTTTGCAATAAAACGAACCAAGTGTTTTTGTAAATACGCATGCGCAAAAGTTAACTCTGGAATGTATTCTGAGTTATTTACATTTCAATAATTTGCTAGATATAAGTATCGATGGTGGCGCCACCTCAGATATTATCAACTCTTAAAATAAGTAATACCGAAAATAAAAAATAGACTAATTGAAAATTGTATATGGGAAATATTCTTGTTATTTTAGAAATAAATATAACAGTTAATTTATAGCAAACAACAAACAAAAACATTTCTTTGTAATCTTTCTAATAAAACAAACCAGTTAAGTGTTTTTGTAAATACGCATGCGCAAAGATTAGCTCTAACTGAAATGGAATCTGCATTATTTATATTTCAATAATTTGTTGGTCATAAGCAGAGATTGTGGCGCCACCTAAGCTATTATCAACTCTTAAATTAAGTAATGCAGAAATTAAATTTAGACTAATTAAATATCGACAGTAGTTGGGAAATATTTGTTATTATTTTAGAAATAAATATAACTTTTAATTTAATATTTTAAAATACTTTTGAGCTGAATTTCTGAAGTTTTAAATTAATTTAAAACTGTAAATTATTATGTACAATTTTTAAGAGTCGTATTTAAAAGTTTTTAATAAGAATTGTAAAATCCTCTGAATGACTTGCTGGATTTAAGAAGCGTCAGTGGTGCCACCTAAGATATTTTCTACTCTTAAAAGCATTAATGCAAAAAATTTAGACTAAAAATCAATATGTTGAAAATATCGTTGTTATTTAAAAAAATAAAATAAATATAAAAATTAATTGAATTTTTCGAAATATTTCTGATCTGAATTTCTGAAGTTTTAAATTAATTTAAAACTGCAAATGATTGTCTCAAATTTTAGGAATTGTATTATATTTTATTATGTAACTCGTACTTTAAATCAAATTGATCAACTGATTTAAAATAAAATTTATGTGACTAAAAATATCACATCCATTATATTTAATATAATATATAAATAGTTAATAACGATATTTAATATTTTATATGATAAAATATGAATTTATATATGATACCACGAGGCAATTTTCAATGACCATGAAAAATAAAAAAATAATAATAATAAAAAACAAAACAGTGAGAAGGATAGACAAACCGGATTACTATCTACAGTTGTAGCTCACTCATCTTAAGGAACTTCGGGCGTGTCAAATGATAGCGACCTTTCTTTCAATGTGGCTGTCAGACTACCGAAGGATTTCGCTAACTCTCTTGAAGCCTAACATACAGAGCGCAGGTTCGTACGTGTTAAGAATGACGCATTAGCACGCAGTCCTCAAACCGAAAATACCATGGTTCAGCGTGAAATATTTAAGATCTACGCTATTCACCTGATTCCATTGACAAATTACGACTATCTCTATTCATTTTGTGAGGTATTTGTCGCCTGTATTCATTTCAAACAATAAATTCCTTAAAATGTATATTCTCCCTAAATGCCTATAGATTGTTTTGTTCATATTCGTACACTTTGCTCAATTTATATAAAAGTAGTCTAGCTACTATCATGCTATAAAAGAACGGTGCCACAAACCTTTTAAAATGACCGTTAGGTTCAACGTAACCTTTGCATTTAAGGTAACGTCAAAACAAAAGGTAATTTGTAAGTACTGAATGAATAAAACAGTAAAAGTCGATTTGGAGTAGAACCATAAACATTAATTTGTTGATGCATCGGTTCGGACTGGTTTGGAAATAAAGATGTGGGATTAAATTTTCTAATTCAAAAGAACAGTGACCATGAGCATGCTTATGCAACGAGAGAATAGAAATTAGGGTTATTCTCATTCAAGATATATATGCTGTTGTCTAGAACTCTGAGTGTTATTGAAAATAAGCATGAGAGCAGCAGTCAGGACAGGGTTTCAAAAGAAATGAAATGAACTGCATTTTAATTAAGTGAAAGAAAAAAATTATGTTGTTTGTCATCTTAGCACGAGTTAATCATGTAGTTAATGAAATTAAGATAAAGTATACTGTTGTGCGGAGTGAGAATTTTGTATAAGCTATTTATAAAACGTAACAGATCTGTATTAAATTCCGATTGAAATGATAACATTCCAATAAGCTAATGAAAAATTCTCAAGTGGTGTAGCAATGTCTTTTTTCTTAATTTTATTAGCAAGCTATTCTTCTTACCACTGAAGAAGTGCCTGGAAAAATTAAGGAACTGGTGGAGAGGTGGATATTCGAGTTATTTTTGCAGAGCCCAAAGTTTCTCAAACTGGAAAGTATTGTGCTACCACCTGCAGACCTGTGGATAGGATTTTAGTCAGAGGATGGTCGTAAATATACGGGATAAAAAGAGTGAGTGAAAGAACTAAACCCTGCGGAATAATAGCTGAAAAGTGAGATGTCTAAGAGAACCGACTTGTAAAAATTAGAAGACAAACCATATAATGGAAACTTGCTTAGAAGGTTTTATGCCATTCACAATCGTAATCCTTAGAAATATTCAGAGCAACCTACTGAATTTCTTATAACTTTTTGGTGAAAGTTCGAAGAGATTCAGTCGAATACTCTAAACATTTCTAAGGATTTCGATTCCTCTGTGGATATATGCAACTATATACCCACAGATGAATAACATAGGTAAGAATATCACCAGTGGATCTACCCTGACGGAATCCCTATTGGCGATCGTTAATCGATGGAAGGTTTCAAGATAGTGCAAAAGTTGGTGATGGACTTTTACATCACTTTGGAAAAGGTTGAGGAACTAGGACGATAACTGGGAGAAAGAAATTTGTTATACTTTCTGGGAATTGGAAACATGTGGGTAGAATTTTACATAAAAAACAAACAAAGAAAGAAAAGAAAGTGGAATGCCGTCAGGACTTTTGGCTCTCTCTCTCTCTCTCTCTCTCTCTCTCTCTCTCTCTCTCTCTCTCTCTCTCTCTCTCTCTTGTCTCTACGGCATCAAGATTACTGGTCTTTCTAATCTCTGTCTATTGGAAAACCAAGAATGACGGTGAGTGGGCTGTGTTCTGTACTATTTCTTTAACATTAAAGTGAAAGCTGAATCCATAAGCTGATGTGTTAATACGAGTGGTCTATCAAAGCGTTTTTCCCCTTACTTTCTTCTGTGTATATGAACGCATTTTTATTGACTGTTCTGCTTGTTTATTTAGTAATATGTGCCAGACGTTTCACTGCTCTAACTCTTACTCCAATGAGCCAAAACATTATGACCAGCCAGTCGTTATGTAAATCGAAGCAAATGCAGGCGCCGATTTTTTTGCGTGAAAAAAAACACCTGATACTGAGCTCCATTAATCAGTGTTACTCTTGTTCTTCAGATGGGAAAGACAGCGGACTTAAGCGAGTTTAACAAAGGCCAAATTGTGATGGCCAGACGACTGGGTCAGAGCATATCCGAAACGGCACTGCTGGTGGAATGCTCACGGTCAACCGTCGTTAGCACCTACTGAAAGTGGTCCGAGGAGGGAAAACCCACGAATCGCCGGCGAGGTGTTGGAAAACCACGGCTCATCGATGCTCGAGGTGAGCAAAGGTTCTCCCAGATGGTACGTGGCAACAGAAGGGCGACACTGTGGAGCAACTCGCCGGTAATTGGAATGCTGGTGACGGGAGTAATGTGTCACAATACACAGTACATCGAACCCTTCTGAAAATGGGGCTGCGTAGCCTCAGGCCGCTCCGAGTGCTGCCAGTGCTAACCATGGTTCACTGGCAACACAGGGGTGCCTCCGTAGCCAGGTGGGCAGGAACAGCAGTGCGTAGCACATGCTTCTTGATTAGACCGGGGTTCGAGCCCGTGAGCCACCAAACTATGGAGGATGCGGAAAGGTCAGGGAATGACCACCGCATATCCCCAGAGCAATATGGCCTTAGTTGCTAATGCTCCTAAAAACCAAATAACATTAGAACGACAATAAAAACTGGTGACACTGCCTACAATGGGCACGCGAGCATCGAAACTGGACCTTGAGTGATTGGAAGAAGGTCGTCTGGTCTGATGAATCACATTTCCTGTTGCATCATGTGGACGGCCGGGTACGTGTGCGTCGTTTACCTGGGGAAGTGATTGTGCATGGATGCACCATGGGACAAAACTAAGCCGGTGGTGGCGGTGTCATGCTTTGGGCGATGTTCTGTTGGAATACCCTGGGTCTACTCACCCATGTGCCGGGCACTCTGACATCTACCACTTACCTAAAAAAGAAAGGACTCTCAGTAATCCAACCAGTATGAGGACGTCCAGATCATCGCAGAACAAATAGATGATATGGAGGACGGTTTGGAAACCGTCCGTTTGAAAAACATCAAAAGGACGGTTCCCAAACCAGAATGGGAAACGCGATCCCAGACAGAGACGAGAGAGCATCTGGGTACAGCATGTCAACAGAAGGATATGAGTGAAGACAAGCAGCAGGACCCACCGCTGGATTCTACACTGCCAGAGGGCATCGTTTACCAGAAGTCCCTCTTACGGAAGACAGCCCATGAAAATCTGTTCAAGGAAAACGCAAGTAGGATATCCACTAGCCTTAGGGCCCAAATAGTCACAATCTTCCACAAAATGGAAACAAGATTAGTGGACACGCATCGCGAATGCAAAAGATACCATCACGAAGCATAAAAAGAATGTGAGCAAACCAAATGGCACAGCGCGCTCCCACATATGCCCAAGCGCTGAGGATAAATATGCAGGCGTCACCAGCAGCAGAAAGTTGATCTTCCTCTGAGCAGCATTCATAGAAAAGCATGCCACAAGCGAGGCGGTTAAAATTACTGTAATAACAAAACGGGTAGAAGATCTAAAAACAACAAGAATAAAATCTGTCTGCAAAATAAGAAACACTGGGGTCATAATAGGAACCCTGACCAAAGATGCCCAGAAGATAATAATAAACCCGAAAATTCAGACTCTAGGCCTGGAACCAGCGCTCCCTAGAAGTAAAGGAATAGAATAGAATAGAATAGAATAGAATCTTTAATTGCAGCATGATATACATACAATTAGTCCCGTCACGGCATGGTGGTGCCAGGGGTTTACAAAGCATATTTACAAAAGAGATATACATGAGAAAAACATAAGTTACATCAGATTATTGGAAGGCAACAAAGCACAGTTTTACATTTTCAGTTCCACGAGGATTCCCTTCCTGTATTTTTTATTATTGACCACTTCTTGGAGGTCCCCGTCAATGGCTTGCAGTGAGGGCAGCATTTGCTTTGGCAGGAATCTGTCGGTTAGTACTAGCCGGTTACGGTTTGCTAGCAGCTGTGCTGAAGACCGGAGATAAGGAGGAGGAATGCGCCCAGAGCAGTGATCCCAGAAGTTTGGCTCTGTAATTTTACCGGTGGCCATCTTGATGGTGAACAGCAGCCTTCTTTCTCCGATGCAGGATCGGAGCCTGCGTAGTTGAAGGGCTTCTGCTAACTGCGTTGATCTGAGAGCTGGGGGAAGGTGGAGTTTGCTGTTGGCCCATTTTAGAAGCCAGAATTCGGCACTAGTATCATATATGATACAGACAAAGAACTAACATCAGAAACACTCCAGGAAGAATTCTACATAAGAAACCTGCAACAGGATCATTCGGAAGTCAACCCGACGACGCTATTAACACCACAGTACCAGACAAAATCCAGGTTAGGGACTGCTGCAAATTGGGTGGTGGTGCTCTCGCCGGCAATATGGAAGACCATAAACTGACACAACAGGGTTTTTATAAACTGGGGCCAGTCACTGCTACAATGAACACGTGACCGTCCCCAAGTGCTTTAAGTGTGGCCGATTCGGACATACTACACATACCTGTGTCCAAACCATTCCCACATGTGGACACTGCGCAGAAAAGGGCCACGAATTCAAGAAATGCCCTAAAAAAGCAGAACCGCCAACATGTGTAAACTGGGAGTCGCAACAAATGCAAGCGGATAATTCAATCAGGGATAACAAGTGCCCTGTTTATGTAAAAGCAAAGGGAATGTACCAACTAATACTGGACTATGGCAGCACGCCTTAAACACTATACCATCAACCGGGTTCATTTCGTCCAGCTAAATTCCCAAAGATCCAAGGCAGTTGCGGCACAGCTAACTAAAAAAGCTGATGAAGAGAACATAGGTATCCTGCTTATACAGGAACCCTACACCCACAGTAAAGAAGTCATGGGGATACCCCCTGAATTACAAAATTGTCCAAATAGATTGGTAAAATATATTGGTAAACTATAGATTGGTAAACTATTGGTAAACAAATAGCACGGTTCTAATAAGAAACCCTAACTACACGGTAACCAAGCTAACAAATTACTGTCCCCCTTGGGTGGTGTGCTCTCACATTGTCACAGTCCTGGGCGAATTCTATGCGGTTTCATTCTACTGCAGGCCAGGAGAGGATATCTTAACTACCACAACATATCTGCAAAGCATATGTACAGACTCCCTGAACGCAAAACTAATTATTGGTGCAGACGTAAACTGTCCCTAACCTGCATGCCAACCTTTTCCAGCACCATGGAAGAGGCCACAATAAATATTACACTGGCCATCAGATATATTGCTGACTACATTACCTTGTGGACTGTAACCGAAGATTGGACAACGTCGGATCCTAGAGCGATCACGTTCAACTTGAACCGATCCATAACCAGAACAACAAAACCAAGGCAAAAGCAATTTAGATATGCTATCCACAAAGCTGACTGGCCTATGTTCCAGGAGACACTGCGTATGACTGCCAATGCATTTGAAACGGATAGACTTAAATCTGGGTCAACATCAAACTATAATAACAAAACTAATCAGTGACGCTGCTGACAGAGCTATCAAAAAGAAAAGACCGATCCCAGGGGCAGTCCGCTGGTTGTCCCCGGAGCTCCAACAACTCAGGCAGGAGATGAACACCTCCAGGAAAAGCTTCCAACGCGCCAGGCACAGCTGGCTACTGCTGAAGTGAAGGCACTGCGGGAGCAATACCACGCAATCAGAAATCGATACACAGCTAAGATCCGGGAACGGAAGCAGCGTATATGGGGCACCTGGTCTCTCAGAGAGAAAACAATAATCCTTGGGGAGTGGTTTTTCGTGTGACCACGAACAAGCTTCCAAGAGTTGAAGTTATCCCAGCAACCAGGAAGCCACAGGGAGAATATACCTAGACGTGGAAAGACTACATTAATAACATCTTGGATGCCATGTTTCTGGAACACCAGAAGCCAACTGTCCCGAACAGCTGCTGCGATGCCACCAAAAATGTCACCACGGCAGCAGTAGAAGAGCCTTTCACCAGGATTGGTCTGGAAAGTGCAGCCGCCAAACTACGGAACAAGAAAACACCAGGCGTAGATCTCCTAGAGCCCAAAATCATAAAAAAATTTTGCTGAGGCCAATCCCGATCGATCAAATACTAAACCTTTTCAACAGATGCTTAAAAGAAGGATACTTCCCCCTCGCATGGAGGGCGGCAGTGCTCCGCCTTGTCTTAAAAACCCTACACAGCGACAGGGCCTCCTGGTACCCTATCGACCCATGCCACTATTGACAGTGTTAAGCAAGCTCCTGGAACACCTCTTGAGGAGCAGGAGTGCAAATCACTACACCAACTCAGGACTCCAATCGCCAAACCAGTACGGTTTCCGTAGAGGAATCTCAATTGTTGATGCCCTCGAGAACATCATCAAAGCAGCCACAATGACAAACAGAAAATACTTTCTTGTCATGGTAATGGATTTTTCCGGGGCATTTCATACCCTCTGGTGGCCAAGCGTCCTCGGCAGGCTCCGGGAGACTAACCTGCCAACCAATCTTTATAAGTGCATTGCTACCTACCTGTCAAATAGATCCATCACTATCACAGCCCCATACTGCTCAGTCTCAAGATCAGTACATAGAGGATGCCCACAAGGCTCTGTCCTAGGCCACTTCTCTGAAATGTGGTCCTGGACGGCTTCTTAAACCTCGATCTTGGGAATGCTAAGTCACAGGCTTACGCAGACGATCTTGTCCTGATGCTCGCCGAGGACTCTAGAGCTCAACTATAAATCACCGCAGACCAGGTGATTGCTACCCTGCAACAATGGACCTGCCAAAATAATCTGACAATATCCCCAACAAATACAAGTTCAATACTACTTCGGGGAACACTGGACATCAGGAGACCTCCCAAATAAAAATCCAAGGGAACACAATTAAATTACCAACAGAGTTAAAGTATCTTAGCGTAATCCCGGGCAAGAACTTATCTTTTACTCCCTGCATTAACTACATCCTGAACAAAGTTAGAAGATATTCCTCTCTCTTTGTGAGAATAACTCGCAAAGACTGGGGTCTGAGAAAGAAAACCGTCGCCGTCTACCATAAAACAGTCTTCCTGCCAATCATCCTATATGCATCTGGTGCCTGGTATCCAAAGCAATAACCACAACAAAGAGAAGAAAGTTAGAAACTACGCAACGATACATTCTGCTCACTACATCCAGAGCATGCAATACAATCAGCACCCACGCACTCCAGGTCCTCGTGGGCACTCTCCCTCTGCACTTGTAGGTCGTTCGTTGCAGATTCCTTTACTATATCTGCAAAGGACAAACTGTCACTTGCCTGATCTTTACGATAGACCTCACAAATGACACCAAAAGAGAAAAAAGGAGAATTACCCTGCACCTCCAAGAAACCTGTCAAATGCGATGGGAAAATTTACCAAAGGGTGCAATCACCAGAAAATTCGTATCAAAAGTACACTCTGTATATCCAATTTATCCGCACTGGCTCTCACCAGGACTATTAACCACTTATTTGCTCAGTGGCCATAGTTCCCTCAGACAGAAACTATCAGACTTTGGGCTAAGCGATACATCCCTATGCCACTGTCCACAAATAGAAACGTGGGAGCATCTGATGCACCACTGTGATCTATATGACGACCTACGCTGCTGTCTAATTACAAAAACCCACTACATGCTACTAAATGAGGAGGACCGAGTACTGGAAGAACACAGCTATAAGGCCTTAACCAATTTTGCACAAGACCTCTTCACAGGGATTTGTTCAAGACCTCTTCTCACAGGGATTTAAGACTCGAAGACTGGAACCGACCACACCCCAAGAAACTAGAACATTGAAGAGACAGACCCAAAGACGAAACTTTTCCCGAACCTGGAACTCACGAGCCAGAAAACTGGATAAGATTCTATCACATGGATACTCGGAAATGCCAGCCACTCAGGACGGAGCGGCTTCCCAGTAATCGTCTAAATGCTGACCTGACGTCATGAGACAAAAACGTGATCTCCGGCACCCACCATGGAGAGACTACATCCCACAAATGGCAGTTGCACTGAAAGACAGCTGACATTAGTATCAGTACCTGCCGGGCATCACCACCTTTGATGAGACAAACTGCTGACCAGTGCCATTTTGGAAATCTGAGCCGACTTCCTTGCCGTGCTCACCACTTTCTTCCTACCCTGACGACGGGTCAGGAGGGGACAGGCAACGGCCTCCCTGTCTCCTCCCTCTCGCCACCCCCTACTTTTCCCTCTGGTGGGGCATGCCCATGCCCCACCAGAGGGAAATGCAACTTAGCGTACACCACCCCATACGTTAAAATTCAGTCCGAACCAAAACTTTTTCGGTAAATATCCGCCCTCTTTTCATGCTCAGTGCCATCCCCTTGCAATCGAATTTAAACTGCGCTCGTGCGTTTTTTTTTTTTTTTAGGTCCTAGCCACTGAAATCTTAGGAAACCAGGTGGCAGGACCTGCCAGAGTGAACTTAGAATACTGGGTACCTGGTCTGCCTCCACGGGGCGAAAGTGGGGCAAAGTCGGGCCCCAGAAGAGATCTGGCGAATAACGGTACAAAAACTACACTTCCATAATCCATACAATTTTAAATCTCTGGTCTTTCCAGTGAACTGGCACACCCACATTGAAAGAAACGTGGAGATGGGGAAACCCCTGGTGCCATTAGACACTGAAAACACTTTACACACCTAAACATTATTAGTGACCAGGTACATCCTTTCATGGCAACGGTCTTTCCCTCTGGCGGTGCCTTCTTTCAGCAGGATAATGCGCCATGCCACACAACCCAGATTGTTCGAGAGTGGTTCGTGGAACATGAGGAAGACTTCCAGGTATTGTCCGGGCCTCCAAATTCCCCAGACATCAAACCCATCGAGAATCTGTGGTTTGTGTTGGAACAGCAACTCCGATCTGAGGCGTCTCCACCACGGACCTTACAGGAATTAAAGGATCTTCCATGCCTCGCCGGGTATTAGCTGTTTTGGCTGCACGTGGAGGACCAATATCATATTAGGGAGGTG
Source organism: Mastigoproctus giganteus (assembly GCF_048544385.1). Lineage (NCBI taxonomy): Eukaryota > Metazoa > Arthropoda > Arachnida > Uropygi > Thelyphonidae > Mastigoproctus > Mastigoproctus giganteus. Next base: position 101,359,862 of record NC_143588.1, read on the forward strand.
GTCATAATATTTTGGCTCATCGGTGTATGCTTTTTTTTTTTCTTTTTTGTTACATAGCTGAATGTATGACAGAGTGGAATCATGAGAAAAGTTGAATATCAATCCCTTATCAAATTCCTGTTTTTTTTTTTTCAAGGCAAACAGCTAAGGACTATCCATGAAGAGATCTCTATGGGGATATCTACCCATCGTATGATTTTGTAAAATATAGTGGAAAGAGTTCAAATAAGGCTGGGAGAGCGTCCATGAGAGGAAAGAAGTGAGCGGCCATCCACATCTCACACTTCTGAATTCGTGGAGAAAATTGAATAGCTGATCCTCATTGACTGCTGGATAACAATCATATAGATATAATTCGCAATGACATGAATATAAATAGGCACAATGGATTCCTCGCTTGCTCACATATCTTCAGAAAAAAAAAAAAAAAAAGGGTAGGCATAATGTGATCAATTGATCACCATGTATGGTCTGTTATTTTATCCGATTGGTGACTATGGATGAATTGTGGCTATTTATCACTTTGACTCAGAAATAAAACAGGTTTCAACACAAAAATGGAAACATCCATCATCACAAAATCTCCCAAAAAGACCAGAATGCAACCATTTGCAGGGAAGGTGTTGTTGTCACTGGGAACAGATGGACATTGTTCTCACAAATTACCTGGAGAAGGGTACAACCATCAATGCACTTTACTACAGCAACTTACTGAAACAATTACATTTGGCAATTAAGGAAAAGCGAAGCAGAATGCCCTGCAAAGCCGGCTGTTTCTCCAAGATAACGCACCATCCCACACTACTGTCGTAACCACTGGTCATGCCCGGATGTTAGAACTTATTTATACACACGCCTTATTCTCTTGACTTGTGGCCTTCTGACTTCTTCCTTCTTCAGCAGCTGAATTCATTTTGATTTCACTTGCTCTTGAGAGAAGTGCCACTTCGGGTCAGGAATAATATAAGTTCTAAATCTCAGCCTCCTGGGACACATAGGTAGGAGAAAAACGTTTTGCTAACCCCCCTCGTAAAAATGTCAGGCATAATTTATTAAGGTGGCGTCTTTCCCATAATTCCATAGTGATTTAACATGGACGACAACTTACAAGACGTCTTGAACGTTACGACTTCTGCATTAAAAACGATGAAAATCGCAAATCCGAAAAAAAAGCAATTGCTTAAAATAATTCTTTTAAAAAACTACAAATTATAAAAAATATTTCATTTTCAAACTGAATACTGGAAACTATAATCAATAAACTGTTATGGCACTAACACATTACTAAATCTTTGGTGACTTTAAAACATAAAATGGACATAAAAATGTATTCATTGATAGAATGTCATCAGGAAATTTTGGTTTTACTGGCCATTCATTCATTGGAAAGGCGACATTAGATTCTCATAATGGGTTATTGGAGAATGAATGGCGCTTTTCATTCTATTATAAACCTCATTTCTTTTCTCATTTATAGCAATTTCCGGACTTGTTCAAGAGCCATATAAAGAGCTGTTTGTCACTGTCCATACGCAGAAAATACACACCTTTGCAAATTCGTCTTAGTCCCCCCCCCCCCCCCCCTAACCTCTCTTCCTTTCCCTACTACCACTCAGAAAACTGACCGTTATAAATAGCGGAACATAAGCTCGCTACAATCCGGCGCACGTGTGCAAAGGCACCCCACCCAAGCCCTTATCAGTAAAAGGTGTACTACACATGTACCGGCCATGTCATACCGTTGTAATATCCCATCGACCGCTTGTTTACGTGATAAAAGTCATTGCAGTATTCACTGGGCCTTGACTCCCGCACGCCACTTACCAGTGCGGTGACTCCAAGTGCGCGCACTAGCCAGAAAAGCACTCATGCGGACGGTGTGTAACACAAAAGAACTTTTATGAATAATCAATAACACCTGCTCTGGTTGGACGTCACAAAATATGTCTTTTTTAAGGCGGGGAGGGGGGGAAAGTTATGAATTGTGACACGAGACAACTGAGGGGGCCGTAAGAAGGAATAGACGAAAGGAGTTGGGTTGGAAACTATTTGGAGGTTTTGTGGGGATTCAATGAAACGAAAGCCTTTAGCACGATCTTCGTACAAAAGTGCATCTTTAGACATTCTTAAAGATTGTACGATTATAGTCGCCAGATTCGTTTTGGCTGGAGGAAAGAGAGAGAGAGAGACTCAGACGATATAAGCACGTGCATACCGGGAGTTCGTTTATCATTCGTGCAGAACCTTTTGGCATATTCTGCCAGCCGTGAATGAGATAAAATGTACCATTGATAGATGCTAGTCCCTTCCGAATACGTTGCTTGCTTATTGTGGATGGATTTGAAAATCGTTGCGCCGTTGAAGAGGGTTTGTAATGCATCTTCCCCCTTCGCCTCCCACATACCCCCTTCGCTCGTCCCTCCCCCTACTTTGTTAGGATTTACTAGAGGGAATGTTATACATCGTTTGCAAAGGAAGTAAAGTCATGATACAGCTATTGAAGGCAAACAACCGACCAAAATTGGATGTGCAAGTTGCATGCCAAAGCGAAGTCGCAACAGCTACGCATTTCATGGCTTCTGATTATAAAGACTTCTAGGTAGCTTCGAGATAGCCCAGGAAACTTATCTCACCCTTCGATAAACTGTAGTGGCTTAAAAGATACTTTTGTATAACGGTCAAAGTGATACGAGACTTTTCTACAGCAGTGAGTTACATATTTGTGTCTTTTATCAAATTCCGATCTCTTCGGCTCCTTCTTTGTACTTGATTTGCATAACTGTTCCAGTATTAAAAGCCCTAAAGCGAAACTATTTCACTAGTTGCACTTCTATAGCCATCAGCAAATAGAAAGCGAAAGATTTATGTATTGATCTCTGCATCTAGCGCTTGTCAACGATTTGATAACTGTTCAGTAATAAAAGTACATCTTTAATTTCCAGTAACTGAATTCATTTGGACAGCTTTTCTAAATATTTTAATTGTTTGAGTTGTATAACGATTTCGGTTATCTCTTGAATGATTACAGTTCAATTTAAGCTTAGCATTCCACACTATTTATTTTTACTTCAGATGCCTTTGATTGATTTAATTCTTTTATACCGAATATTGGCATAACAAAGGGCTATCTTCAGCTTCTTTTAGAGTTTTCCATCGCTGTACCCTCAGGTATAATTCAAAGAATTTTAAATTATGGCATCTTCTTATAGATTTTTACCCAAAGGCATAAGAAAAGATTAAACTTATTTTTAACAGAAAGCGGAAAATCTATTCTCCATACTTTATCGGATAATTGAAATACACGCTAACAGCAGAATAAATCTTAAAAGATTTTACAAAGATCCCTATAACCATTACAATCGATTACAACCATATGGAAACTGCAGTGTTACAGATGTAAAGGTATACAGCCATCATACTGCACTAACACCCGCTGATGGAGTTTTAAATAACTGGGGGAGCTGGCTTCCCCTTCTATTAGACATTCGCAGAATTACAAACTCTTATTTTTGCACACGAAACTGAGTTAAATCTCAATTCTTGGCGCCTTCTTCCTCTAATTGCTGTCAGCAAATGGCACCTACTTTCGCGTGCTCTAATTTCTAATATTTCTTCCTCCCCACCCTAACTGTTGTCGCCCGTTACGAGTCGCGTTCTCCTACCATCGGACACGCACGTGCACTTCACTTTAATCCTGCATATTAATTGAAATACAACTTCGTAATAGGAAATTACACCATAACAGGTAACCTCAGCCAAATTAAATCAATACCATCCACTGTTGGTGTTACCAACACCAAACATGCTTGTCAGGGAATTGTGAGCTTTAATGACAATAGACTGGCAGCAGCGTAGCGCATCTGTACCTCGCATGTGCACGTGCCTTAGGGCTTCCCACTCATTCACCGGTCAATCACTTCTGTAAAATTAGTCGATCAATTGCAGCCATATTTGGAGCTTCTAAATGATAGGAAAGAGGAACAAAAGCAGAGCTGGGAAAGAAATAAATGGAAATCTGGCTGGCAAAAGATGATTATTTCAACTTTTTTTTTTTTCCCTACCACAATTTATGATTCTCTTTCATATTTTCTATTCAGGTCATCCCCCCTATGGCTGTAATTTATGATGCCCACAACAAACCAGACCTCATAATTAATTAGCGGCTTTCAAATCGGCAACCAGCCCATTAAGGCATCTTATTATCTGAGGGCATAATTGCTATGCTGCTAACGATGGAAGCTTAATTTATGAAGACAACAGCCTTGGCATAGATATTGTGGGTAGAAATGCCACCTATGGTGTTCCTGACAACCTTATTTGACTAACTCATCAACAGGATAGGCTAACACGTGCATGGCGAGCAAGCGAATGAGTAAACGAAAGAGATAGAGAGAAAGAGGCAGGCCAGAATTAGAAAATTAAGGATATCCGGAGCCTGTTGTAGTGAATGTTTAACAATTTCCTTCAGGTAGTTAAAAATTAAATATGTTCAATAAATTTCGGATTCTAAATAAACTTCGTGTTCTATTCTGACTTCTATCTATATGATTAATGTAAGGTAAGCATCCATTCATAATAAACAACACAAACAACTGAATGCGCATGCTCGCCTCAATATATATAACTTATTTATTACTCTATTCAAATATATATTTCTTTTTTTTTTTTGGAAAATCTTTAAATATTCATTTTTAATTTTCTCTCATTTCTAATCTAAGTTAGCTAGATTCCGATTTTGGATTAAAAGAAAGAAAGTTGAAATTTCAAATGTTGTCATGCTTCGAAAATGGATATTCAATCTTTTATTGAATTGTTTCTTTTGAAAAGTGTGTTAAATAAAAGTTAATAGAAAAAGATTAATAAAACTCCTAATTTTATTATATATTATTTGTTATTAAAATAGATTAAAAGTTCCATTTTGTGTGAAAATGATGCAATATGCTTAAAAATAAATTGATGCTATAAAATTTAAATTAACATTGCGCTTTTTTAAGTTGTATTTTTAAGAATATCACAGTTTATAAACCGGTGCGCCCTCTAGTGTGATATTTTGGTCACTCTAAAAATAATAATTTTAAACCAATCAGAATTTAACGAAATATTTTAATTCTGCCAGTCAGACAAAGATCGACAAATACAATTACTTCTAAAAGACTCTTCATGTTTATCGATTTGGTTAACAAATTATTATAAAATATTTATAAAATATAGAAAAATATAACAGAGTTGTTATAATTTATAAAATATAAAAAAAAAAGATACGTAATTAGAAGAATGTCACGAATTGTAAACCAGTGCGCCCTCTAGTGTAATATTTTTGGTCACTTTATAAATAATATTATTCCAATCAGAATTTAACGAAATATTTTAATTCTGCCAGTCAGAAAAAGATAGACAAATACAATTATTCCTAAAACACTCTTCACATTTATAGATTTGCTTAACAGATTATTATAAAATATAGAAAAATATAACAGAGTTATTATAATTTATAAAATATAAAAAAAAAGATACGTAATTAGAAGAATGTCACGAATTTTAAACCAGTGCGCCCTCTAGTGTAATATTTTTGGCCACTTTATAAATAATATTAATCCAACCAGATTTTAACGAAATATTTTAATTCTGTCACTGTCAGACAATGATAGACAAATACAATTACTCGTAAACGACACTTCAATTCTATCTATTGGTTGATTAAATATATGCAGAGCCTGGAAGGAAAGAAAAAAGCAGGGATGTCCTAATTCGTACATCAAGTCAGTTATTGTTGTTAGCTTGAGTTGCTGATGGTTACTGGGTTTATTTCCCATGAGACATTTTGTTCATTTGTTCTCATTATTGCTACTACCCGGTCCTGTCTTGTCTTCAAGATTGCTTCGGCTACATTCACGAAGAGAGAGGGAGAGAATTTTCCTCTCTTGTTGTTATGCAACAAATGCTCTTCTTCCCATGAGGGATGTATTTGCTTTGATTACCTTTGTATGCTGTCAGTTGGCATTCTAGGATAGCATTCTGTTTGCCCACACACATACAGACGTAGGATTAAGCTTTTATAAATGAAACATGAAGTACGATACATAAAATCTAATGAAACGAATAGTTTTGAATTAAACAAAAATTTCCCTTCAAGTCAATGAGAATATCAGGTTAACTATAGTCTTCAGAACACCATTACATTCCACGTATCAACAAAACAGAGTTGGGTGTGCCCTCTGCTGAGACTGTAGCTTTTATATTTTGTATAATAATTACAAACTAAAATAGCTAATTGATATTTGGTCGTATTAAAACATAAAGTTTGAAGGACTGTCTTCCCCTCTCGTGCCTTAATACTCATAGCGAAAAAAAAAAAAAAAAAAAAACTTTATTCACAACGAGTTGCCATAGTATTGCACTACTTTCAAAAAGAAATTGTGTACCCCTGACACCGAAATCTGGTATTATGGAGCTTTTTAGCATTAGGCAATTGGTGCCTTTTTTTTTTTTTTTTGAATGTACCTGCTGACAGAAAATCCTGGCTACACCACGGAGAGTAGCCTTCAGTGAGGTAAATTGACTCAAACTAGTTCAACACTAGGGCAACTCGTTGTGAAGGCTTTTTTTTTTTTCTTTTATCAGTAACCCTCTTCATTTGTTGACCGCTGGCCGAAAAAAAAGTAGACATTTTTATGATTCATTTAATAATTACCGTATTTTTCAGACAATAAGAAACACTGGACTTCTTGGGGCAATTATTTTATAAAGCAAATTTTGGTGGAGGGGAAATATTTTATTGTAATACAAATTCAAAACCGCTTACCAATAAAGAATCTGTGTAGAACGAAGCTTTTACTCATTATTAATGATGTTTTGATCTGAATTTTCACTTTCTTCAAATTATACATCTTTGTCGTTTTGTGTAATGAAGACCTGATACTATTTCAAGAAAAATAGAGAACTGTTTTCGTTACACTGTTAATTGCTCCATTGAACATTATGGTATGACCTTTTAACCACACTTTTCCCAGCCACAGAAAGAGATAAAAACACAATAGTATATACCTCCATCTTATGGTCCGAAGATAAACATTATAAACAACTTGGGACCATAAGACGCCGGAAAGTTTTAGGAAATATTTTCCAGGAAAAAATTATGCCTTATAGGATGGGAAATACGGTAATCAAAATTACACTGGTGTGCAAAACTTAATGACCAACATTATTTCTAAAGGTTACAACCACAAAATCAAACAAAGCAGCCTGTGGCGATTTGCATAACTGTGGCCGTTCAGTAGAAAGCTGGTGCAGTGCAAAAATTTGAATCGTGATGAGTGGGCTCACATAAACAGATAAAAGCAGCAGTTAAGCGCAAATTACCGAATGGTGAGCACGATTGTTACAGACATTCGATTGGTTTCATACAGTGCTAGAGACAATGAAATGGCCAGTAGACAACATCTGGATGACTTTACCTGGTTTCGAATAATTGGGAAGCTTGAGGAAGGTCGAAGTGTGAAGAGTGTGGCTGCTGAGTTCGGTTTCGCCCATAGCATCATCTCACGTGCGTGGTCGGCCTTCAGAACGACAGGTACAGCTGTTCGAAGGACCAGTGGTGGTCGTCCACGAAAAACAACGCCCAATGATGACCGCTATATATTCCTACAGGCCAAGAGGGACCGACACCAGACAGCGGGCTCCATTACAAACCAACTGCACAGGACGCAGGATATCGCGGTTTACTGTGGCTAGGCGACTCCATAAAGGTGGACTGTTTGCCCGACGGCCAGTACGCTATATCCCTTTAACACCTGCCCATCGGAGACACCGTTTACAGTGGTGCATCGAACACAAGGACTGGACAGCAGCGCAATGGGGTAAGGTATTCTTTACTGATGAGAGTAGATTCACTCTCAGCAGCGATTCTAGACGTCAGCTGATCAGGCGAGAGGTTGGCACACGGTATCACCCCGCAAACATCACTGAAAGGGATCGATGTGGCGGTCGAGGTGTTCTCGTCTGGGGAGGCGTTATCTTAGATGGACGTACACAACTCCAGATACTGGAAGGTGGTACTGTAACCGGTGCACGCTACTGTACTGAGGTAATCCTTCCCCATGGGCGTCCCTTCCGAGTTGCCATTGGCCCCGAGTTCGTGTTTATGGATGATAACGCCACACCCTATCGCACTGCAGCTGTTGAGATACTTTTGGAAAGTGAGGACATTGTTCGTATGGATTGGCCTGTCCGTTCCACCGATCTAAATCCCATCGAACGCATATGGGACGCTCTTGGGACACCCCTACCGGCTTATCCACACCCACCAGAAAATGTTCACCAGCTGAAGATGGCACTGACAGAGGAATGGACGATGTTACCGCAAGAACTTATCAATAACATTGTTCTAAGTGTGGACAGGCGGTGCGAAGCCTGAATCGACATTAGCGGTGGCCATATCTCCTACTGAGGACCACCTCTTCCCTTTCTTCCATCTTTGCCAGTGATGCATCTGTATCATGGCAGCCAGTGCTATGTTGCCATTTTTGAATGAAGTCCCTCTGTACCGTTTTGTTTCCGTTGTTGTGTCGGTGTTGTTTCCTTCATCATTTCTGTACCTCACGAGGTTCCTTTGGTATGCTTTTTCCATATCCAGGCCACTCCTATGAGAAGCTACAGGTGAAAACATGACTGATCCTTAAGTTTTGCACACCAGTGTATAACTTATATGATTACATCTCTTCTGAACTAAAAATACTGTTGCTAATATTTTGTGCTAACTATTCTTCCCTGTTAATGAAACGATCTAAGCACTTCCTGCGACATACTAAGTGAACCCAAGACGTACTATGGTGCATTTTTTTGTTTTTTTTTTTTTTGCTCTTTTGTAAATGCTATCATAAACACCAGTGCGTCATCTATCGGCAGTAATCGAATCATGACGTAATGATTTCATTCCGATTCGAGTTTTTTAGGTGCTATTATAAACAGACCTTGAAGAAATCATTACCTCTCTCTCTCTCCTTACTAAAATATTCTTATTTTACTGACCACAACCCCATTACTTAGCTTCCCAAGGGGAATCTTTATAATCAGATATCTTTCCGAAATGTAGAATAAAAATATAATGAAGTTCCATGCAAACATCTCTATCAGCAGCGAAGAAATTTTATCTAATCACGCAATAATGTCTTTTGTCCCGTGATTGGATCATATCGTAATGCCTCGTAAGAACTTCGCTTACAACCCTTCGAGTGAATGACATTATTTACTTTCTTATCTCTTGCCCGTTCCAATCACTTAAATACGTACTTCATCTTTATTTCTTTTTATGTAACTACAGTTCCGTTTCGAAACGATAGTTTTTGTGATGTGATAAAGCTTAGCATGATGATTCCATGAGTTAAAATAGCAAAAATAACATATTAACATACTTTTCGACTATGAAACTCGCATTAGATCTTCCATTCGCAAGTGCAGAATTTCATTTAAAAAACCTTTTCTAAGAACACCCAATTCTTAAGAAATTAAATGTCATAGAACCTTAGACTAGCTTCACACATTAAAAAAAAAAAAAAAAACAAACTATTCTTGCTTTTGATCCGTCTGTAAAAAACCCATTAATTCCAATCTAAAATAAAAGATGGTTCTATTATTTTGATAGGGTAGTATACGCGTTAATTATTAGTACACAGTCTTTTAGAAGTTTACGAGGCTTTTTCTTTCTTTCTTTCTTTTTTTAGATACGTTTAATGCAACAGACAAGAGGTTTTAAAACATCAATAATCACATGACTGTACAGCTTTAGGTGTTTAATTATGAAACCTGTAATTAGCTCGCCTCAATTATTGGTTAGTGGGGAATCGATAAACTTCATTAATCACTGTGTGGTTTGAAAAAATATGTTGTATAACTTTAATTAGGAAATACAGCAAAACAAAGAGACCACACACTTTGTATTGTGCCTTCCTGCAGAGAAATTCATCAAGTTACAATTAACATTTATCGCCATGTAAACAGCGCCAAAGCAAATTAACCAGAAAGTCGCTATCGATCGAAAATTTGTTTTTTTCCCCCATTATTTTTATTCTGCTTCTTATGTAGTATTTGACTTTTTAAAAAAAAAATAATAAAACTGCAAAAAGCAATATTTTATTTCTTAATGGCATAATAAAGAAATGCAATAGTTGGGCTACTTCTTAAGGACATTTTTATTGTACCAAATACAAAACTGGATTCATTAGTCTCATCAATCATAATGAATTTTAATTGATAATTAAATGTAGCTATCAACACAATACTTTCATTAGGAGCATTTGCTTTTTGATGGTTGCTACGCTTGCGCTCCCTGGTGTCAAAAAAGCTTACAGGTAAATAATAAAGATAAATAAATTCCAAAAAATGATTTACAATAAATATCCTTTCTTATCAGCAGCCAATTCTTAAGAATATTTTTATTATACGATATGCAAAACTGGATTCATTAGTCTCATTAACCATAATGAATTTTAATTGTTAATTTAAAGAGTTACCAACGCAATATTACAAAAAATTTGCTTTGATGGTTGCTACGCTTGCGCTCCCTGGTGTCAAAAAAGTTTATAGGTAAATAATAAATATAAATAAATTCCAAAAAAATTATTTTACATTAAATATCTTCGTAGCAGCAGCCAATTCTTAAGAATATTTTGAATAATTAATAATAATTAAGAATATTTTTATTAAAGGAAATGCAAAACTGCATTTATTAGTCTCATTAATCATAATGAATTTTAATTGTTAATTAGAAGGGTTACCAACGCAATACTTTCATTACAAAAAATTTGCTTTGATGGTTGCTATGCTTGCGCTCCCTGGTGTCAAAAAACTTTACAGGTAAATAATAAATATAAATAAATTCCAAAAGAAATTATTTTACATTAAATATCTTCGTAGCAGCAGCCAGTTAAGAATATTTTGAATAATTAAGAATAATTAAAAATATCTTTATTATACGAAATGCAAAACTGGATTCATTGGTCTCGTTAATTATAATGAATTTTAATTGTTAATTAGTTGCAGTTATTAACGCAATACAATACTTTCGTTAGAAAACATTTGCATGGATTGTTTGCAAGTGCGCTCTCTAGTGTTACAAAATTACTAGTAAATAATAAATATCAGCAGATCTGTAAACACATTAATAATTCAAATGACTGAAAATATTTATGTATGTAGAGATTTTTAAACCTTATAAGCGATGTAGTAAATATCTGACGTATGGCTTTGCTTCGGTTTTTGAATCCTGGCAGGTGGCGCAGTGGATATAATATCGTCTACTCCACACCGCATGGAAGAAGTGACGACCTTTGGAATTTTTATGGCCTATTTTCACAATTTGGTGAGTTGATGTCAGGCGACGGATGAGGAATGCTTGGCTTTTGGGGATTGAATTGATGAAACTCTTCAGGTCGTCAACTAACTTCTACTGTAGTTGCAGTCTATTGCGATGGTAAACACGATATCCCATATCCAGGCCCTCGTAGGTAGCACAGTTGGTAGAATCGCCGTCCTCTCACACACCAGGTGAAAAAGTCCTGAGTTCGAGTCCCGTTGCAGATGTGAGATATGGCCTTTTTTCACAACGTGGCTGAGTTCGTTGGTCTCAGGCGAGGGTAGCCTGGTTTTTTTTCCTGGAAACTCGGGTTTTTCGCCCAGCAAACTGAAAATTGACCACAGAACACACGCAATTTAGAGACATATATACGGAGCAATATGACCTTAGTCGCTAATGCGCCTAAAACCATACAACAACCACAACCAATACTGGTCACTGAATCATGACCACATACTTAATACTTCGTAGGTCCTCCTTTTGCCCTCAGCACAGCAACTATCCGACGTGGCATTGATTCAACAAGATGTCGGAAGCGTTCGAGAGGTATGGCCAACCAAGCTGTGTGTAATGCGGTCAGCAATGCACGTATGGAGATGATTGGTGTATCCAGACGCCTGATATGCCTTTGCATAGAGTCTCACAACTGCTCTATGGGATTGATTTCCGTGGAGTTCGGATGCCAGTCGATACGATGGAAGTCAGAACTCAAACCATCTCTGCACAAGTGCGCGATTGCTCGGCGCATTGTCATCTTGGAAGACATAATCGCCATTCGGGAAAAAGTGTAACGTAGCGGGGTATACACAGTCAGCAAGCAGTTGACAATAGCGAAGACCACAGATACGTTGTTCCACATGCAACAGGGGTCCAAATTGCTGCCAGTGGAACATGCCCCACACCATACAACCGGCCTGATATTAAAATCTGATATCATGTATGGTGGATGAAGAGCCTCATGATATTCACGCCAAATCCGTACACGACCATCCACAGTGTGGAGTAAATAACATGACACATCCGACCAGCACACTTTCTTCAGTCTTCTAAAGTCCAACTTGCATGCTCTTTGCACCAGGCGAGTGTTTTACGCCAGTAAACCTTGATTAGGAGAGGATGTCGTAGGAGTCGTCTGCTGGTATAGCCCATACGTGCGAGCGTGCGACGCATGGTTATGACAGATATTGTTCCGGATTGGCCCATGTTGTATTGGGTAGTCAACTCTTCAAGAGTGCTGCGCGTGTTCGCCTGTACGACTCGTCGGACCCGGCACTCACCTCTAACATCAACCTTTTTCTGACCTTTGCAGTTTTGTCATCAGGATGTTGTTTGACCATTTTGACGCCAGTCCTGGTACACTTTAACTACGGCGGCTCTCGAACAACCCACCAGTTCAGCCGTTTGGGAAATCGAGGCACCAGTTCGTCGAGCACCCATACTCTATCCTTTTTCAAAGTCCAATAAATCCTTCCTTTTACCCATCACGCTCAGAATTTTACTGCCTTCTGAACCACTGACACCTTATCTATGCTACGTAGGTCGACTAACTTCGCACTCTCGTACCTCACGTCGTCAACGTGTCGCATTCAGTTTTCATGGGGGTGGTCATAATTCAGTGATCACTCAGTGTATGTCCAAACTTTAAATTCTGATCTAAATCTAATTCTTGTTTTTATTTTAATTCAACGAATTTTTGAGAACAAATATAGATAACTTGACGGATTTTTCTGTTGAAACTTAATTTCTTTTTTTTTTAATCTTAAAATTTGAAAAATATTTAAATTGCTGCCAATACGTTTTATTTTGAAGACAAAATAAAAAAGTTTTAACTCCAACTATTTCATGAACGTCATGAAATAGTTGGAATTAAATATCATCGTTACCTTTCGCATGAAATTAGATTAAAATGAATATAAAATTAAAATCGCGTTAAAATAAAGTGACTTGTAACATCTAAAGACGCCAAGTCCATACAGAGTAAAATAAATGGAAATTTTCTCCATTTGAAGTGTGCATTTGCAAATGTACAAATTACTAAATCATCAGCGGCCATTTAAACATGACTTCTATTGTAATGAATAGTTCCAGTCACCCAAAATGATGCAATCGATGTTTAAATTTTCCATTCTTAGAATCTAATCGTATTAGTGAGCCAGTTTGTTTAGTATTCTAAAGGAATGATAAAAGACTAAGAGAGGTTGCATAATTCACTTCTTTCTATCTTTCTCTTTCTCTTTCTGTTTCGTGTTGACCTCGATAGGATAAGCACTTTAGGGATCCATTTTGTAAAAGTCCAAGTGAATAATTCAAACAACCATGGACATTCACAAACCCTTCTTCCTTCTTTGATTTCAGCGATCCATTTATCCCACTTGGGCAATTACCTGATATCTTGCACTGATGAATTCTTTGATATAGAGGATTGTATTTAGAGGCATTTGTCGTTGATCACGCTAACTATCAAAAAGAAAGTTTTAGGAGTGTGTGTGGTGAGCTTAGTGGAGGTTTGCAAAATACCAATATAAGTCTAATATATACACACTAATCAAAAGTATTATAGCATTTACCTATAAAACATTTGTTTTATAGGTAAAAAACGGAGCAGACGAAACTCGAATATAGTTTCACTTTTGGTCCGATAGGGGCAGATTTTAAAAAACATAATTTGTGTTTTTTTGTACTAAATTCTTTGTTCTTGATTTAATGGGCTTATGATCTGCTGATAGGACCTTGTGTTCGGACTAGTGCGAGAGGTTTATGTGATGTGTTTGGGCTCGAACATGTCATCCATTTCCTGTTTGCTAGGTGGATTAGCTGAGATATAATTAGAGAGAGCAAACGGTGTGAGAGTAGGACGGGATGATTACATGTTTCATCGATTATGCCATCATTAATTAGCGTAATAGCATGAATCAGTGGGACGTTTACCTTCCTGGTTAAATTCGAGACTCACAACAGTCAATCTACGTCACAGGGACGCTACGGGATTGGCAAACATCATTTTACCTGAAAGCTCGCTATTCATCGGACATGGCAAACAGCATGCTGTCATCAAGGAGAGTGGCAAAGCCTTGAGATGGCATAGGGTTGTGATCATACCAATGTTTGCCAGGCTGGCAACAGGTGCAATACAGCAAAAAGAGGATTTATACTGAAGACGCCTACAGACGAAATTAATTTTGCATACACGCACACACACACAGAGGCAGAGATGAGGAGAATATTTAAGCTTCTAACGATTTACATGATAGTAGGCACGGGCTCCTTCTTTGTCAGATATATAAATGAAGTTCACATCGCCGACAAATTACTTCCTCGGAGGGATTAACCCAGAGAAAATAACGTTTGATTGAAGGTTGTCTTAATGAAAGTTCCTTATAAACGGATTACTTCCTCCTCTGTTGACACTCATGTACCTGTCAATAGAGGTTACCTTACAAGACTACTGTTTGGAGAATCCTTAGTTTAAGCTCACTACTCGGCAAAATTTTCCTAACTTCATTTTGTGGCCCATCTAGCGAATCTCCGATGATAACAGGACAAAGAAACTTTGATATTATAAAGATTGAGATCTTTCGAACGGATACAGATAAGTGTCTGGTATAACGAGACTAATACAATACAAGAGATGGAGTTCTCCGAGGCCTCGTGGCTTTAGTGCTCTAGATTTTCTGGCACAATTAAGTTTTTAAAAATCAGCCATGTTTTAAATTTTTACAGAGTTCTGCGTGGTTAACGGTGATTCATGAAAGCATTTATGATTATAAACTGTTATCTTATGTATTGGGTCTAGAGAGAGAGAAAACGAGTGAAAGAGAGATAGATAAAAGAAAGGGAACGAAAAGGCAAAAATAATATTCTTAAGCGATGTACTAAATTTCTGACGCATGGCTTTGCTTCGGTTTTTGAACCCTCGCGGGTGGCGAAGTGGATAAATTATCATCCGCTCCACACCGCGTGTTAGAAGAATGGGTGAGAATCTTGTCAATGACACATTAACTGTCTGCCCGTCAACGACAAGCAGACAGATAAAGAGAGAAAGAGAACGATAGAATGAGAGAAAAAGAAAGGCAAATAGAGAGAGATAAACAGAAAGAGAGCGATATAAAGAGAGAGAGAGAGAAAACGAGTGAAGGAGAGACTGATAAAGAGAGACTGGAAAGGGGAGAGACAGGGAGAGAACGAATGAAATGAAACAGATAAAGAGAGAGATCAGTACAAAGAGACAGACAGACAGACAGATAAACAACGAAAACGATAGAAAGAGGCAGGTAGACAGACAGACAGAGAGAGAAAACGAGCGAAAGATAAATAGAAAGAGAACGACTAGAAAGATAGAGAGATGGAGAGAGAGAGAGAGACAGTTAAATAGAGAGAACGATAGGAAGAGAGAGAACGAGTGAAAGAGAAACTGATAAAAAGAGAGAGAGAGAGAGAGAGATTGATTGATTTTTGATTTGGTAGTTGTTGGCGCATCGGCTTCTATGGCCATATTGCACCTCCCAAGGTTTTTGCAGTACTTTGATCCAAGCCCGAGGCGGGAATCGAACCCGCGACCTTGGGTTGCCGGGCAGGTACTTTACCCACTCGGCTAGCCCGGTCGGCTTAAGAGAGAGAGAGAGAGACAGGCAGAGAGAGAGGGGGAACGAGCGAAAGAGAGACAGATAAATAGAAAGAGAACGATTAGAAAGAGAGAGAGAGAGAGATTTGGTTGGTTGATTGGTTGTTTTGGGTTTTATTGGCGCATCAGCGACTAAGGCTATAATGCGCAATGGAGAGAGACAGATAAATAGAGAAAGAGAGAGAACGATTGAGGGAGAGAGACAAGAGAGACAGATAGAGAGAACGATTGAAAGGGAGACAGATAAAAAAGAACGAGAGAAGGAAAACGATAAAAAGAGAGACATGTAAAGAAAGAGGGAAAGAGACAGGCAAACGAATAAAGAGACAGGCAAAGAATAAAGAGAGATAGAACGAGAGAAAGAGGCAGGCAGAAATACTATGAAGGCGAGACATAAAGAGAAAGATACACTGTAAAGAGAGAGAGATATGGAGAAGAAGAGAAAGATAAACAGAGAGGGAGAGAACGAGGGAAAAGAGAGATTGATAAAGAGGAAGAAAACGTTAAAAGAGAGAGACAGATGAAGGAGAGAGCGAGAGAGAGAAAAACATAGAAACCGGGGAAGATAGAGAGAATGACAGCAAGACAGAAAGTATGTGTGTGAGAGAGAGCGATATTTGCCGCCGAGGTTTCATGTGCACTTTGCTATTCAAGGAGGACAGCAGAAATGCGCGAAAGGCAATCTGGATGCAGGGGTGCTACCTGCAATGAAAATTCCCTCCCTATAAAGTGATAATCTCGATACAACGGCTATGCGAACCCAACTATATTTCCTCCTGTCGGTAGCCGTGCGAAGAATAAACGTTTTCGTTACGAAGCAGCGGCAAAAGTAGCATCCACTGCGTTACTGATCATCTCCTTTAGCCTTTTCTGCAGCGGCTCACAATTTATGGCGGTATCATCCCCGTGCTCGGTGTGTTGGCGACAAGGGGCACGGGCTAAATTAAATTAGAAGCCCCGATGCACAGCCGTACTTTGGAAGTCAACGGGGAGAAAAAGGGCCTCCTAGCTCGGAACTAACGACTCTTCTAAATCACTGCGCCGTTTGCGTTTCGTATCCGGACTCTAACAGACAGACGGGGGGTCTTTATCGCTTCGCATAACCGTCTCCGAGATTAAGCTTCGACGCAGTCCGTTTAACGTGGGATGCTTCTAAAGCGTTCGCTAGTTGAATTTCGCTGTCTTTTCTCGAAAATGACATGTACGAAGCGACTCCGCCTTTTTAGGTCACACAAAAAGCTATTTTTACGTGCCTCTCGTTATCACCTCCCCAGATAATTAAACTTCGCATAGCCGACATTTGTATTTTTCTCTTCTTTCATTTGTACCATCGCGGCTAGAAAGACAGAGACATCTTTAAGGAATAAACAAAGTTTCTAATAACAAAGCACGATTTACTTTCTAATTACAAACCCCTAAAACGATTTCTCTTCAAAGGCGTTGCGGAAAGACTTGCCCCCTTAAACTACACCCCCTATGCAGTTATTGTACAATATTGCGCAACAAGTCTTGTTTTTTTTTTTGTTTTATTCATTATTTACTTTTCTCCTCTATATACCATATTGGATGTGATTATTAATTCGCCAGAAGCTGTAATGAAACGAATATTAACATATCTAATTATTCGTTTTTGTTTAATTATTTTGCAATTAACTCGCTAATTAAGGAGTTCAACGTTCTTCCCGTGAATATTTATTAGTTGAATAATGTTGACGCCTATTCTTTCTAACGTAATTAGATTAAATATTATAATTCGCCTAAAGAATAACAGCGAATGAAATATAAAAGAAAATCTGAATTTCATTATTATTTAACGCATTTTTACTCAATATCTCCGATAGGCGGCGCTGCAGTGTGCGACTACAAACAATAAATACTGTATAATTTGTGCTTGAAATGAATTTCTATTATACGCATGCGCTAAAAGTTTAATTTCTATTAGTATTTAACATTTTTATGGAATATCTCCGATAGGCGGCGCTGCACTCTATGCTTTATAAAGAAAAAAAAAAAAAATACTGTATATTATGTGCTGAAAATGGATTTCTATCAATCCTTCATATTTCCTATTATTTGGATATTTTAAATTTCTTGTTTTTGGTAAGCTGTATGTAGGGACAGACCTGGAAGGTATACACTGAGTGATCACTGAATTATGACCACCTACGTAATACTTCGTAGGTCCTTCTTTTGCCCTCAGTACAGCCGCTATCCGATGTGGCATTGATTCAACAAGATATTGGAAGCGTTCGGGAGGTATGGTCAACCAATCTGTGTGGAGGGAATTGGTCTATCCAGACACCTGATATGCCTTTGCACAGTGTCCCACAAGTGCTATATGGGATTGATATCGGGGGAGTTCTGAAGCCAATCTATATCCTGGAAATCAGAACTGTGTTCCTTAAACCATTGCTGCACAACAAGTGCTCGATGGCTCGGCACATTGTCATCTTGGAAGACCCCATCGCCATTCGGGTAAAAATGTAACAATGCGGGATGTACACAGTCAGCAAGCAGTTGACGATAGCGGTGACCACCGATACGTTGTTCCACATGCACCAGGAGTCTAAGTTCCTGCCAGTGAAACATGCCCCACACCATACAACCGCCTCCACCGGCCTGTACTTTTGATACCATGCACGATGGATGAAGAGCCTCATGTTGTTGACGCCAAATATCCGTACACGACCATCCACGGTGTGGAGTAAATAACGTGACTCATCCAACCAGCACACCTTCTTCCAGTCTTCTAACGTCCAACCTGCATGCTGTTTGCACCAGGCGAATCTTTTACGCCGATGAACCTTGGTTAGAAGAGGACACCGTAGGGGTCGTCTGCTGGTACAGCCCATATGTGCAACGCATGGTCATACCAGATATTGTTCCGTTCTTCTTCGTCAAGCGCTTGGGATATATCGGATACAAAAGAGATCATGTCATTGCAGCTGGAATATCCCTTGATAAATCCGTGAGAGAAATCCGACAAAGTTTCATAAATAACTGCTTCATTACAATGGATTCAATCATCTTTGAGAGCGTATTTGGTCTGTGTATTGGTGGTTGAGGATGGGTCTCCTTTTTAGTGGGATAGATTCCACTCTCAAATAACAATTTTATTAAGTGAAGGAGTGGCTTAACCAGTCTAGTTGTGCATTTTGTCCATAAAACAGCAAGAATACCAGCTGGACCTCGTGTGAGATTTATGATTACAAACAACAAATACTGTATATTACGTACCGGAAATGAATTTCCATTATACGCATGCGCTAAAAAGCTCATTTATTATTAGTATTTAACATTTTTCTAGAATATCTCCGATAGGCGGCGCTACAATGTACAATTACAAACACCAAATATCGTATATTATGTGATGTAAATGAGTTTTCATTATACGCATGCGTTAAAAAAAAGCTCAATTATTATTAGTATTTAACATTTTTTCCGAAATATCTCCGATAGACGGCGCTACAATGTACAATTAAAAACAACAGACTACATTAAGTGGTGTAAATGAGTTTCCATAATACGCATGCTCCAAAAAGCTGAATTATTATTAGTATTTAAATATTATCTGAAATACGTCCGATAGGCGGCGCTACAATGTACAATTAAAAACAACAAAAAGTGTACATTAAGTGTTGTAAATGAGTTTCCATTATACGCATGCGCTAAAAAGCTCAATTATTATTAATATTTAGCATTTTTTGTAATATCTCCGATAGGCGGCGCTGAAATCTGTGATTGTGAAGAATTAATGTATATTTCGTGAAAGAAATGAGCTTTGTTTGACGCGCAAGCGCAGTAGTGACTGCAATCTTGACATGGATTAAATTGTTTACATTTTGATAGCATCATTTTCTAAAATACAAAACGTGTAGAGAGAAAGAGAGATTGTGTCACCGCTTGATGTTTCTGCTCTTATCAGTGTCTCTGCAATCTGTACACTTTTCTGCGTCCATTACACACTATAAATCCCATTTGACAAACACAAAATCTCCCTAATTCCCCATGACAGAAGTCTGCGTGCCCAGTATCGCTATTTCCTTTATGTAGGTCTACTTGCTATTCTGTGTAATACATTAATTACTTACACCGCTACTATACGTATTGTATTCCAAGCCTTCTTATCTTTAGTACTGACGATTTTAACATTTTGGCAACATGGCACGACATGCAAGTTTTCAAGTAAGACACGCAAGGGTAAGTGATTTCTGAAATGGCTGCTTGTTGGGGTAGTGAATGCCTTCAACTCTGGTATGTTTGGTCGTTTATAAATTAAAGGCGTTGAGGGACTGGCTTAAATATTTTATCCCGGATCACTCGCAGATCTCTATTGCAGTCTCATTGAACTTTAATAAACGGGAGTGAATTATAGGCATTCTGAACGAGAGAATCTCAGAAGAGTGGGTTGAAAAGGTTGGATTTCAGTCTTTAAATAGAGCTGGTAATAAATATTACCACAGTAGGTTCAAAGTTCTAGCATTCTTCGGTAAATTGCAGATATTAGATTGCTTGATTAAAAAGGCCATATGTACAATAACCAATTCTTCTAAAAGAAAACTACCTTCAATCGAAGTACTTTTATCCGGAAGTGATGTTTTATTAGAAAAGCATTTCCGGTTTAAAATGATCGTGGTTAGAATCAGACTAAATTTTAAGCCTTTTCACTTTTCCTTCCTTTTCTTATATTATTTTTTCAATTTAATTACGATATAAGGTTTTCATATCGAGCATTCTTTGAGATTTTTAGTTTTGTTCTAATTATTTCACCTTAATGTATATTCTAATTTTTCGTATTAAATATTCAGTGATATAAATAATTTTGATATCATATATTTGGATTTCAGGAAAGCTTTTGATACTGCTGCACCTGGAAGACTGCTGTACAAATTGGAGAGGTATGGCTTAAGGGTAAGTTGCTACAATGGATAAAGAGATGGTTGAGTGGGAGAAGACAGAGCGTGGTAATCAATGGACACTTCTCTTCGTGTAGTAATACTGTTAGTGGAATCTCCAAGGGTTCGATGCTGGGCCCATTCTTGCACTGTTTTCTATATTTATTAATGATATTGATGAAAGTATATCAGGCTTAATGTCCAAGTTTTCAGATCAATCAAATGTTGGCAGGGTAGTTGAACACAGTAATCAAGGTATGCTACTGCAACAAGATCTAGAAAAATTCAGCAAGTCGGCTGAGACGTGGAAATGAAGTTTAATATGGACAAATGCAAACTACCGCATCAGAGGTTAACGTACTAACAGTGTGGTATAAAGGGTAGTGAAAAACGAAAACGATCTGGGGTATTGTGCAGTCAGACATGAATTTCTCTGAGCAGTGCAAATAGGCTGCCAGGACAGCTCATGGGGCTTTGTCAAAGATATACGGGAACTTTGCTAGCAGGGATAAGGAGGTGATTATCCCATTGTATGAAGTCATAGTCAAGCCACATCTTGAATACTGCATACAGGACTGGAGCCCTCGTTTTAGGAAGAATGTAGAGTTGCTTTAACGAGTGCATGGAACCGCAAAGAGTCTGACTTGAAAAGAAGGGTAGTCTTACCAGAGAGCCATCACTTCTGCAAATTGCAATATATGGAGATTAGGTAGCTTCGAAGTGAGCTGATTGAAGTGTTTAAGGCTTTGAATGGACTGAGTAAGCTCAGTGCTGATGAAATCCTTCCTCTTGCTAAGACTACATACATAAGGGGAGTATAGCTTCAAATTAAGGAAGGATATTTGCAGGATAGATGTAAGGAAATTTACCTGCTGGAGGGGCAGTTGAAGTGAAAAAAAAAGGCCGTCTTGGCCTTTTTTTTTTGGCTGATGCTGTATAAACTTACTTTGTCACTTACTTTCTTGCATTATTTTCCGCTAGTACTACTACGACTAACAATAATAATAATAATAAATGCAGACCAATCATCTGTCTTCCAAAAATGTTCAATGTACCAGCTGCATAACTAAAGAGATATCGGACCACTTGGAGAGACAGAACATCAGAAGGGATGAGCCGAGGAGCAGATGTAAGCAGATGAGCAGAGGATGAAACGAGCAATTGGCCACTTCCTAGAAGCAACCATGGCGAAATGGAGGGCCACCATCAAGGTCAAGAACATCACGACCATATCGATCCGCATCAAAAATGAATCTTCAAGGGAAATGATCTGGGTCCACTATGGTTTTTTTAACCCTCAACCCACTGTCCACCATGCTGCTCAATAACAATAAGTACGGATACACCCTAAAAGAAAGAAGGAAGAATCTGTAAACACACACACTCTCTCTCTCTCTCTCTCTCTCTCTCTCTCTCTCTCTCTCTCTCTCTCTCTCTCTCTCTCTCTCTCTCTCTCTCTCTCTCTCCTGATGTACATGGACGACATCGAACTGTATGCCGCAACCAAAAATCAACTTCAACAGCTACTCCGAATCACTGAAGAGTTCAGCACATGAGGATGCAATTTGGCCTAGATAAATGCAAGACCCATGAATTGCATCGAGGACATCCAGTCGACCAAAGCTAACAACTGAAGAACGGTGAAGAGAGTGAATCCATAACAGAGTGAAAGACCTATAAATATTTGGGATGCAGGCTCATCAGTTAGAACACAAGAAAATCAAACCCGTCTGACTGAGAACTACCATCAGAGACTGAAGAGCTAAAATCAAAGCTGAATGACTGGAACACGATTACTAACGTACTCCTTCAGGATCATAGATTGGACTAACACCGAGCTGTAGTAGATTAGGAGATCTACCAGGATAACGATAAACAAGAGCCACCAACAGCGCAACCCGAATTCGGCCACCGAGAAATTGACCATACCCCATAAAGTACGAAGGGGACTGACTGACTTTACTGAACAAGAGAGGAAGCGATTAAGAACCTGAGGGATTACTTCCAGGAAAACATAGCGCTAATATTCCAAGCCATGAGAAAGATAGACAAACGGACACAGTACTCAACCTTAATGGCAGACACTGCAATGACATCCATCAGGACTATATAGATAAAATGGCTTCCAACGCATGGTGTTTTACGAACTGGAAGCTCTTCCCTGAGACCGAAGGAGTCATGCTCGCCATCCAAGGCCAGATAATTTACACCAGAATTACAGGAAAATACATCGCCAAGGAATTCGGAGTAACAGATGACATATGTCGACGATGCCACCTGGCCCCAGAAACAATCCTCACCTCGGGATGCAGGGTAATCACACAGATGGTGTACACTCACAGACACGAGCAGATCGCCAGGATAATATATCAGAAACTAGCGCAAAGATACCAGTTGATCAAAGAAAGTGTACAATATTACAAGTATGAGCCCCAGGTCATACTAGAGATGCTTACCCACAAACTATACTGGGATCGCGCTATAATAACGGACATGACGATCAAACAGAACAGACCAGACATAACCCTCATCGACAAGAAGGAAATGGCTACCTATCTGATCGACACAGCGGTGTCCAACACCAGCAACATCCAGAAAACCAACGAGGACAAGATCAGGAAGTGCGCAGACCTAAGATAAGTCAAAGATATTTAGCATATGGAACAAGTAATGACCATCCCGATCACCGTGTCAATCACTGCAATGGTGCCAAAGAGCCTCCACAAGAACCTAGCAGCAATCGACCTCCCAGAGAACACTTGCATGGATGATAATAATAATACCAAGGCAACTCTTTGCTGAGCCAAAGCTTATCTTTCTACTGTGATAAGACTGCTTCATTAACTAGACAGTTTAAATCCGCTGGTCACGAAAACAAGTAAAAGAAGAACACCTCTGTGATTTATCCTACTATTTAAGTCAGACTGACTACCCATTGTCGGTACCCACTTCATTCTAAACTAATTTCATTGATGGCATTATATTGGCGCTTCTCCAATCTAAGAGAATTATCGCCCGTGAGTCTAATAAAGCCTTCATAATTAACCTCAATAGTCTTATGCATTGCCGCTGGCGATACTGTACTACTATGCTTCTCTCAAAATACAGGATGTATGCCAATTACCTGTAGTGGTATTGTTCCTAATAGTGGTGCAGCAACTCATTAAAGGATAGATTGATTTATTAAAGGTACATTTATTTTCATGTATAGCATTAGCATTAGCATTAGTAGAGGCATTTGATGCAAGAAAGCAAGCTTATGCAGCATCAGCCAAAAAAAAAAAAAAAAAAAAAAAGTAACATAAATAAATAAAAATAACCACTTCCACTTCACCCCTCTGTTCGTTCGAAATACCTGTCCAGCTGAGCCTTAAACTTATTTAGGCTATCAACTTCCACGACAAGGGATGGAAGTCTGTTCCACCCACCAACCACCCGCTGGCTAAAGGCAAATTTCCGCACATCTATCCTACATCTGTCTTTCCTCAATTTGAATTTATGCCCTCTCAGGTGATTTTTCTGAGCTAGAGGAAGAATCCCATCAGCATTGAGCATGCTCAAACCATTCAAGGCTTTGTACACCTCTATCAGATCACCCCACTGGTGCCTAGTTTTCAGACACTGTAATTTGCAAAACTTAAGCCTTTCTTCGTAAGAGAACCCCTTTGTCCCATTCACCAATCTAGTTGCCCTTCTCTGTACTTGTTCCAGCAGCTCTACATCCTTCTTGAAATGAGGCCTCCAGACCTGTATACAGTACTCTAGGTGTGGCCTGACCATTGCCTTATACAAGGGAATAATCACCTCCTTATCCCTGCTGGAAAAATTCCTGTATATCATTGACAATACTCCATGAGCTACTCTTGCAGCCCGTCTGCACTGCTCAGAGAACTTCATATCTGCCTGCACCACCACCCCCAGGTCCCTTTCATTCTCTACCACTATCAGTGTAGTACCACAGAGTTGATACGTTGCTCTGGGGTTGCTGTTTCCCATATGTAGTACTTTACATTTGTCAATGTTAAACTTCATTTGCCACCTCGAAGCCCATCTGCTCAACCTTTCCAAATCCTGTTGCAGCAGCATAGTGTCAGTAGTGTCCTTGACAACCCTGCCAACCTTCGTATCGTCTGCAAACTTGGACATTAAGCCTGATATACCATCATCAATATCATTTATAAATACAGAAAACAATAAAGGCCCCAATACTGAACCCTGAGGGACTCCACTAATAACATTAGTCCACGATGAGCAGTGTCCATTGATTACCACTCTCTGTCTTCTCCCCCTCAGCTACCCCTTTATCCACAGCAGCAACTTGCCTCCAATGCCACACTGCTCCAATTTGTGCAGCAGTCTTCCATGTGCAACAGTATCAAAAGCCTTTCTAAGATCCAAGTATATAATATCAAAGTTATTCCCTGCATCCAGTTCTTTTGTGACTGCATCATAGTATCCAATCAAATTGGTCAGGCAAGACTTCCCCTTAACAAAACCATGCTGTGTCCTAGCTATAACTGAAGTCTTGTCTAGATGATCCTGCAGTGCTTCTTTAACCAGTGCCTCCATTAATTTTCCGGGAACAGAAGTTAAACTCACAGGTCTATAATTACTTGTGTCAGCCTTTGATCCCCCTTTGTGAATTGGGGTCACATTTGCACATCTCCAGTCAATGGGTACCTCCCCTGAGTCCAAGGAAGCTCTCATAATTATGGCTAAGGGTTTGCTTACCTCCTTTGCTGCCTCCTTTAATATAACTGGATAGATCCCATCCACCCCAGGTGCCTTTCTTGTGTTTATCTTCAACAATTTCTCCTCCACTTTGCTCTCAGTTATTACAAGATTCTCTAGCTTACTGCTAGAGTTGAATACACCTCTGGCATTCCCCTCGCTGAATAACTCCTCATGTGTGAATGTCGATGCAAAATATTCATTTAGTTTGTTAGCTACCCGAGCAGGGTCATCAAGAGTTGACCCATCGATCTCAAGTGGACCAATCTGATTCATCCCCTTCCTTCTAGAGTTTACATAAGTAAAGAACTCTTTGCTGTTTTTCTTCGCATCCCTTGCCAAGGATCTCTCGTAATCTGCCTTCGCCTGCCTAACCTCCTTTGTAACTTGGTTACAGATCAACTTGTATCTATCATAGGCGTCCGTGTCACGTGTTAATTTGTATGTATCCCATGCATTTTTCTTCTCTGCCATATGCCTCATTAGTTCATCTGACAACCATTTAGGCCTAAACCTTGAACAATATTTCTTAGTTGGTATGTAAAGCCTAGTAGCTCCCACGATAAGTTCTTTGAATGCTTCCCATTTTGAATTTGCTGTTGGCAATATCATCAGTTGATCCCACTGTATAGAATTTAAATACTGTCTCAGTCCATTGTAGTCGCCTTTACGAAAGCAATAACCCTTCCCTTTACCCCTAATGGTAGTTACCTCTTTGAGTAACTCCCACTTCAGCACACTGTGATCACTGCCACCAAGTGGTTCATTTATCTGCAGATTCTTAATGCATGAAGAATCACTACTGATAATCAAATCAAGAGTATTACTCCCTCTAGTTGCCTCCCGAACATGCTGATGTAGAAAACAATCATCCAATAAATCCACAAAAGCCTTGCTACTGTGTGAGTGACCAGCCCCCAAATTCCAGTCAATATCTGGGAAATTAAAATCCCCCATTATAAGACTCTCTGATTTACTGGCCCACTCTATTTCTCCGAACAGTTCCTTATTATACTCATCAGAGTCATTAGGCCTATAGCACACTCCTACTCTCAATTTTGATCTCCCAATGCTTATGTCAAACCAAACTGACTCGACACTGCACTGTCCAGCGATCGGCTGGACAGTGCAGTGTCGACTGGCTTCACTTCCTTGGATTTTATGTGTTTTTTAACTAATAGCATAACCCCTCCTCTCTTCCTATCCTGTCTATCCTTTCTGTAGACATTGTACTCCCCGAATTCCAGTTCTGCATTTCTTATATCTGTGTGACACCACATCTCTGATATCCCAACAATATCTGCCTTTGATGTTTTGAGCAATACCTCAAATTCATCAAATTTATTTACTAAACTCCTAGCATTGGTGTACACACAAGTATACATGCACCTGTTCTTTTTCTTAGCTACCCTAACACAACCCATGTGTTTACTTGTACCCCAATGATTCCCAGCAGTCTCTGAAATATCCTGCATCTTATTTTCCAGGCTGCGGCTCATTCCAATAGAAGCAGTGCAAGAATCACTTTCACCTCTGCCAGTGGCTACTGTTAATCTATTAGTCCTTGTGTCCCCCCAATCTAGCAGTTTTCCGACCCACCTAACATTGCCTCGATAGCATCAGCAAACATTCTTGCACCCTTTCTATTTAAGTGTATCCTGTCCCTGTAGAAGCAGTCTCTCCTGTTAACAAGTACAGACCAGGCTGAAAAAAATTCTACCCCTTGAGCCCTGCACAATCTTTCCAGGGCCGAATTGATTGACAGGGCTCTCATCATATACTCCCTCCTATCGTGTCTGGGCAGAATTGCAGACACTTTCAGCATGTATAGCTGCTGAAGATTCTGTTCAATAAAAAGGACAGTTCCTTGCTGAAATGCGAATCCTCGTCCTCCTACTAGACAAATGGAATACTTCTGGTACATTGTCAGTTCTATGACTATTTATGCTGGTGGTCTAAATTCTTGGCTCTCTAAGAGTGGCAGACCATGTGCTAGGACAATTCATGGGGCTTTATCAATGATATACAGTAAAAAGCCAGCAGGGATAGCCAGGTGTTTATCCCGTTGTATAAAGAAATTTTTGAGTACAGCACACAGGTCTGGAGGCTTCATTTTTGGAAGGTTGTAGATCTGCTGGAACGGGTACAGAGAAGAGCAGCAATATAGTTCACCCACCAAAGACAGTGCTCTTTTTCCTTCTCATTTATATTCAAGATAGAGAGATGGAAAAAGGCCAACTGGTATGTTCTTATGAGATTCATGTCATAAAAATGGAGTACCTTGCATTTATCAATATTAAACCATAATTGCCCCTTCTCAGCACATCTGCCAAATAATTCTACCTCTTATTGCACCCTGCCAACATTTGTATCATCCACAAACATATAAATTAAGCCTGATATACCTTCATCAATACCATTAATAAATACAGAAACAGCAATGGGCCCAGTACTCTTCTTGGTCTAATCGGAGAACACTCCACCATCCTCTTGGACTAATCGGGGGACACTCCACCATCCTCTCGGACTAATCAGGAAACTCTACTCTTCTTGGGCTAATCACATTGGTTCAAGAATTGAAGTGCCCACTGTACTCGCTGTCTTCTCCGATCTAACCATCCCTTTATCCATAGCCACTCCCCCTAACAATACCTCGACAGCAACAGAAGCGTTAAATTAACCGGAAACTTAGTTTGAGAGATTGACCGGATACATAGCCAACCCTGTCAAGGAGATTTCGATACCTCTCGATAAAAACGGATTCCTCACTTCCAATAGATAGGAATCTTGGAGCTTCCAGTTAGTCATTTACATCACTTCCATTTGAACTTATAATTGTTTTAATGTCATAAAAAGGTCATTCAGCTCTATTGTTATAATCATAAATAAATAAATACGGGTACAGAAGCGAATATCAGATAAACCCTGTTTATACACCACATAAAAAAACATCTTTATTCCTTTCCCTCTTACTGAAGTTGTAGCTTAATTATAATCTCATTCTTATTTGTTCGTTCCAGCTTTAAATCGCGCGTAAATTAATTTTTATGTGGTCGTCAACGTCGACCTCGACTGCCATCGCACTCAGAGGGGCCAGACAGATCGGGGTCGAATACATTATCTTAATCACTTTCGCAAAGGCTAATTTCACCCACTTTCTTGGATTAGGCAATTTTCAGTCCCCCTACACACCGAAGATGGTAATAAAAATATTTGCCTGAAAGCATAATAACTGCTTCTGTCTCTCGCGTTGGCCATGGAGCATCCTCTACATAAGTGATATCTGTCAAATCTCTCTGTGTAAACAGGCTGCTCACCAGAAAGCCCTCATCACTCATGTCACAACCACATGCCTATCTACCCGCGTTTGTTGTCGTACTAATGGAGCGGAAATAATAGGAGATCCTTTCCTCCCCCCCAGTGATCACCATCACTAATATTCATTTAACCTGGAACATGACAGAAGAGTGACCTTCATCAGAAGTCTCCATTGAAGAGTGACTCCGTTACCCACGGTTGATATGAATAGGATGGAGGAGGGAGACGCAGATGTATCCAATGCTGATACAGGAGGCTGGGGAATAGATGATAAAATATGGTAGATCAAAGAGGCTGATGAATGCTTTTAGAGAAGGTAGTCCCTCTCCACCGAAAGACATTTTTCCCTCCCTATAATCTATAGTTTAATATGGGGGTAACACATTCCACGGTAACCCTACTCGTATCCATAGCAACAAAGCTATAATTGTTGAAATGTAACAACCGTCAACAATGGTACGGTAGTCATGGTAACAAAGCCGTAATTGTTGGGGATGTGACAACTTTCAACAAATGTATTTGCTTTGATGAATGTGCTTCTGATTGTCGAAGGAAAAGTGATAGATTGGTCCGGGGATTCCGTTCTATCTATAGGAATGCAAACACAGTGGGGGTGCTCGTGGTTAACAACTAAAGAAAGTACGCGTTTCTTGGCAGCGACGTATTCGAGGCTCTTTCCCATCCCCTCCCCCTTCTTCTTCGCTAGTCAAATACACGTGCTTGCATTTCTATCTAAGTCGTGTATTACACGCGGGCGCATATACATGCGCACGCACGCACGCAAAGGCCCCTGCCAGACTATGCCCACCAGATCATTTCATTTCGAAGCCGTTTCTGTATGTGACAGCCATATCGAAGTGAAAAAGATGTGGACGTCACATTTGATTCAAGGGAGGGTTGAAAAGGGGAGGGTGTTGTCCCGACCTCAGACTGGCTCGCAGAGAGAGGCACTCCCAACTCGCACTCACTCACACACGCACGCACGCAAACATACACAAGTGTGCACGTAAATAGCTTTTGAGTCCTGAAAGCGGATAAATCCATAGCTGGTACGGTTTATTTGTGGCAAAGGCTCTTCCACTTTTCAAATATTTCTCCATTTATCATTTACACTGCGTAAAATAGTGTCGAGAAAGTTCGCTTTCATTCCTGTTTCTCGTTGACAACTAAGATATATATTCGCCACTCGATATTTCTACGTGGTCACGTGTTTTGCTAAAACATGTCTGGAACGAAGTTCAAGTAAAAGCTTTTTTTTTCTTTTTTTGAAGCATTAAATGACAGGGTATAAATGATTGTTAGTAGTAGTAGCGTCCCGCTGTGGAATGTCGCGATCTGTAGAATATTATATAAAAAAAGTTTTATGGAAACATTCTCAACAAATGTTTATACGACTTATGAAAATGTAGAAAGAAAGAAAGAAAGAGAAGGGAATGAAAGAGCAAAAAAAGCAGAATGAGGCAGACAGACAATCGGCGAGAGGTGAAGGAACAAAAAGAAAATGGTAAAATAGAAGAACAATGGAGAGAAAAAGAGTGAAAGAAAGAGAGAGGTAAAATAATGAAGAAAGTACGAAAAGAGAGAGGGAGAGTAAGACACAGAAAGAAAAAGAAATGAGAGAATGAAGAGAATAAGACTGAGAATAAGAAGAGAGAGAGAGAGAGAGATAAAATAATGAGGAGAGTACGGAAAAAAAAGGAAGAGAGAGAAAGAGTAAGACACGGAGAGAAAAAGAAATGAAAGAATGAAGAGAATAAATAAGACTAAGAATAAGAAAATAAGAAGCGACAGACCAAGAGGAGAGAATTAAAGACAGAGAGAGCGAGTAAAAATGTGAGAGAAAGAGAGAGATAAAATAATGGAGTGAGTACGAAAAAACAAAGGAAACGAAGAGAGAGAGATTAAGACACAGAAAGAGAAAGAATGAAGAGAATAAGAGTAAGAATAAGATAATAAGAAGAGAAATAGAGTGAGAATGAGAGAGATAAAATAATGAGGAGAGTACGAATAAACAAAGGGAAGGGAGAGAGAGTGAGGGAGTCAGACACGGAGAGAAAAGGAAATGAAAGAATGATGAGAATAAGAGAATAAGAAGCGACAGAGAAAAAGTGATCAAGAGGAGAGAATGAAAGAGAGAGACGAAATAATGAAGAGAGTACGAAAAAACAAAGGAAAGAGAGAGAGAGAGATTAAGACATGGAAAGTGAAAGAAATGAAAGAATGAAGAGAATAAGAAGAGACAGATAAGAAAAAACGAACATCAAGTGGAGAGAATGGAAAAGAGAGAGAGCGAGAGAAAATGAGAGAGAAAGAGAGATATGAATGAATGAAAAGTGTAAGACAAAGCAATAGAATAAATACCAAGGGGGTGGGGGAAGAGACAGAGAGAGAGAGAGAGAGAGAGAGAGAGATGCAAGAATGAAGAGAATAAGACGAAACAGAAGAATGAACCCCAAGAAAGAAAAGAAAGAAAAGAAACCGAATTAAAAAGAAAGTGAGCGAGAAAGAAAGTAGAGAGAGAGAGAGAGAAATGAAAAACCGAAAAGAGTGCGACAAAACAAATGAGAGAGAGAGAGAAATGAAACAATGAAGAGAATAGACAAAACAGAAGAATAATGGAGAGAAAAGAGAGAATTAAAAAAAGACAGAGATAGCGGGAGATAAAATAATGAAGCGAGAACGAAAAAAAAAAAAAAAACCAAATGAAACATAGAGAGTGAGAGCCAAAAAAGAAATGAATGAAAGAAAGATAAATAATAAACTGCAAGGTAAAAGAAACGAAGCTTATGTCACTTAGTTAGCTTAGCTCACTTATTGATATAACACAGTACGAAAGTATAAACCAGAATGACGTAGGAATTGTAACACTGCAGCCATCTTAATGGATAAAGATGTGTTCATTAAACTACACTGAACACTAAAGTTTCCACTGGACTTCGGTAGGAATGAGTAGAGGAAGTCATGCTTCTGTGTAGCTTACCACTTTGAAGAGGAATTGTTTTACTTTTTTTCCCCCGATCAGTACAGTTATATTCGATTTGGACCCATGTTTTTCCCTTAAATTCAGTAAAAAAACCAGCCTTTGGAGACTCTGCTATCAAGCTACAACAGTGTAAAAAAGTTTCATCGTCAAATACACCAATGTTCTAAGTTAAGATACCATTTCTCCCAAACCCTTTAAAATTGCAGCACTCTAAAACTCAATATTCTCCAAAATTTTCATGATTCAAACGACTTCCGCAAGATGGTGGTTAGCGTTATCTCAACAGTAAGAGAGTCAATCTAAATATGCGATCAGAGTGCACACCACCATACTAAGAACGGAAGATCCGGCAGCCCCTGTGTTGCACTCCCAAAAAAACTGATAAGGGTAAACAATACATCTTGTAGGTAACTCGCTTAAGAGCAACGTCCCACTTCTTTGTCCCAAAAAGATCTAAAAATAAGCGGGCAATAACGAAATTAAATTGGAAAGTAAAATGAACTAATTATATACAGTTAATTAGCCAGTGTTTCTAAGGCGTCACGTTTAATAAGCGTATAAGTTAGAAAACTGATAATGGCAGAGAAAGAGAGTCGCACTGAGAAACCTGGCTGCAAGCAAAACTTTGCGCAATTAAATTACGCTTATCTGCATATTAATTATTTTAAACGATACAAAGTGAAAAGCTTTAATTATATGTGCTAAATTAGCAGGAAAAAGTAATCGTTACTAATTACATAATTGTGATATTAGTTAATATTATTCTCGCTGAATTAGAAGAGGAAATTAAACGCGTTATTGACCGACAACACCACCAAATAATAAATAATATTAATTAGAAATAATATAATTTATTTGTTGATACGAATATTAAATATTTATTTATTTATCATTTTTGAAATATATTCTGAACAAAGCATTTTACGTAGGTGGCGCTCCTACCTACGAATATTAAAATTTTCTATTTATTTATTTTCTGTTTTCTGAACATTTTGCATAGGTGGCGCACCTACCGACTAATATTAAAAATTTATATTTATTTATTAGCATTTTTGAAATATTTTCTGAACAAAGCATTTTACGTAGGTGGCGCTCCTACCTACGAATATTAAAAATTTCTATTTATTTATTTTGTGTTTTCTGAACATTTTGCATAGGTGGCGCACCTACCGACTAATATTAAAAATTTATATTTATTTATTAGCATTTTTGAAATATTTTTTGAACGAAGCATTTTGCGTAGGTGGCGCTTCTGATTAGTCATTGAAAACGACTGGATGAAATTTACGAATATTAACAATTTCTATTTATTTATTTAGCATTTTAGAAATATTTTCTGAGCATTTTGCGTAGGTGGCGCTTCTGATAGTCATTAAAAACGACTGGAATGAAACTTTACAATTTGTTACGATGATTTGTTTGTTTATTTTTAAAATCAAATGATGTCATTTCCTGAGTGCAGTTTCCACTCATGCGTAGAAATATGCAATGGTAACGTTAGAATGAATCAGTAAGGCTTAAGTAATGTTGTTTCGGAAGCACCCGAATTCGCAAAACTGAAACATTATTCTTCCACATTCATGAGTCACAGTCGTGGATCCCGAAATGTCTAAATCAACGCTGTCATGTCCCATGTGCGACATTATAAATGTTTTCGGGATTAGGCATTCTGTGCGCAAACTTGGCAGCAAGCCCACTACGTTTTTCATCCCTCAGTGGGTCTGCGTTGAAACCAAACTCCAATCTCTCTCATTTCCCCCTCTTCCTTTATAACGGTGACGGCTCCCTCAAAACGGGAATGTCATTATTTAGAATCGCGTGCTCTTGTCGATCCCCCCCCTCCCTGTGTGTTTCCCCCTCTTACTTTCCCCCTTTCTCGAAAACATCGGATTACAGCACTCTTTGATAAAGTTGCGCAAAGAATTGACGACAGGAAAATAAATTTTTCTCTGCAGAATCAAAATGGAAGTGTGATGTTCAGATTTTTATACAGACTTTTGCATTTTTTTAAGTTGTTTATTAATTAAATATTTTTTTAGGAACGATTTATTATTGACACAGTAAATTTTAAAGTACGTTTAAAATTCGCGCATTAATTTCTCTTTTAAAATTACATTTAAACTAAAACATTGGATATTCTCTGCCAGCTTCCAGAATTATTTAGATTACCAGAAAGTTCTATAATTTGCATATTTATATTCTATAACAAGGGCAATTGGGATGATCAATTGGTAGTTTTATATACTGCCCATATTATTAATGTCGATTGTATTCAGAGATATTTGAGAGGGGTTTGTTAATCACCAAAGAAACTAAGGCTGTGAGGCGTCAGTATATTGTAGTGTACGTATTATTCGTTTTGTTTGCTGGTCAAAAAATAAAACAGAATGGCACTAATTCAGCTACATTATGAAAGAAAAAAAATTAAAAAATTCTTCGTCCATTAACGGGATTCGAACTTGTGATGTGAGGCAGAGAAAGTAGGGTAGATCCATGCAGGACCGGTGATTACTGTTCGAAGATTTTTTTTTTTTTTATGTAAAACATAAAATAAATTAACATAATATCTGGTATCACAGGAACGATAAAATAATTAGAAACCTTTAATTTAATACCAAGTACGGTAATTGGCAAAATTGTGGCTTGTACTAAACGTGCTCCAACAATAACACCTTTCTAAAAATGGGAAAGACCACTTGATTTCACCATTACCAGATCGACTATGAACTCCCTGGATTTGATACCAACGAACTTTCATATACATATATGACAGCTGATATTTGCATATCGTATGTTTATTAACTAACACCAATTGCAAAAGGCTTCTAATTTTTTGGGACAGTTAGTGTTTCATAAATAGGACCCAGCTAACTGAAAAAAAAAAAAAAAAAAAAATTAGAAATGCCTTTGTCATGCATACGAAGCACGAGTCGAAGGATGACCAATAATTGGCAAACGGAGATTCAATCTTATTTAAACAAATTTATATAATATAATTTATAATATGTATATGTTATGCATTATTTTTACCACAAATTATGTTGCTACTAATTAATAGTAATTTTGTGGTGGTCAATTAACAAAAGTGTAACCAAATATATTTGGTACAAATTTTTCTGGATGTGCTTAATAATTTGGCCAGTGATAGTATACTTAGAAAATTGCAGCACTCAGAAAAATGAATATTAGGCATTCATTTTGTGCATTTTAATATTTTTATATAGGCAATGGAGCGTATAATTATATTTAAGGAGATTTTTAGTACAAAAAAAGGGAGGATTGTGATTACAGTTCTTATTGAATTCTTTTCAATTCAGTCAGTGAGTTTTCAAATATCTTAAAATTTAATCTGTGCTTTATAAGTAGTGTATTATGGATTAATAAATCAATGGGACAGATTTTCACAGCTCCTACAGTAAATTCATTACATCACCCTAATACGAACTGTAATGGCGCAGTTAACTACTATTGGTGTTGGCACGATGCCAACTGCATGACTATCACTGTGTAATGTGATGTTCACTAAGGTTTATTTTCATATGTCTTTAATCGGAAAGAATTAGCATAAAAATTTTCTCAATCGAATTTTAATAAACATTTGTGAGGATTTTTTGATTACTTTGATAATCAGAATTATTAAAGCGTCTAGTGGTTATTTATGCCAACAGAGTTCCAAACATTAAGCAGCAAAAAGAAAATAATACTTTGATGGGATTATTTATGACATTAAAATGCCAAATCTTGAAACAAAACTAGTTTTTCTGTGATGCTATTAAATTCCAATTTACATAGCAACGCATCTCTTTGATGGTGTGTTGCTATGATGTTATTTAAATACCCATAATGCAACATTTAAATATTTCGCTTTTTTTGCACTTAGAAAATAAAAGAAGGTGTCTAAATAAATTTTAATTATTTAACTATATATTTAAGAAAATGAATATTAAACTTAAAAGAATAATGGTAAATTTCATTTTACAAATTATTTTTTAAATAAACCGATGCATCTTTTAGCGATATATCGTTTTTAATTTTACGAACTTGTGTGACAAGACACCATAACCCACGTGAACAAAGGTTAATCAGCCATGGCGTCATTCTATTAATTTATCAATAAGATATTATCGTATAAAAATAAAATTTCCTTGTTCACTTATATAAATAATTATTTAAATAACTGCGCTTATTATATAGACAATTTACGTAAAATAAAATTTTTATAAGGTTAGAATAAAAAATAAAATTGAAATTTTAATGAATACGAAATTTAGTCAATTAAATGAAACCAGAAAGATTTACACTATATCCATTTGAAGGTCATTTCAATGACACATTTCCTGCTTTCGACATTAATGAATGTCTCATACGAAGGTAGGTTTAAAATTATTTAAATGATTAAAATTTTTCTTTTTCTTCTTCTTCTGAAAGTGCTTTTAGTAACACAGTTAGGAATAGCTGACAGAGTTGTTTTATATATCGTATTATTGAATCGCATAAAGGGATTGAGAGGGAAAGAGAAGGAGAGGGAGGGGAGGAAGCAAATATCGCGAAGTCAATGATCTGGTAGATGGTGATGAAGATATTTAGAGTGGGTGACGAGCTGTGCTGACAGAAAACACACACGGAGGAGAAAATATTGTAGCGAGACACTGCATGAGATTTAAAAGGAAAACTCACTTCCCATGTGACCTTTCGCTCAATAACTTTACTTTCGCCATAAATGCCTTCCGAAAATCGCTGCCATCACAAGAACGCTTTCCTGAGCACTGAGTTGATTCTGCAGTGGAGTAGCAATTTTGAGAATGACAGAGAAAAGAAAAAGTTTTGAATCTCATTGCGATCATAAGGTAGCTTCTCTAAGTATCACAATAGCTACGTGTACTGGCTTTTCTTTTCTTTCTTTCTTTCTCTCACTGAACTTTAATGTTTCGGGCGGCTCCTGTGTTATTATCTAAGGAGAAATATCTTAAAAGATCATCCGGCATCGATGTCATACGCGCACTACGCAAAGATAACATAAAACGAAATCACACGAGATATTGTACGATGAAGTGGTCCCTCTCTGCAAGGATCATGCCCGTACCTAAGTCCTTGCACCAAAACGACACCTTATTTGTAATATATTTTGTTTCGCATGTTTTGACTTTAAACGTTTTGTAATGGCTATTTAAAGCTGCTTTTTTTTTTTTTTTTTATAAAGTTGTCTTCACAATACTCTTGTCAAGTTGTTTTAAATTTTCTTAAATTATGTTTTTTTAGCTTAGTATAAACAAGGTATAAATATTAATATTTAATTAATGTGTAGTCTGTTTCACTAAGATTTAGATTTAAGTAGCAGACGTTATTAATGATGAATATACAGAGAGAGAGAGAGGGGCAGACAGATAGAGAGAAGCAGACTAACAGTGATAAAGAGAAAGAGAGGGAGAGAGAAGCGACGTCGCTAATAAAGAGAGAGAGAGGCAGACAGAATGGGAAGTAGACTAATATAGTTAGAGAGAGAGAGAGAGAGAAAGAGAGAGAAATGAGGAAAAAAAAGAGAGAAACAGACAGAAAAAAGCATATAGACTAGAAAGAGAGAAAAAAAAGGACAGAGAATTAAAGAGAGAAAAAATGGAAACAAGGAGTAAGAAAGAAAGACATACAGAGTGGGAAGCGCACTAATATATATAGAGAGATAAAGGGTGAAACAGACAGAGAAAAAAAAGAAGAGAGAGAGAGAGAAAAAAAAGAAGAGAGAGAGAGAAAAAAAAAAGAAGAGAGAGAGAGAAAAAAAAGAAAGAAAGAGAGAGAGAGATAATGAATAAGAGAAAGCGAAGGAAAAAGAAAGACACAGAATGGGAATCAGACATATAGACTAGAAAGAGATAAAGAAGAAAAGATAAAGAGAGAAAACTGGAGAGGAGTAAGAGAGAAAGGCAGACAGAATGGAAAACAGTCATATACAACCAGAGGAAGAGAAATAGAGAGAAACAGGGAGGAGCTCAAGAACGAAAGAGAGTGAAAAAACAAAAGAGAGAGAGAGAGAGAGAGAGAGAGAGAGAAAGAAAGAAAGAAAGAAATATTGAAAGAGACAAAGGTAGCGGTAGACAGAATGGAAAGCAAACTAATGCAACTAGAGAGACAGACAGACAGACAGACAGACAGACAGAGGGCAAAGATCGCGGCAACGAAAGGGGGAGTGAAAGAGAGAAAAAAGGAGAATAAAGAACGAACGAAAGAGATAGACGCCGAAAGAAAGATAGAGGAATATAAGGAAGAAAAAAAGAAAGCAAGAGAAAGAGAGAGATAGACAGACAAACATACAGGAAGGGAAGCACACTAACAGGGCTACAGAGAGAGAGAGAGAAAAGCAGAGGCAGAGAGAGAGAGAGAGAGAGAGAGAGAGAGAGAGAAAAGCAGAGGCACAGAGACAGACAGACAGACAGACAGAGGGATAGATCGCGGCAATGAAAGGGGGAGTGAAAGAGAGAAAAAAGGAGAATAAAGTACGAACGAAAGAGATAGACGCCGAAAGAAAGATAGAGGAATAGAAGGAAGGAAAAGAGAAAGAGAGAGATAGTCAGACAAACATACAGGAAGGGAAGCACACTAACAGGGCTACAGAGAGAGAGAGAGAAAAGCAGAGGCAGAGAGAGAGAGAGAGAGAGAGAGAGAGAGAGAGAGAGAGAGAGAGAGAGAGAAAAGCAGAGGCACAGAGACAGACAGACAGACAGACAGAGGGATAGATCGCGGCAATGAAAGGGGGAGTGAAAGAGAGAAAAAAGGAGAATAAAGTACGAACGAAAGAGATAGACGCCGAAAGAAAGATAGAGGAATAGAAGGAAGGAAAAGAGAAAGAGAGAGATAGTCAGACAAACATACAGGAAGGGAAGCACACTAACAGGGCTACAGAGAGAGAGAGAGAGAGAGAGAGAGAGAGAGAGAGAGAAAAGCAGAGGCAGAGAGAGACAGACAGAGCGAAAGAAAGATACAGGAAAAGAAGGCAAGAGAAATAAAATGAAACAGAGAAAGGGGGAGAGAAGAAAGAAGGAAGAAAGAAAGAAAAAGAGAAAGAGAGAGTAAGGCAAACAGAAAGGAATACTGAGTAATATAGCAAAAGAAAGAAAGAAAAAGAGAGAGAAACTAAAATATTGAATTATAGGAATAGAAGTAGACGAGGAAGTTCTCTTTTCGTACTTTTGAAAAAGTCAAGTACCATCAACTTGATGGTATTCGATATAAATCGCTCCCAAGTGTCGTCAAATGCTTACAAGCAGTCGACGAAATGAGGAAAGATAGACAAAATCAGTCCATCCAATATTTGGGGGAAAAGGGAGTAACACCAAAAGCAAACTAGAATATGATTACAACACTGGAGGAGAAGGAGGAGGCCTCTTCATATTCCATGGTTAAGTAGTGGAAGGTAGAATTTAAACGAATGAGGGAGAGCCTCGTTCCAGATGACCCACTCTATGGAAAACCTGCAACGTCCATCACCCCAGAAGCTTGACAGTGTGCATGATCTAGTAATGAGTGATCGATGACTGACAATTCAGTACACTACCAGAATCATAGGCATCTTGTCTGAACGTTCCTACCACGTAATAACATGTTCTCGCTCTCAGAAAGGTGTCAGAACGATGAGTCCCAAAGTTGTTGACAGCAGATAAAAGTAAACACAAGAGTTGTCAAGTCAAGTGAACATTTGCATCATTTTTAAGTAGATCCAGCAAAAATCTCCTTGCAAGGTTTGTGACCATGGAGGAGACGTGGGTCCATCACTTTCAGCCAGAGACCAACGACCAGGGTATCTTTTTCTGTTCCACCAGAAAAAGCCTGCTCACAAGTCTATCATTGCCATGACTGCACTGATCGAGTGCGACTTTGAAATGTTGGACCATCTCCCATATTCACAAGATCTAGCACCATCGGACTTTCACCTATTGACTTAATTTGAAAAACACCTGGCTGGCATCCATTTTGCAACCGACAGTGATGTCACTGCTGCAGTAGATGCAGCCTAGAGGCCCAAGAGAAAACTTCCTTCGCAGCTGCAATCAACGCATTGCTGCATCGGTGGAAAAAGCCTATGGACTCCAAAGGGGACTTATATTGAAAAGTATCACATTACCAATCCTGAAATAAACTCTTCTTACTCAGGCCACGAACTTTACAAACCGCCCTCGTATACTAGAAAAAAAAATTATTTAAATTACCTTAGTAGATTCCATAAGTTAACAAGATTAATCCAGATTGAATTTTTCCTAATTCAATACTATTATTAAATCGCATTGAATTATTAATGACACGTAATGTACTAACACATCAAGTGACTCCAATTAGATTATTTCATTCGAATAGACGTAATTATCTTAATATAATCTGATCCATCTCAGTGCTTTTAATCAAATTTTTAAAAATTAAATCTGTTTTTGTTATTTATTTCGTCTTATCTTCAGATCAATTAATAGTATTAATTAATAATCTGGAGACCACTTACACATCCCTGATTATTTATTTTGTTGTAAATACGAATAGAAATAATAGAGATAGATTAGAACTTTAGTTCAATCTCGACAATTATTAACCTCTATTAATATACTCATACATTTCCTAAGTTGACATTCTTCTACCCTCCCTCTCTCCTTTGTTAAGCATCACATCCCTGTCAACATGTAGAATAATTCTTTCCAGAGTGTACGAAAGAAGAAACGTACTTCGCAATTTTCCATTAAACAAATATGACAGCGAAAAATACATATCTCGTCCTCGTATCCAACCAGAACACCTGCTTAGGGCAATGTCATATTCTGGGTGGGCACTACCGAGTTTCCCACGTTTTATACAATGTTTGCTAAACGTCTCTGATACAACACCCATTTTCTATACTGGATTACAAAAAAAAAGCGACACTATTTCAAAGAAAACTGAATAGAATGATAGAGCCTATTGAAGTTAGCACTATTTCCAAGAAGAGAGAAAGAACGGGGAGAAAAAAAAAAAATGGGAAACGCAGAACAAATTCAGAGAAATTCATTTTTTTGTTTGTATAGAAAGTCGTCCTTTGGACAAAGAACGAAATTGGAAAAGTTAGATGGCAGTCAAATCGACAAAAGTTTGCTTAGCATTATACGGTACACTTGGCTTCGACATCCCTCCCTGTCATAGATTAAGTCTATAAGAAAAGTGTCGCGGAAAGATAAACAGAAAAAGGGAAACTAAACAGAAGAAGAAAATCAGTAACTGAATTCCTGGAACGTAGCTCAACATCAACTAATAATGTAATGGCCATTACGTCATCACATACCCGGATGAAAGTTCTCACTTAGCAATTATATTTTTAACTGATACATTGTATGAAAGAATTCCTTAGGTGTATTAAACAAATAATTTTTATTAGCTTTAAGTTTAATATTTATTTGATACTTTCCTACTCTTTATTGTAATTATAAAGTTTCATTTCTTTTTCATATAAATTAATTTAATTTGTAACGAATTTATAGTAAATATGCATAATTATCTACTCTATGATGTATTATACTTCCCTTCAATGTGTTTGGATTACTTTTATGATAATTTAAGTTTTAATTTAATTAATAATTACAAAAATCCTATAAAATTAAGGTAATCATTATTATATTAAAATCACTCTTGTATCATGTTAAAATTAATAATATAGCTTATTAGGCTGTACGCCTATATTACTATACATTAGGGTGACGTTTTGGGTAACTCATCGATACCCATCATCAGACCAAGCTGTTGGTCTGATGATGGGTATGATATCATGACGTAATATATCACGTGATAAATTTTGGTTTTAGTTGATTTACACAGGACCGTTGTAAGAACTCTCAGGCCTCCCCAGCGAATTTCCAAATGTGGCCCCTATTCAGTTTAAATTTTGTTTTGTCAGTCATGAGAATGGTTCCCTCAATAATAGGATCTACATGACATCCACTGCTTCTGTTGACCGAAGTATTAGAGCACGTGATGTGCAACGACTCCAACCAGGTGCGGTGTGGGTCAATGCATGTCAGGTTGACCAGAAGTGCTCAATAATGGCTGAGCGTTCTATGTCCGCTAAGCCAATGGCTCTTTTGTGTTCTGAGATACGTTTTCCGAGCCTTCTGCCAGTTTCTCCAACATTGCAACCAGTGCAATACAGGGCAAGAAATGCGGTTGACTAGACCACTTTGTAGTAAGGTGGGAACCCGTGTTTTCACTCTAGAGATGAGGGATCGCAATTTGCTGCCCAAGAGCTGTGTGCACTTTATCCCATGAGATTTCAGGACCCTAGAAACCTGCTGTGATGGGTTCGGGTAGTATGGGATAAAGGCGCTCGCGGTGGAGTTATTACCTTGAATGTTCCTGTTGGTCGCTACATGGTCACGTGCATGTAGGTCAAGATTCATCTTGACCTATTTGCACATGTCCACGAGCAAGATTCATCTTGACCCTAGCCATCTTGGTGCACCTCTCATCTGTTGAACTAGTGTGAGTCCAGGCGCGAGTTAACAAGGTCTGGCAGTGCCAAGAAGGTGGCTTGGCTACGCGTGTGTGCTGACTGGTAGTTGGTAAATTGGCCAACACACATTGGCTTGCGATAGACTTGTTTTCAAGCGCGTACCCTCACGTTGGACAAGGGTATCTAAGTATGGTAGGGTATTGGCCGAATCTAGTTCGATGGTGAATTTTATGAAAGGCAACAGAGAGTTGAGGTGGTCTAAGAGTCGGTCGCTCGAATCTCTGGGGGAAACTACAAACACATCATCCACATAGCGACGTCAAAACGTAATGGGATCTGGCATACTCATAAATGGAGGACCTTCCATTTCTTCCATTGCGATGTTTGCTGTGACTGAACTAACTGGGGAGCCCATGGCCGTGCACCTGTTGGTAAATGGAGTCGTTGAACATAATTGATCCACTAGTTAAGCATGGTCTGAGAGTGGTGGAAATGGCATCTGATGTTAGTTCGGCATCTCTGGTCCTATTGCCAAGGATCTGGTCATTATCCAAGAGTTTCTTGGCACATGTGATGGCAAGCTCGACTGGAATGGAAGTAGAAAGGGACGCTACATCAAATGATGCCATGATTTGATCTTCTGAGATGGTCACAGCAGGTTTCTAGAGGGTTCTGAAATCTCATGGGAAAAAGTGCATACAACTCCCGGCAGGAAATTGTGATCCCACATCTCTAGAGTGAAATGATACATATCACGTAGCGCCCTCTACTAGTTGATTTATATTTTATATTATACTTAATTACCATTTAATGATGCATTTAACAGAGTCTCGATAATCCGAAATACACAAAACCATCTCAGATTACTGAAATATCGGTTTATAATAACTGATAAAATTAAAAAGGACATTTTGCAATTTTTATTAAAATTAATAAAAAAATTAAACAAATGAAATAAATTAGAATAAAATTAATACAAATATTGCACTATTTTAAATGGCATTTAAAAGTAATGCAATATCAAGGCAACTCGTGGTAAAGATGAAGTTCTTTCTACTCTCTGTATTACAGCAATTTCACTTATTGAGGAATCACAATAGGTTTGATTCCTCTTTTTGATAGATCTGATTTCGGATAAACGGGAATGCGGATTATAAAGACTATTAAATTACTTATTAAATTCCTTTGTTAGGTAGAAAAAATTTATAAATTACTTTTTCCCTAAATTTACTAGAGTTTATCCTACCGAAGAAATCCATACAAGAGTTCAGACCCGGGTTGGGTAGAATTGCCAAATTGGAGCTAAATAAAGGTTGGGAGTTTAGAGGTTGTAAGTTCGACCACATTAACTTCAAAAGGGTTGAAACCTAGTATTTTGTTTCTCTGATATACACTTTAAATAAATAGTGATTTCTTTCTACATTATTGGTGCAGTGCTGTTTATTATAAGCAGTGCAATACCGAGACAATCCGTGGCTTTGCTGTAATTCTAAAATAATAAAAAAATATTGATTTCCAATAACTTTAATTTAAAATATTTAAATTTAATATACTTATTTTAAAATAAAAAAAGTTTTAATATTTAAGTCTCGTTTACTTAAACTATATTTACTACGCACTTGCAGAAAAGGGGGCCAACTATCAGACCCTGGTTGAAATGATGGAAAGCGATGTCAACACCTACACCGATGATTTATATTAATACGTGCTACCGATCAAATACGAGGCCACTTTGATGGGTCATACGTCTCCGAAAAACGAATAGGGGTTGGGGGGGGAGAGGGATGTGTTACCCTTCAAAATAACAGTTAAGCCTAAAGAAAATCACAGCTTTGCAGTAATCGAAAAGCGAACGCACGAATTTCCATTAATATTTTGACCCCAACAACCTGTGACAGGATCCATTAGTGGGTGAAAAGAAGCGGTAACGTTTTCCTTAGAGGGGGGAGAGAGAACAGTAAGGGGGAGGGGGAGGGGTCGACGAAAGTGTGTATCGGAACATAACAAATGTCTGGATGCGAGTCATAATTAATGGTGCGATTTCCCCTTGTCATCTGTTTGTTTGGGATAAATCGACTAAAACTCATCACGTGACAAATGTTTCTGTCGTAGTGGTGTAGATGGAGCTTTACTCTCGTACCCAAGGTGCTCGAGCTTCGAATAATTCAACACTCCAGGTTCATCAACTGCTTTGTTAAATAAATGCGCTCTCTGGGCAATCGAAAACGGGACTTTGCCTTAAGGAAAGGGGGCCCTTTACTTTCACCAGTTATCTCATTACCCCTCTCTTTCCCCCCCCCCCCTTTTTTTTTTCTTACTTTCGCTCCCTTCGAAAATTGTCTTATAGATTTCTCGTTGGAGATGTTAATTGTTCTTAGCAAGTTCTTCTTTTGCCCGTCAGCGACTGAATAAATTTTGTTCAAATTCTTGGCGAATTCATCGGAAAAGGGCGAGGGCAAATTATCTATCGTTTT
This sequence comes from Mastigoproctus giganteus, assembly GCF_048544385.1. Taxonomy (NCBI): domain Eukaryota; kingdom Metazoa; phylum Arthropoda; class Arachnida; order Uropygi; family Thelyphonidae; genus Mastigoproctus; species Mastigoproctus giganteus. Next base: position 101,404,684 of record NC_143588.1, read on the forward strand.
TGACGCATGCGCACTTTCACCACACACAAACACACACACACGCAGACTCGAGTATCGTTAAAAGTCCCATTCCTAATTAGTAATCTTTGAATCTACGATTTATTTCTGAATTCTCCCAACCCACCCTCTTCTTCTTCTTCTACCCCCTCCATTCAGCTCTTCTTCTTCTTCTCCTCCCCCTTCCTTCCCCCTTCAGCTTTTCCTCGCGTTCTTTGTAGCGTGCAATTAACTCCACTTTTGCATAATAAATGAAGCTGTCTCTAATTAGCACGATGTAATAATTTTCCGTAGGAATGAATCTCTGTGGTTTCCCTCCCCTCCCCTCCCTCTCTCCCTCCCCTTTTCGGAAGATAAACTCGCTGATTCGTAAATGCGAGAGGGGAATCGGACTGTTACGGAATGCGGACTTCGATGTTGCCGATACGTCTCTTTAATAAACATACGTACCATTCAAATGAACCATAATGCTGGAACGTTTGTAAATTACCGTATTTGATGAGTATAAGACGTAACTCGATTTTTAGAATTGAAGGAAATATTTAGCGAATAAGTACAAATGAAGAATTGAATAATCACGTGATGTCGAGTTTTAAAGATTGTAGGTGTTCGTTTGCTCGGTGCCTTCTTTTTTTTGTGTATTTTGATCCTAGAAACCCTTTTGTTTTTTAGCTTGCCTTTTTACCAAGGGTTGACTACACAGCGATTACAATGAAGTTCTGCGTACTTCTAGAGCGCATGTGAATAACGGGAGCGCCACCTAGCGTTCTAATATTCAGATTCCTTTTTTTTTTTTTTTTTTTTACATTTTTCTGGTTGACCATGGTGTGTGTAAGGACTAGCTATGTCCAACCTTGTTCGTTGCGCCATTGAAGGGAGTAGTAATTTTGAATTTTTTTTTTTTCTTTTTTAAGTGGCATCATTAGAAACTTAATAACTATTTTTAGTATCCTTATAGACTGGGTCTTACGGCGCATGTTTGAATTAACTGATGGTATTAGAGATTACAACACAAACTGTATGAGGTATGTGGAGAGAACGAAATTTCTGGTTATAAGAAGCAGAAAATGTTTAGTATTTGTTTTTTCTTTGAAACATCTGTGTCTTATACTCGTACCAGTACGGTATTATGATGGATTGATCAGAGGCTGTAGAAGCAGAAACTGTTTAAACTTCGCTTGTGAAACCTGTGCTCATTCAATCTTCACAAAAGCTAGAACATTTAGAGTTAGAAAGGAGAGAGAGAGAGAGAGAGAGAGAGAGAGAGAGAGAGAGAGAGAGAGAGAGAGAGAGAGAATGATAAAGTGAGGCCTAGAGCAAAAGAAAGACAGAGAGATACTGAACGGAAGAATAAACAGATCGAGAGAGTGAAAGGGCAAGAGAATGAAAGAGGGGAAGTGACAGATAGGTGTAGACAAAATAAGGAAGGAGTGAGAGATGGAAAGAAAATTATACAGTGGGGCATATAAAAAAATAAAGATAGAAAGAGAGAGAGAATTAGTGTGGAACGGATAGAGCGAAAGTCAGATGGAGAGAGAGATAGAATGAGATCAGAGAGAGAAAAAGAAAGATGGATAGAGCGAGGGACGGAGACTGAGACACAGAGAAAGAAAGAGACAGAGAGAAAAGATACACAGAGAAAAGAGAGGAGTAAAAGAAAGATGGAGATAGAGAATGAGACACGCAAAGAAAGAAAGAGGGAGGGAAAAGAAGAAAAGGAGAATGAGATTGAGATAGTGGGAGAGAGAGAGAGAGAGAGGGGTTGTGTGACGTGGGTAGAAAGAGATATAGAAATGGTGAGACAAAGAGAGAAAGAAAGAATGAGAGAGGGTGGGAGGGAGGGAAGAACAGGCCAGACAATCACCCACCCCGTCTCTCTCTCTCTTTCTAGACCAGGACGCGTCGTTTGCATCCGTGCCAGATGGCTTCTGGTAGAGACAGAGAGAGAGAGATGAAAAGAAAGAATAAGAGAGTGGGAGGGCCGTGTCAGTTGAGACAGTGTTCTTCGCCAGGAAGTGCGTTCAAGATGGCAGACCCCTTCTTTCTTCGCCCCTGAGCATCGACACAGTTCCCCGTATTGCGAGGTGGGAATGGGGTTGCGGCCTTGGGTCGTTGCTTAAATTGGTGGGTGCCGAACATCGCGCGTGGACCTTCGTCCGTTCTTCCGGCCGTGCATTCGTCGGGTGGAGGCGCCATGTCGAAGGTTGCGCGTAAATTGTCGGCAGTAAAATGCAGCGAATGTGGCGAAGCTCCCTGCGGAAAGATGTAGAGATTTATTAGACGGAAAACCCGCCACAAACCCGCACTAACGAAAAGAAAGCGCGTCTCCCCCCCCCTCTCTCTCTCTCTCTCGCTAAAACGAAGCCGCTCACGTTAGTTGATGCTAATCGATTTACCCTCGGGTTGCCAAGGAAACATAAACACCTGCCGTATAAAGACAACACGCCGAGGCCCGCTGCCGCTGCTCGTGTCTTTTTCCGATTCGGAGGACTTTCACCCTCGCGAAGACGACGTTGGACATCCCCTGAACTGGGCGCGTTCCCCCACTTTGGATACGGGTACTTTTGCCGCTGGTCTTCCCGACATCAATTTCCCTCCTCCGTGGCGCGCAGTGTCCCTCCTCCTCACACTCCCCTCCCCTCCCCCCCCGCCACGCCAGTTTCTTCCAACGAAGGTTTTTTCTTTTGGTGCTCCGTATTTGACGTCACTTTTTGCCACTCGCGAGGATTAATTGCGCCGATAAATTAATTAACGCCATTACGAAGTCCATTATTATTGCGAGCGGCTAACGATGGACGCTCCACCTCTCCCTTCTCCTTCGCGAAGGTGCTCGCCAGCGAATCCCCCAGAACGCCCCTGTGGTCCGACAGCGAAAGTGAGAAGTTTTGCGTGGAAAACGCGAATGATGTTTTTTGGCTTGGACACCCTTCCACTGCATCACCACTCCGCTTTTCTTCTCTCATTCGGCTCTCACTTTCTCCTCTTTCGACTTTATTCCCTCTTTCTCTGCTTCCTTCAATCTCTTTCTTTCACTCTGTTTTTATCAATCCTCTTTCTCTCTTTCCTTGATTTTATATTTTATTCTCTTTTTCTTCTTTCTTTGTCCCTCTCTTCCTCCTTTCTCTCTTATTGTCCTTCTTTTTCTCTCTCTCTCTTATTATCTTTCATCTTCTTTCTTTCCATCTTTTTCTCGCTATCTTATTCTCTCTGAATGTATTTTACTTTCTTTCTTTCCTTCTTTCTCTCTCTCATTGTCTTTTGCTTTCTCTTTCCTTCTTTTCCTCTATCATACTTTCTGTCACTTATTGTCTTTCTTTCTTTATCTTTCTCTCTTACTTTCGCTTTCTTATTCTCTCTTATTGTCGTTCACGTTTCTTTCCTTTTTTTCTCTCTCTCTATCTCGTTTTCTGTCTCTGATTGTCTTTTACTTTCTCTCTCTCTCTCTCTTTCTCTTTCTCTCTCTTCTGTCTTATTTTATTTTCTTTTAACTTTCTTTTTCTCTCTCTTTCTTATTGTCGTTCTTTCTTTCTTTCCTCTTTCCAACCTCTTATTTTCTCTTGATTTTTATTTTATCTCACTTTCTTTCTCTTCCTCTCTTACTTTCGCACTCTTATCTTCTCTTATTCTTCTCTTCATTTCCTCTCTTTCTCTTGTTCTCCGATATTTTCTCTTATTTTTATCCTTGATTCTCTTTCCTTCTTTCTCTCCCCATGTTTTGTCTGATTCTCTCTTATCGTCTTTCATTTTCTTTCCTTCTTTCTTTCTTTGTACTTTCTCTATCGCTTTCTCAGTCTCTCACCCTTTCTTATTCTCTCCTATGTTTCTTTCTCTGCTTTTTTTTACAATTTCTTTCTCTCTCTGTTTCAGTCTCCCGTGTTATCCAAATGTGTATTTTTTCTCTTATTTTTCCTTCTTATTTTCTTACTATTTCTCTGTTTCCTATTTCCTCTCGCTTTTATTTTCTTTTCTGTCGCTCCGTTTCTTGTTCTCCCTCTCTTTCCTTTTCCCATTACCTGAGAATGGGAAAGGGAGAGAGAGGGAGATCTCAATCTCTTTCGCTATCTCCATCTTTTTCTCTACATATTTGCAACTAATACTCTCTCTCTAGTGTTTCGTTCTACTTTCTTTTCCCTTCATCCCCTCTCTCTCTCCCTCTTAATTCCTCTCTAAAACTTTCTCTCTCTCTCTCTGCTCACTTTCTCCTCTCCTTTCTCTGATCTTTTTTTCTTTCCCTTCTTTCTACCTCCAAATATGTCTCTTTTTCTTTTCATAGATGGATGATGTCACAGAGAAATATTATCCATACTGCATCGAGTGTGGCGCAGGATCAAGTCACTCGCGTTCAGGCATTAGGCAGAGGGGTCGGTTCGAAAAGTTGGAGACAGTCTCTCGAGCAAGACAGTGGAGCAAGTGGCGCTGGCCCCAGTATGGCTACCACAAGAGAAGGACGAGACCATCCAGCCCTACCAACTGGAAGTGCTTCCTGCACAACTGCGCTAGTGACCACCCAGGAAGGAAGAAAACGGCAACGCATGAAGTGGAGCATTGAAATGAATAAGTACATCATGCGAGCATACTATGAAAAAATCAAGCAGGACGTGAAAGATCAAATACAAAGAATATGATCAATATGGAAGCAGAGGAGCAACAGCATACCACGGAACCAGAGGAAGAACAGCAAGAAGAAATACAACCCAGAGTAGCTGAAGTGGAAAGAGATAAAATCATACTATCTAGAATAGCAGACGAGTGGAAGAAGGCCCTAACAGAATTCGGAGGAATGGACCCCCACAAGACCCCTCGTGATACCTAATAAAAGAGGCCAAATAAAATCTTGTGGAGAGTAACAGACCACCTCAATCGGTGGTCTGTTACTCTGGAGGCTATCCACACAACCATATACTGTGCTGCCACTAGGGTTAATGGAAAAGAAACGAGAGACCAGCAGCAGAAGAACCGAAAAGAGAAGGAACCCCCAGCTTGGGAAAGAAGACTTCAGCAGAAGATAGAAGAATTAAGAGTCAACATAGGTCAGTTGACCGACCCAGTACCAACAGGGTAGTAGAAGTAAAAATTGATTGGAAAGGTGAAGAGCATCCTCAAGATGCTCTTCACCTTTATTTCCAACATTTTATAGGAAGAAAAACATTTAAAAAAAAGAGAACCTAACAACAGATCTGTCACTTAAAATATCGGAACTGCAACACAAAATCACAGCTCTTCAATCACGATAAATAACCATAATCTACTCATTTATATCCATCGGTAGAAAAACAAATAAAAAAAGGAGGGGGGGCGAAACTTCTCCGTATCATTTTACCTCCGCTACGGTAATGCAATCGCCGTCACATTCCTCCCCGAAAATAGAAATGTATCGAAGACAGAACGAAGAAAAAAAATTAAATGTATATTAACTGTACGCCAGCATGGCAGTCTTTGAAATTAGTTTTTTCTCCAGTGGATGAATTTTTTACGAAAGTTGAAAGGTTTTTTTCTCCGCATTGTGCCACTGCGTTTCTTCGCCGGCATGGCCACATCAGTTGAATGCCTGAGCGGCATTCATTAGGGTTTTGTAATTATTTAAAGCGAAGAACGCTGTATTTTCCATTTACCGAAAACTGAATTAGAAAATGGCTTTTCTATAGCTTGTTTAATGACTAGCGTCTTTCCTTTCATCAATTCATTTATGTGGAAAATAAAAGAGGAAGTCCGATGTCTGATATCCCCCCCCTACTTCCTCTAATGGATCTATTAGGGGTACAATTAGAAAACTCAACCAATTTAAGGATACTAATAAAATAATTATTTTTATATAAATGTTATTCGGTAATTTTATGGAGAAAAACTTTGACCAGATGGAAGGATTTTTTGGGGGGTGGGTGGGAGGGATGGGGAAGGGGTATTTCGTTTCAGCGACGGAGGCTTTCCAGTCGACTAAATATATTTATTGAAGTTCTCATTAATTCTGCACTCGGTACGAGGAATGAGGTTTGTTTTTTAATGGAAAAATATGAAGAAAGATTTGGCGAATGTGAAATATGAACTCGGTGGAAAGTTTAGAAAATAGCAGAAAGGGGGAAGATGGATATGAGGATGCTGAGAGGAGTAATGGAGATGTTGGTAGGTAAATATGTCAAAAGCCGGCATGGAGACAGGAGAAAACTGAGAGGGAGTGGAAAAGAAAGAAAGAGAGTGAGGAAGGTGGAGATAAATAGGAGGAAAAAAGAAAGGAGAAAGTAAGAAGAGGAAAGATTAAAAAGAGATGATGAATAAAGATGGAGGAAATATAAGTTAAAGAAACGGAGGGAAGGAAGGAGAAAGAGAAACGAATATATTTGAAAAGAAAATGCGAAAATCAACAAAATAAGAAGAAACAAAAAGAGAAAGAAGACGAACATCAGAAAGAGAAAAACAGAGACCAAAAAAAAAAAAAAAGAGAGAGAAAGAACGAAAGAAAGAGAGACCGAAATATAGATGAGCATCAGAAAGAGAAAAACAGAGACCAAAAAAGAGAGAGAAAGAACGAAAGAGAGACCGAAATATAGATGAACACCAGAAAGAGAAAAACACCAATAAAAGAAGAAAGAACGAAAGAGAGAGAGACCGAAATATAGATGAGCATCAAAAAGAGAAAGAGAAAGAGAAAGAGACCAAAAAAAAAGAAAGAAAGAGAAAGAACGAAAGAGAGAGAGACCGAAATATAGATGAGCATAAAAAAAAAGAGAAAGAGAAAGAGACCAAAAAAAAAGAAAGAAAGAGAAAGAACGAAAGAAAGACCAAAAGAGACCAAAATATAGATGAACGTCAGAAAGAGAAAAACAGACAAAAAAAAAGAGAGAGAAAGAACGAAAGAAAAAGAGACCCAAATATAGATGAACAGAAAGAGAAAAACAGGCCAAAAAAAGAAGAGAGAAGGAGAAAGAACGAAAGAAAGAGAGACCGAAATATAGATGAGCATCAGAAAGAGAAAAACAGAGACCAAAAAAAAGAGAGAGAAAGAACGAAAGAGAGACCGAAATATAGATGAACACCAGAAAGAGAAAACGAGACCAAAAAAAGAAAGAAAGAGAAAGAACGAAAGAAAGGCCAAAAGAGACCAAAATATAAATGAACGTCAGAAAGAGAAAAACAGAGACAAAAAAAAGAGAGAGAAAGAACGAAAGAAAGAGAGACCGAAATATAGATGAACACCAGAAAGAGAAAAACACCAAAAGAAGAAGAAAGAAGGAGAAAGAAAGAGAGACCGAAATATAGATGAGCATCAGAAAGAGAAAGAGACCAAAAAAAAGAAAGAAAGAGAAAGAACGAAAGAAAGACCAAAATATAGATGAACGTCAGAAAGAGAAAAACAGACCAAAAAAAGAAGAGAGAAGGAGAAAGAACGAAAGAAAGAGAGACCGAAATATAGATGAGCATCAGAAAGAGAAAAACAGAGACAAAAAAGAGAGAAAGAACGGAAGAAAGAGAGACCGAAATATAGATGAACATCAGAAAGAGAAAAACACCAAAAAAAGAAGAAAGAAGGAGAAAGAACGAAAGAGAGAGAGACCGAAATATAGATGAACATCAGAAAGAGAAAAACACCAAAAAAAGAAGAAAGAAGGAGAAAGAACGAAAGAGAGAGAGACCGAAATATAGATGAGCATCAAAAAGAGAAAGAGAAAGAGACCAAAAAAAAAGAAAGAAAGAGAAAACGAAAGAAAGACCAAAATATAGATGAACGTCAGAAAGAGAAAAACAGACCAAAAAAAGAGAGGGAGAAAGAACGAAAGAAAGAGAGACCGAAATATAAATAGACCGAAATTGGACAGACCAAAAGAGAGACAGAGAAAGCAATAAAGAGAGATGAAGAGAGAATAACAGGGAATTAAAATAAGGTGCAGACAGAAAGAAAAATTGTTGTAGTTGAAAATGGAATGCAAAAATGAACTAAACAAAAAGAGAAAGGAAACGAAGGATAAAAGGAAAGTGAGAGAGTGAGAGAAACCGAAAGAGGGATAGAAAAATAAATAAAGATGGAAGAAGAGGGAGAGAATTAAGGATAGGGAGTAAATCGAAAGAAAATAAAGATAGACAAAGAAGGTGTGAAAAACAGAGGAAAAGAAAAGTTAAAAAGAGACATAAAGAGAGGAAGAAAAATAAGGTGCAGACCAAAATGAAAAATTGTAGTGAAAAAGGAAATGCAAAAATTAACTAATCAAAAAGTGAAGGACAAAATGAAAGAGAAGAACAGAAACCGCATGAGAGACCGAAAAAAGAAATAAAGATAGATGAAGAGAGATAGAATTAAGGATAGGGAACAAAGTTAAAGAAAATATATAAAAATAAAGATAAAGAAAGAGAGAGACAGAGACAGAAATAAGAATAGATAAAGAAGGAGTAAAAAACAGAGATAAAGAAGAGTTAAAAAGAGACAAATATAAAAGTAGAAATCAAAATGGAAAGAACGCTAGAGAAAGAGAAAAACATAAAAAGAAAAGAAATATTTAAACAGAAAGGAACAAAAGAAAAAATGGAAAGAAATTTAAATAAATACTTTTACTATTTGTAGTGGCAAATGATGCAAGAAAGCAAGCTGATATAACATCAGCCAAAAAACAAATCATCATCTGTCCATCCTCTCCAATGAATAATTTGTCCAGTTCTTCCTTGAAATTATTTAAGCTGTCCACTTCCACAACAACAACAGATGGAAGGTTGTTCCAACAAACAACCACCCGCTGGCTAAAGGCAAATTTCCACAATCTAATCTGCAACCACCCTTCCTCAATTTGAATTTGTGCTCCCTGATGTGTTGGTTCGACCAAGAGGAAGAATCCCATCAGTATTGAGCTTGCCCAATCCATTAAATTACTCTAGGCTTGCTGCTATCCATTTGTCAACCATCGTTTTCAAGTGGCCCAAAGTGGCCAAAGATTTCTCGTACCATCTGATAATTTCGCAGCAATATATCTGACTAACGAGATACGTATGCGCGTACAGAAGGACCGACCAACGGATAGAATGGTGAGTTTGAAAGAAATAGAATAAGAACATACAGAAAGGCAAAAGTGGAAAAGGAGAGGTACTGCTGATCTTTAACAGAAACAGTTAAGAAGGACAAAATGGAAAAGGAGGTAAGAATAGACAGAAAAGGTGAAGAGATTTCGAGAAAAGAGCGAGAGCCTTTTCCTGTAACGTGCACACCCGAAATCCGGGTTGAAAAGAATCGGTAAAGTAGGGAGAGACGAGAGAAGGGATGTCGACTGAAATGCAGGAAATTGGGACCCTCAATCAAGGGTTTGTGTCAGAAAGACACACCTGCACAACTGATGGAGCTGGGCGTAGTACACGCTATGAAATATTTCATGACGCTGCGCTCTGGCAGTGCGTGCTCTTCAGACATACCATTTGGACAGTGAAAAATACTCCGGGATTTTCGAGCATCCCCATTTTTGGACTTTATCTCAAACTACTCCAAACAAAAATTAATCATTCATTTCCACTCTTCGTCGGATGCCAATTTGGGCCCCCTCCCTCCTTTTTGTGCCCATCTGTAGATGGGCACTGTTTAATTTCGCAATGCGAAAGAAAAAAAGTTTAAAATACATCGGCGTGCTTTTGATTTATTTGAGAATTTTACTCGAAATGGATTGCTTTGTTATGTATGAAAACTGAAGAATTTTTAGATGATTTTGAGTAGCTTTCTTGTGTTTAAATTCCTGATTTGATTCTGTGGCAAAGTCAAAGAGAATTGATTTATTGTTTGATCTGAACTATTGCTTCTGAATTGAAGTATTTAAAAGAGGACGCCATCCTTGATTTGTTTTCAGAAACGATCAAGATATACTCCTGAATTTTGTAGATATACTGATGTATTTGAAAATGGATACCATCCTTGATTTATTTTCGGAGCCCATCAAAATAAATCCAAATATAACGTTTTGATTAATCTGAATTAGATGCAACAAATCAAATCAAAGATTAAATAAACAATTCAAATGAAATTATTCGAAATAGATTGTTCCAAAAGATTGAAAAAAATCTCTTGATTGCTTTTGAATTGAGGTTTTTAAAAATGGACGCCCCATTGATTTATTTTTGGGATAAGCAAAATAAATCAAGATATACTGTTTTTTTTTTTTAATTTGAGTTATAAGCAAGAAATGAAATCAAATATTATAAACAAATCAAGTCACAGCATAAAAACAAATCAAATCAAATATTAAGTAAATTAAATATTAAATTAAATATCAGGTTAAATATTAATCAAATCAAATAAAAGGTTAAGCAAAACGAATCAAAGATTATAAACACAAATCAATTCAAAGATTAAGAAAATCGAATGAAATAACAAATAAGGAAATCGAATCAAAGATTATAAACAAATCACAAACGGAATCAAAGATTATAAATACAAATCAAATCAAATAAAAGCTTAAGCAAATCAAATCAGGTATTAAATAAGCAAATCGAATCAAAGATTATAAACACAAATCAAAGCAAAGAGTATTACAAATGGAAATAAAAAACGCAAATCAAATCAAAGATTAAGCAAATAAAATAAAAGATTATATACACAAATGGAATGAAAGATTAAAATCAACTCGATCAAATAAACAAATCAAATCAAAAATTAAATAAAACACCAAATTAAATAAAACACCAAATCGAAGATTAAATAAACAAAAACAAATCGAAGATTAAATCAACAAATCAAAGAATAAATCAAACCAAAATTAATTTGTATTTCTCAGCTATGAACTGTAGAATCTTGTTTTCTTCTGATGTTAAGCCAAAGAGAATTGGAACGTAACGCAAATCAAAGATTAAGCAAATAAAATAAAATTAAGCAAATTAAATTAAAGATTATATACACAAATGGAAGGAAAGATTAAATAAACAAATCAACTCGATCAAATAAACAAATCAAATCAAAAATTAAATAAAACACCAAATCGAAGATTAAATAAATAAAAACAAATCGAAGATTAAATCAACAAATCAAAGAATAAATCAAACCAAAATTAATTTGGATTTCTCAGTTGAAAACTATGAACTGTAGAATTTTGTTTTCTTCTGATGTTAAACCAAAGAGAATTGGAACGTATGTTTTGTTCTATTTTGAAAAAAAATATATTAATAAATTTCCTAAACGTTTGAAAGAAATCAAATCCCTCTTCGGATCAAGAACATCTAATTCTCCAATTTGGGCACTGCAGAACCCTCTGAGCCCATCGATTTTCTTGTACTGTATAAAAAAAAGCAGCAAGTAGGCTCTTCCTCCTCCTCCTCCCTCCAAAAAGAAAATATTTATTCATATATTTAAGGTCTTCATCTACAGCGGTACAAGTGTTTAGGGGTATTGTACTCCCACAATGCTAATTTCTTCTTTCTCCGCGGTATACTTCATTACAATATGCACGCTCTCTAATCCCGCACAATAAAAACGAACGAAATTTTAGTGGCGATACCGAGAGAGAGAGAAAGAAAGAAAAAAAAAAAGCCTTCAATGTCCACTTTTTACGAGTGTTTGCAATCAAGCTTCCAGAATAGCTGCGAGCATTATCGTTGGTAACTTCCACTGTCTTCTGAGGCTGGTTTATAGGCTCGGGATAATTAGCAAAGACTATTTCTTGCTGTTGGAATTAAAAAACGAGTCGTTTTAAAAGAAAGGGGCCGCTCAAGCTGCACTCGATTATGGCCCCCTTGTGAAAGGTTACTGCAAACACTTTTAAGTGAGAGCCACCACGAATAATTAGACTTTGCTAGTGAGGCCGAAGTTAGCACGTGATAAAACCCTATGGCCGGCTTAATTTAATATAATCCGCGATAAAGAAAGAAAATATCAAAGAATAAGGGCCATAAACCATCTCTGTTTTGTTCCTTATTTGCTATTCGCACCGCTTTATCCGAGCTAATGGTAAATCCAACGATGGAGTTAATATTATATTGGCACGCACGCGCACTTCGCGCTCATAGTACCAAGTTGGGGCTTTAAGATTCTGAACATCTCAGACGATGTCTGGAGTTGAGATTTTTTCCAGGAAGGATTTTATTTCGTGTTTCGGGGCTTATCTGAATATTTGGGAGCGCTGATCGATGAGGGGTGGCTTCCGGAAGCCAGCCAATCAAACAAACATACCACTTTTAGCATACATGGTACTTGTAACTCCGTATACTTGAGACGAGGGAGAAGCCGTCTCTACAATCGATATGCAGCCTTTCTTTCCCCCCCCCCCCAACGTCTCTCTCTCTCTCTCTCTCTCTCTCTCTCTCTCTCTCTCTCTCTCTCTCTCTCTCTCTCTCTCTCTAAGGACTTAGAAGTAGCAGAACATAAAGTAAGCCTAGGCCCAGAAACGCCGGATAGAATTCCAGCATAGCTACAAAGTTTACAACTGTTCTACGAGAATGGAATCGCTGGCTACACTGCCCCAAAACAAATAAAGGTACAGTAATCCGGTTATAACGAACCTCTTGGTGATCATTTTGTTCCGGTGAATATCTTTTAAAATTATTTCAAAAGACTCGTTTTGCTTAATTCAATTGAGTCACGAGTCCTTGTACGCAGTGGACCTGGTCTGATGGTTGAGTTTGGGTTTGGAGAGTATGTGCTATTCATTTCGAGCAACAGCGTTGAGTTTTAGCATCAAAGGGCATCAACGTGGCTTGGTATATTGTCATTCTGAACTCTATGGAATCCTGGACTCCATCTGGAACTTGATCTTCCAAGTTCCATGATAAAAACAACATATTTCTTCCAGATGACTTTGAAGACAGAATAAGAGGAATCCTGGACTCCATCAGGAACTTGATCTTCCAAGTTCCATGATAAAAACAACATATTTCTTCCAGATGACTTTGAAGACAGAATCAGAGCAAAGGCACTACTACCAACGTTGATTATGCGATGGTTATTGCGTTGTAGGGGATGGTAGATTCCAGCTGCAGCTATTAGCAGTTGGTTGCAATTGTTCCAAGAAAGGACAATCGGGACTTTTTGGAGTTTTGATAGTAGATATCCTCAATTCGGATTCATGCGTTGTCCATCATATTTCCTCCACAATAGTTGCATTTCCAGAAGTCTGATGGATCAGGTTTTCGCTTATTTTCAATTAACTATACATCGTTTGAAGAACTTGCTTCTTTTTTTTAAGTTCCCCCCTATACTTTTGGTAACTTAGTGTAAAAGAAGTAGTTACGCATAAAAGTTTGGTAATTCAAGAAAGTTTGTCATCGATGGGGCTGAAAAGCAATTTCTAAAACGCGAGGCAGTAAATCGCAAAGGGGAAGACACGATTCTACTTGTTCAAATGTCCGTCCGTCTGTCCGTTGTGCGTGCATATCTGTCGTGTAACAAAAAAGCGACCATTATCTCTTCTCTCTCACCTAATATCTACCTTCAGTTCGACTAATAATAAAACCGCACCGGATTCGTGTTAACAAAGAGACTTTGTTGACTGTATCCAGGCAACGAGAGCAAAACAGCTGACCACACTCCGGGCAATAATTCATAAGGCTGTTGTTGCCGAGGAATAGCGGGTCTGCATAATGCAAGACGACCCATATTTCGATGTAATGACTCCCGATCACGATAATCCACTGCGTAGTGTCAAATACAAGACTCTATTTAAATATTTACTTTGCAGAAGGCAGAGACAACCAGGACGACACTGCCAGATACTGACTACTTTCCAAGTCACTGCATTAGGGGACGCTCTTTAAAAATACAATTCCCACTGCAATTGCAAACATTACTGTCTGAGAATGCACACGTGTCGATCCCTCTGATGGACTTCAATTACAGTTTGGTGTTTGTGGTTTTTTTTTTTTTTTTTTTGGAGACGTTTCGTTTTTTTAGTTTTTCTACCTTCTTCAGGGGTAACTTTTACTTAATTATATGAATGAGTGGAAAAAAATACTGAAATTACCATTTTTTTTTTGTTTAAATTGCAGTCGGTTTCGATCTCATTCTTGTAACCTTCTTCAGGGAAAGAAATATCTGCTACATTCGGAGTGAATTGAACACGCATGCTCGGACCACCACCTAAGATTATATAGAATTCTTTTCTCTGTTCCGAGTTACAAGAAACGATATTCATTCCACATTTCGATTGAAACACCGAATGGATAGAGTAACGTTTCGGATGGAGATTTTAATTGCTTTCTTCAGAAGAAAATTGAGAAGCCAGTTCTGAATGATTCTGGCTTTTAATGGAGAGCATGATGATCCTTGACAGCCAAACAGTTGTGCTTACAAGGGGAATGATAGGACCTTGCAGTGTAATCCCGAGATGTGGAATTCATGCGAATCTCCACGATGTTCAAATATACTCGTCGGTATTATTACGTGTGGGAATGAAAGAGACACAGAGAGAGAGGGAGAGAGAGAGAGAGAGAGAGAAGGAGGACGAAATGAAAGAGACAAAGAAAGGATGAGGAGAGAGAAAGAATGAAAGAGAACGAAAGAAAAGAATGAAAACGACAGAAAAGAGAAGGAATGAATGAAAGGTAGAAAGAGAGAGAGAGAGAGAGAGAAGGAATGAATGAAAGGTAGAAAGATAGAGAGGGAAGGAATTAAAGAGACAGCAAAGAGAAAGAAATAAAGAGAAAGAGAGAGCCAACGAAAGTGAGAGGGATAGAATGTGCATATGCATATCTGTGAGAAAGAGAGAGAGAGATAGAAAAACAAACAAAGAAAGAAAGAGTGGAAAAAGAAAGGAAGAATGAATGAAAGAAGACAGAAAAGAGAAAGAATGAATGAAAGAAGACAGCAAAGAGAAAGAATGAATGAAATATAGATAGAAAGAATGAAACAGACAGCAAAAAGAAAGAGTAAAAGAAATAAAGAGATAAAGAATGAAAGAAATAGAAAAATAATGAATGAATGTAAGATATGGAAAAATAATGAATGAATGAAAGAAGCAGAAAAGAGAGAAATGAAAGAAAGACAGAGGAAAAAGTGGGAGAAAAATTGAAACAGAGAGAGAGATAGGATGTACATACATGTTTGCGAGAAAGAGAAAAGGAAAAGAGAAAGAAAGAGGGCGAGAAAAGAAATAGGTAGAAAATAGAAAGACTGAATGAAAGAGACGGTAAGAAAGAGAGAGAGACAGAGAAAAGAATGATTGAATGAAAGAGGCAGAAAGAAAAAGCGTGAAAGAGAGAAAGGAAAAAGAAGCCAAGACGAAAGAGCAAGAGAGAGAGCGATGGAATAATATGGGCATCAAAGTGAATTTTATAAGATCTTTATAAGATGACTTGTGAGCTGTTTATGAAAAGGCTTTGTGTTTGTTGGAAAAGCGGATAAATTTAGAGTGGGTTGGGAGGATTCGTCCAATTTTCGAAATGTGGTAGACATGATGAAATGGTGCGCTACCACAGTCCGGATTGAAGATGAATCCTCATTTTCTCTCGCTGGACAGCTTCCGATGGCTGGATGTTGCCGAATCTTGCTCAGTGTTCTGGAATATCGTGAAAAGGAGCAACAGGACTCAGAGGCTGCGATGCAAACACCACATTCGACCCACGGATTCGTTGTCAGAGAAATACCAGTAGTTGAAAATGGCGAAACGCTGATCACCCAGTGGATACTGTCAGCCGGTTTGTTGTTTTATGCAACCCACATTTCGAATCCTGTTGTTAGCTTTCTGGATCCATTCAAATTCTCGATCACGCATCTGTGCACTCCAGTCGAACTGCGCATGACACCTGTGACCCCGTCCACAATGCCGAAAGTTTATTTTCAAATGTAGATCTGCAGTTAGGATCTGGGCAGATTGCAGAGTAGTATCGATCTCCTTCAAGAGAGATCCTCTGGCGAGGGTGTACACTTGTCCGGAGCAAAGATGGCACCCTTGTTTTATTCGTGTGCAGTGCGATAATATCGCTAAGCCATTTATTGATTTTTAGGCAAAAGTGGGCGCATTTCACGGCCACTTGTCTGCTCGATGCATCCAACAGTTCTTAGGACTTCGTAATGCCATTTGCATCCTACTACACCAAACGGTTCTCCTTAAAGGAAAGTCGATAGCGGTCACATTCTGCAGACGACATTTGTGATCGTTTGAAACAAACCGAAGGAGATACAGAAAGACAAAACAGTCGTTAATAGACTGACATAGAAAGAAGCAACAGAAGATAGATAATTACGTCGATCAATTGACTCTAACGTTCCAATAGCACTCTATAGATCTTCATCAGGGGCACTTTTGCAAATAGAACGAGCCGTATCACAATTAACACTCCTCTGAGTGCCGAAAATCTTTACCTTTACACGTAGTGGCGTTTATAACCACTCCTACCACAGACGTAGAAGCAATTACAACAAGCGCCACCTTGTCTGCTGACTGAGATGGACTGCACTTTCTTTCTCTCTCTCTCTCTCTCTCCACCAAGAACAGAAACGCATTGCGCTCGAGCTTCGAAGACATGTGAATTACAAATTCTGAACCTATGATTCAGGCGAAACGCACGCAACACGGTGTGCAGGTCTGTTGGAGTGTTTTCCCGGCCAACGCGCTAGTCGCGAGACATATTGGAAAATCATTAATGAAAGGCCCTCGCCAGCGAGAGAACGCTGGGGTAAAACGTGAACGCTGCTGTCCATTTATCAAGTGCAGGCACCCAGTAGCGTGACTGAACAATAGGTTCATACATCAAATGTACCACAGTCAGCGACTTAGGTGTCGCTATCGTACCTTATCCCTTCCAAATAGAAGTGTCTTTTGCTACTACAACGATCTTTTTATCTTAACACGGATTACTTGATAGCAGCCGAGATAGCGGTTAAAATGTATCTGTCCGATTTGACCTACCGACATTGTATCCGTTAGCATGTAAAACGACAGGCCCTCATTTCAAAATGGCTGACAACCCTCGTAAAGGGTTTGTTAGCCATCAATAGTAAAAACGCACTCGATGAATTGCTATACAAAAAGCTTTCCCATTCGAGTAAAACAGTCATGTGACGCAACAATGAAAAAGGTTTCAGCTACGCAACAATTAAAAGTTGTCACGAACCCAACAATGAAGGAAGTTTCGCGAAGGCATCAATTAAAAGTTGTCACGAAGCCCACAGAAGATAAGGTTTATCAGTGACGCAACAATTAAAAGTTGTCACTTTAATGTGACACTAAAAGTTATAAAGAACCCAACAATTAAGCGTTATCGCAAACCCAACAATTATAGTAGCGATCCCAACAATCAGCAAAGTCTCAATGACGCGTCAATTAAGAGTTATCGAACTCCAACAATTAAAAATTGTCACTAACCCAACAATGAACAAGGTTTCAGTGGCGCAACAATTAAAAGTTGTCACTTTAATGTGACACTAAAAGTTATAAAGAACCCAACAATTAAGAGTTATCGCAAACCCGACAAAGTTGTCACGAAGCCCACAGAAGATAAGGTTTATCAGTGACGCAACAATTAAAAGTTGTCACTTTAATGTGACACTAAAAGTTATAAAGAATCCAACAATTAAGCGTTATCGCAAACCCGACATTATAGTAGCGAACCCAACAATCAGCAAAGTCTCAATGACGCGTCAATTAAGAGTTATCGAACTCCAACAATTAAAAATTGTCACTAACCCAACAATGAACAAGGTTTCAGTGGCGCAACAATTAAAAGTTGTCACTTTAACCTGAAATGAGTCTACAGTTGTCACTAAAAGTTGTCGCGAACCGAACGATCAGTAAGGTTTCAAAAGTTAACAAACCCAACAATTAAAAGTTATCACTAACTGAACAATGAACAAGGTGTGACGCAGCAATTAAAAGTTGCGGGAACCCGATAATTGGTAGTGTTTTGCAGCGAGACAACAATTACAAATTGTTACTGTAATCTAAAGTGACACTAAAAGTTGTAGCAAATCCAACAATTAAAAGTTATCGCAAACCCAACAATTAAAAGTTATCGCAAACCCAACAATTAAAAGAGTTGTAGCGAACGCAACAATCAGCAAGATCTCAATGACGCGTCAATTAAAAGTTAACGTACCCAACAATAAAAAATTGTCACTAACCCAACAATGAACAAGGTTTCGTGACGCAACAATTACAAGTTTTCACTTTAACCTAAAATGAGTCTACAGTTGTCACGAACCGAACGATCAGCAAGGTTTCAAAAGTTAACGAACCCAACAATTAAATTTTGTCAAATTTTTGACACAACAATTAAAAGTTTAATCTAAAGTGACATTAAGTTGTAACGAACCCAACAATTTAGAGTTATCGCAAACTCAACAATTGACAGTTGTCGCGAACCCAACAATCAGCAAGGTTTCAGTGACGCATCAATTAAAAGTTGCCACGAACCCGACTGGATAAGGCGTTTCAGTGAAGCAAAAATTGAAAGTTGTCACTTTGGATTCTCCATCTTCCTTGGCCGCTGATGACGTCTGTGCTTTTTGGACTTCGGCGCTTTTGTCCCGGTTGCTCGGGGCACAAAACACGCAAGACGGTTCTGTAGACATGCTTCCTTCGTCTTCTCTTATTTTTTCTGTCTCTCTCTATGTAGGCGACAGAGCTCTCTCCTTCATAGCTCAGGCTGATGGTCAGGCTTTCTCTGGTGCACGTTCTTTCCATTCTCAACATCGTTGGGTCAGTGATGGTACTCATCCCTTAGCAGCCATAAGTTCATCAAGCTGATGAAGACTCTTCTTAACGCCCTTCTTACGCTTTATCGTACTTGGACTGGACAGTCCGTGTGGAGCCCCATTACCGTTCCTCTGATGGTTTATGGAAGCTTGACATCGTCTGTCATCGCAATAACTCAGTCTTCATTCTGGTGCCCAAGTCATGGGACATGGGTCTGACCTGGATGTGGCTCACCGTCTTAAGGCTCGATACTATGACTCCAATTACAGCCTCAAACAAGTAACTGCCAAGACATTGGTCCTCCTCCCGTTATGTCCATCATTACTGTGTCCTTCCGTGGTGTGTGGAGTCTTGCCTCCCTGTTCTCTACTTTGGGAATCACTGCTTCTGATCTGAAGATCCTCTCCATCTGTGCCCTGCAGGGGACTCGTGTGTGCTGGAGAATGCACCAGACTAGGACCTCAGTTGTCACCTTGATGCGTCTATTATTCATTTGTTCACCCTATGATTACCTTCACTCGTGTATTTTGCATTTCTTCCCTCTACCATCATTCTGGCATATTCCTCATAAATTTATTTTGACTACTCCTGTACATGAATTCGGAAATTTTTAATCCTCATTTGTATTATGCGT
Source organism: Mastigoproctus giganteus (assembly GCF_048544385.1). Classification (NCBI taxonomy): domain Eukaryota; kingdom Metazoa; phylum Arthropoda; class Arachnida; order Uropygi; family Thelyphonidae; genus Mastigoproctus; species Mastigoproctus giganteus. Next base: position 101,423,896 of record NC_143588.1, read on the forward strand.
GACAATAAACAAGATGTTCTTGGCCTAACAATAAACAAGATACTGCTGCATTCAACAATTAGATGATTTCAATGACGTAACAATTAAATCATGGAACTTAATCGTATGCTTATTTCGAGGGCAGATGGAACTCTTTTCTTTTGCAATTTAATGCAAGGATTCTTTAAATCTTTGAGGTTTGTTTTCAATTTCTATAACGTTTCGTCTGCATGAAGTATATTCGTAATGTCTGATTATTTATTCTCTTCATTATTTCATTGAAATAGATAGAAAGATAGATAATCTTCCTATCGTGGGATTAGGGCCCTGTATATTTGTAAGGAGCCTTGTACTCGCTGTGATTCCCATCAGAACGATAGATCGTGAGAAAGTGCATCTGGGTTATGATTTAAGACGGGTGCTTCTTCGAAATACGCTTCGTAGATGAATAAGTTCGTGAATGGCTGGGGTGGGGTGGGGTGGGGCGCCCATTCATTCCTGGGAGAATGAGTTTACAGGAATAAGTATAAGTGAAAGTTGAATGAGATTATAATAGCCTTTTATCATCTTCGTGAGTGATAGATGGTAACAGTTCCTTCCGAATAATCGAATGAATTTGATATCTAAAAGTGATTAAATATTATTTAACATTTTATAAAAATGAAAATAAATATTAGTTACTTGTTTATTATTAAAAATAATTAATGCTAACTAGTGATATATAAATAATTAAAGTAATTTAATATATTCCTTCTTCTGTACTCAGCGAAACGATTCCATCAGAAATTATCATAAAGGACCAAATGGTACACAATATTCAGTTGATTATGGAACTTGACATGAAAAGCAGACGAAGAGAAGCAATATTCAGTGAAATCTACACGAAAAGCAGACGAAGGATAAAAATGATCAGTAAGAAGTGAAATGAACATGAAAAGCAGACGAAGAATAACAATGATCAGTTAAGAAGTGAAATGGACATGGAAAGCAGTTAGGAAATGAAATCGACGTGAAAAGCAGATGAAGAGTAACAATGATCAATTAAGTGAAATGAACAGCAGACGAAGCCAACAATCATCAGTGAAGAAGTGAAATCGACATGAAAATCAGATGAAGAGTAACAATGATCAATTAAGTGAAATGAACAGCAGAAGAGCAATAATAATCAGTTAAGAAGTTAAATCGACCTGAAAACGCAACAACAATGTGGTTTATTTTGATAAAAAGAAGAGCAGACGCAGTCGTTTCTCAACAGTGTGGCTAATCTTGTGCATATCTGTTCGTTTGGTTCAGATAATCGTGTAAAAAACAACAAGCTATTTAATAAAATTATTTCGAGAATAAAAATATCCTTAAATATTCAGTTGATTATGGAACTTGACATGAAAAGCAGACGAAGAGAAGCAATATTCAGTGAAATCTACATGAAAAGCAGACAATGGATAAAATTGATTAGTTAAGAAGTGAAATGAACATGAAAAGCAGACGAAGGATAATAATGATCAGTTGTCTAATGAAATCAATATAAAAATCAGACGAAGAATAACAATGATCAGTTAAGAAGTGAAATGGACATGGAAAGCAGTTAGGAAATGAAATCGACGTGGAAAGCAGATGAAGAGTAACAGCGATCATTATGAAGTGAAATTGACGTGAAAAGCAGATGAAGAGCAACAATGATCAATTAAGTGAAATGAACAGCAGACGAAGCCAACGATCATCAGTTAAGAAGTGAAATCGACGTGAAAAGCAGATGAAAAGTTGCAATGTTCAGTAAAGAAGTGAAATGGACATGAAAATCAGATGAAGAGTAACAATGATCAATTAAGTGAAATGAACAGCAGACGAAGCCAACAATCATCAGTAAAGAAGTGAAATGGACATGAAAACGCAACAACAATATGATTTATTTTGATAAAAAGAAGAGCAGACGCAGTCGTTGCTCAACAGTGTGGCTAATCTCGTGCATATCTGTTCGTTTGGTTCAGATAATCGTGTAAATAGGAACAAGCTATTTAATAAAATTATTTCGAGAATAAAAATATCGTTAAATATCCATAATGTGTTCTTCAACACACCCTCCATCATAACGTATTTGACAATAGGCAAAAGGTAAGGAGCGTTTGTGTGGCTGACTCTGTAGACATGCCCAATCGATAAAGCGCATTACAAATCGAGGCGTAAAACTTGCATATATTGCATTTGCATACCGCTCCCCCTCCCACAAATCTCTGTAAGGGAAAAGAGGGGGGAGAGGAAGGGGAGGGACGCAGTACCTGTAGTGAATACACGACAAGAACGTTGAATGTAGGAGGTCATCTTTGCGCACATTCGGCCCCCCTGGAACAACGCTCCGAATGTGCTCGCGTTCTCCGCCGGTGTTCTAAGATTTCTAAAGAGCAGAATAAACAAATCTGCTCTCTTGCTGCCGTCTTCTGTCTTTCTGTTGCGTGTTGGCGAGTTGCGCCCTTAACCAAATGTAATGCATGCTAATATCCGAATCACTGGTTCTTCCAATTTTTTTCGTTTCTTCCCATCCGCCAAAATAGCACAACTAATGCATTTTTCAGTTGCCAACCCTTCATTAAACTGATCGATAGGGTGGGTTAATCTACAAAAGCGATTCAGTCAGCACGAAGAGCCACACAATGAAACATGGTCCAACCCACTGGCTACTCCAAACACAATAAGGGATACTGTTACTGCGTGACACCAACTTTTATCCCCATTAATTCAACTCTGTGTCTTAATGCGCACAATTTTCTTTTCACCATGGGTTACTTCCCAGTGTTTTCACAGAATTTTCATATTTTTTTCCACCAATTTTACGAATAGGTGGGTTCAGGAATCATTTCTATTGTTTTCTATTGTTTTCTATTGTGCTACATTAAGTTTGTTTTTTATTGTGCTACATTAAGTTTGATTTCTATTGTTTTCTATTATATTTTCTCCAATTTTTGATCCCATTTTGACTAAATCTAAATTTTTTGCGTTTTTTTTTATTTTATTGTGAGTATTAAAAGACAAAAATGACATCAGAATTAGAAAGCTACGTATAAGTGCGCTGTACAAGTATTAGGACTGATCCTTAAACTTTCCCTGTAGTCCAAACTTAAGGATTAGTCCTAATACTGACCATTACGCATATAACTGCCATTACTCTAGAAAGGGAAATGCCCATTCTCAGATAGAGGGGTGTATTGAAAGGTCAATATATCAAACAAATCATGATGAAATAAATCTTTACAATCAATTTGATTTCTATATTTGGACATTTAGATCTTATTATTAGGAATTACAACGCGAAATACATCCAGATGGAAGCTTCTTTAGAAAGAGAAAAATCCAAAGCAAAGACAAGAGGGCAAAGAAATCCTTGAAAGAGTCCTAGCACAAACTCAACAGAAATTCTTTCTCCGGGAAATAAATTCGTCGTTTATTGTTCTCCCACGTGCGACGGGCGTTTTGGGGTTCGCAAATATTTGCACAAACGGTTTAAGTTACGGGCGAGTGTGGAAAGCTGATTTATCACCGGCATCCCACCCACCCCCACCCCACCCTGCAAACACACACAGCGAGAAAACCAAGCGTATTGATTATGTCCACAATGTGCCGCCAGATGTCACTCGCAAACAACATTATAATACCTCGTATAGAGCGCTGTCAAGAAGTACTTAATTAAAAGATGACACGCGCATACACACGCGCGCGCGCTAAGGGACGGCGTATGAGTCCCGATCAAAACAGCACACACACACAAAAGGAGGAAGAGACACAGTTTCATTAGCTACACTCTTCTAATGATCGGCTAATCTTTCAATGTCTGCCCGTTACCTTCTTCATGGAACAGTTTAACAAGGTTGTCTCTTCATATGTCACCTTAGAAGTGTGGCTACCGAAGGTGGACTGTCTTTTGTGTTTACCATTCGCTGGAAAGTGAACTTCCGGCGGCGATAAAATTGTATTAAAGACTTTATCTCGTTGTTAGCTAACAAAGGTAATTCCTTCTTTGCTGATGGCAGACACCGGCCCTAACAACGGTTTGTTTATAAGGCTGCAAGAATACTAATTGCTCGATGTAATTTAATATTACACGTTAACTCTGCGAAAATCTCAAAATGGTTTGTTCTTCCTTTATTGCGCGATGAAACATGAAGTACTTTAATTAATAAATGTTAATCAAACTACCAAGATGAGACTTAAATTAAAACTCTTCTCGTAATTACTCACTTATCTGGATAAATTCAATTATTTACTTTAATACGGTAATCTTAGATGGATTACGAGCAACAATTGCGAAAAAAGATAAATAAAATATTTATTTTTATTCGTTTTTTTTTTTTTTTTTTTTTGGAGTAAGTTGATGTGAATTGTTCAAAATGGCTGGTGGCAAAAGAAAATTCTCAACAATAAAATGTACGTTTCACTTAAGTGGATTTCGCTTTCATGTTTGCGATGCGTGAAAATTAAAATAATGAAAGCTTGCGCAGAAGCAGAGATGAAATGCAGAATTTTGCTTTAAAGAGAAGCGTGCGCATGAATAAAATGTATATTTCAATAAAAGAGCATGTGAAATAAAAAGATTTACCTCGTTTTGAAGAAAGTTTTGCATAACTTACATTATTTGAATTTTTAACAATTAAATAATAAATACACCATACTGAAGTATACATTTCTAATATTAAAATATTGCTCAGATGAAAGTAGCCATCATTGTTTAATTTTTTTTTTTTTTTTTTAAAAGCAATTTTCGTTTTGTTTGAATGCTTCGTTTGGAATCAGTGATTGTTTTGGTTTGAATGTTTCGTTTGGAATGAATGATTGTTTCGTTTGGAATCAGTGATTGTTTTGGTTTGAATGTTTCGTTTGGAATGAATGATTGTTTCGTTTGGAATCAGTGATTGTTTTGGTTTGAATGTTTTTTTGTGATTTTCGTTATTTTTAGCAATTTTACTTAACCAAATTAATGAAATGAAAGCATGCGCAGAAGAAGAAACGTAAATTTGGAAAAGAAAATATTTCGCAGAAGAAGAAACGTATTAAATTTTGAAAAGAGAAACTTGCACAGATGAAATGTACATTTTGATTTAAAAAGCCTGCGCAAAAGCAGAACATGAAATGAACATTTTTGCTCAAGAGCGAAGCATGCGCTTGAAGAAAATGTACATTTCGATAAAAAAAAAAGCATGCACAAAAAAGAGATTTACTTTTTTTTTGTGTAAAATTTGCATAACTTGAATAATTTACATTTTTAACAATTAAATAATAAATACACCATTGAGAAGTGTACATTTTCGATATTAAAACATTGCTCAGATTATGCTAAGTAAGGTTATTTTGTTGGTCTTTCCTTATTTGCATAAATTATACGTAAGCAAACAAATGAAAGCATGCGCAGAAGATGAAATGTACAGTGTGATTAAAAGAAAAGCTTGCCCAAAAGCAGAAGATGAAAGCACACTTTTTCTCAAAAAAAATTGGAAATTCATGCTCAAAAGAGAAGTGTGCGCATGAATAAAATATACACTTCAATAAAAAAAAAAAGCTTGCGCATCCAAAGAAATTTGCATTTTTAACAATTAGGGCTTATTTTTAATAAGTATCATTAGAAAGTTTTCTACACTTCACTGACCCATCTGCAACTATTCTTTGCAAGGTGTGGTTTTTTTCGTTTTCTTTCTGATGCATGATTTAAAAGAGAAAATGATGGTTATTTTTCAATCCAGAAACATATTACAAAAGAACGTATCGAATGTGTTGTGTAGGATACGTTTTAATCTTTAATAATTCGTAGCGAACGAAAATTCAAAAAATCTCAAAGGAGGGTTATCGACAAAATTAGATTTCGTAAAAAAAAAAGAGGGGAGAAGGCATTGAGCAGTTGACAATAGACACACATTTCTTTTTTTATCAAATAGGTCTAGGTAACTTCACCAAACTGGGTGTGGCCATGACTTGTTCGTCCACTTAGGAAAATGAAACCAGCTTGAACAAGAATTTGTCCTCTTACCATGATTGAGATTCCAATAATGGTCATTGTAAAGACCGTACAGGTACAGAGATGGGAGGGGGGGGAATGGATCACGAGTTGGAGTACTGTTTCAGTCGAAAGCTCACACATTACCAAACATGGTGAACCAGCTAATTAACAATGACCCGACCCGGTTTCCAGCAATGTTGTTCAAACAGCTATCGATGAAAAAAAAAAAAAAAAAAACGTTCTATCGCGCATGCGTAAAGAAATTTTCAACCGAACGTGCCAAAAAAAAGCAAAAGATTAAAATATATCCACGTGGACACGTTGAACACGTTGTAAGTGATTACGTCTGGTGCGCGCACTGGTTCAATGTTCAACGAATAAAAGTCGGTTGTTCGGGAACAGCAAAGAGAAGGTACTTAAAAAAGAGTTTACTTCTATTAATTAGCTAATGAAAGTGGTGGCAAAGAAATCCCTCAAGTAAAGGAAATGGCTAACGGACGTCCATTGGAAAGAAGCTGACAAAAGATGGTAAAAAAGAGCATCACTCAAGCTGAGGTATGTGAAAAGAAATGCTGAACAGATGGAGGTTTTCTGGCTGGAGAGATCATTCATCACAGTAGGCGAAAGAAACGAACAACGTGTACTGCGCAAGGGAGTGTGTCTGCTAAATCGCTATATTTACGACCGAGAACTTGGTCAGAAGATCTTCAAGCAACTTACCTTATTTCGCACAAGAATGAAGAACAAAGAGAAGAGAAAAGAGGATGGAGAAAAGAAACAAGGGTGATAAACGTGGTCCATTCCAATCTGACAACCACATGCGTGCTGTGCCATTCGACGCATTTTCCGTTATCTCTTTGTCTCTCTTTCTTTCTCTCTTTCTCCCATTTTTCTTTCAACCGCCGTTTTACTCGTTTCATTATTTATAGTGACACATTGCCGTGATTTAAGTAACCTCATCGTTTCTTGATAGCCCGAGCGAAATAAACTGCACCGGAGTTATTTGCCTTTTTTTTTTTTAAGGGGGGAAATGGAATAGTACTTTTATTTAGGCTTAAGAGCCTACAGTTTTCACTGGTCAGTCGAACTTGTATATTACAGAAGAAATCGACTGGAAAAACCAACAATTTAAACGCTGAAAAACCGCAAGCGCACGCGACGAAATCGACAACAAATACCCAACAATGCAACACTAAACCTCGCGAAAGAAATTTACAGCAAACACCCAACAATATCTAGCGCGCGTGGCCAACAATATCTACCGCGCGCGGCCAACAATATCTAACGCGCGTGGCCAACAATACTTTTTTTTTAAAAAACAAAATCAAATCGCGTGCACTCAACTCGTGAATTTATCGCGCATGCGCGCCAGTAAAAATCCATCTAACAGCGCGAATAAAAATTCGAGGTGTAAGTGGATGGAATTGGCGGAATTATTCGCCTGCTTCCATCTTCTGCCAGGAAACCCGACTACAAAATTAATGATTCAAATCCTTATCACTGTGTTATACAAAATAACGTTAGCAAAGTTATGGAGTTGGGGGTGGGGTGGGGTGGGGGGTAGATGAGCTGGCAGTAAGCAGTTTCTTATCAGCGGTTCTATTATAGGTCTACATGCTAAGAGGATTGGGTCGTTTATCCTCTCGCGCAATATAATGAAGTTTAGCGAGTATTTTTGGTTATTTGCCGCTGCCAGGTTATGAAGTACATTTTGTGCGCGTGCGTTCGTCATTACTCATTCTGGTGGAAGGTTCCTTTCTCTCCTTCAATGACTGACACAGTCATCTGTTTCATACCCTTACGGTGACAAGGGATTGCATCTCGCTCATTAATTTCGTGTCTCACAAGCGAGTAGAACGCCGGGCCCGACTTCATCCTTTTCACACGGGAGACAAACATTGCAGACGAAGTTAGCGAGTTGACAATTACATTTCCGCATTATATTTAGAATGAATAAGCTCACCGTGGCTGTTATTAACTCATTTAAATCTACACTCAGCTGAACATCCCCACTTAAAACGAGTCGAGTATCGTATGCGTATTAAGGATGACTCCTTGATTTCTCGAAGCTGCCCGGTATGGGGGGGAGGACGGGGTTCTTTGTCGATTCTCCGCTTGTTTTCGTCCTCCGGCTCCGTCGTTTTACTTCCACGTTTGCCTCTATTGTTCCAAACGACTACCGTTCAGACGATGGTTCCAGCCAAAGAAATTGCTATTGAACAATGCCTATTGTTTAACTTTATTATTGTTATAATTATTATTCAAGTCCCGAAAACCTATTGTTTCGAAATTAATAGCATACAAAAACTGCGCTTACAAAAAATTACTGTTGTTTTATCTATTGTTTATGTTTATTATCATCAAGCATCGTTCGAATTGACTATCATCAAACTATTGTTTGGATCGACTATCGCTTATGTTATAATTCAAATTGACTATTGTCTAGACTCTTCACACTGTTCACTGTTGTTTAAACTGTCTATTGTTTAACCTATCTTTTGAACAAAGTTTAAAGCAATGAATCTTAGACGCTGGCCAAAATCTACCATCGTTGGTACTGATTCGAAAACTAATTGTCATTCTGGCTGTTTTTCAAATTGGTTACAGAAATGTTCAGATCGACTATTGTTCGAACCATAATTCAAAGAGGATATCGTTAAACTATTGTTTCAGAAATGTATATTGTTAAACTATTGTTTCAGAAATGTATATTGTTAAACTATTGTTTCAGAAATGTGTATTGTTAAACTATTGTTTCAGATATGTGTATTGTTAAACTATTGTTTCAGAAATGCATATTGTTAAACTATTGTTTCAGAAATGCATATTGTTAAACTATTGTTATAGAAATATTCAACTATTGTTCGAATCGACTATAATTGAAACTATTGTGTAAACTGGATGTCGTAAAAGTGTTGTTTAAATTGGCTATCATTGAAAGTATTATTCAAATCGACTCTCATTCAGACTGCTCGCCAAAATAACTATTGCTGGGATTGATATTTAAGAAATGACGTTTGCTCAATTATTCAGACACTCGCACTAGAAAATTACTATTGTTCAAATTGACTATCAACCAAATTGTAGTTTTTAATATTCGTGATGCTAGGGACAGAGAACCCCTTAGTATTGTTCAATCTGATTCGAAACTAGCAATTTTTACTCAAACTGATATTGCCATTGAAACAATAACGGCTATTGTTTAGGGATTATGTTGTTGGCCGTCTCATTGGACTGGTCTGTATTTGACTGTCCTTGTACACTGCAGTAGTTTCTGCTGGCTTTCTATCTCGAAGCTGAGCTGTTCAGCCACAAGTACATAAGTACGATTCTTCTTCTCGTATCGCTTCAGGTTTTTCATCCCACAAACCGAAAAGAAATGATCGAATTTTCCACAGTCAGTCCAGCTGAGTTTCTCAACAATAATTGATATTTTTATTGCTGAACTCAGCATTTCATTTACTCCAGGCAATCAAAATCGAAAAAACAATCATAAATCAAACAATGAAAGCAATAAAAAAATCATATAACCAATCAAACAAAAATTCATAAAAATCAAATGAAACGATGAAAAATCAGTAAAAACGATCAAAATTCACATAAAAACTATCAAAAAATAAAAAATCTAATGGTAGCAATAAAATAATCAGAAATCAAATAAAAACAATCAAAATCCATACAAACACGATCAAAACAATAACAACTCATGTAAAACCAGAAGAATGATTTAAAATCACATAAAAACAAACAAAAACAATCAAGAATCAGACGATAGCAATAAAAACAATCAAGAATCAGACGATATAGCAACAAAAACAATCAAGAATCAGACGATAGCAATAAAAACAATCAAGAATCAGACGATATAGCAACAAAAACAATCAAGAATCAGACGATAGCAACAAAAACAATGAAAATCATACAGACGCCACAAGAACAATAAAAAAAAGTCATAAATACGATTAATAATTAAAATCTCACATAAAAACGAACAAACAATCAAATATCAGATGATGCCAATAAAATAATCAAATTAAAAAAAATCACGCATATACGATCAACAGAATAAAAAATCATACATATACAATCAGAACAATAAATAATTACATATAACGAGAAAAATTAATAAAAAATCACATAAAATGAACAAAACAATTAAAAATCAGATCATAGCAATAAAATAATAAAAAACAAATAGAAGCGATCAAAAATCATACTGTGCGCGATCAGAACAATAAAAATCACATAAATAGAAGAATGATTAAAAAATCATATAAAACGAACGAAACAATCAAATAATCAAATAACAATCAAAATAATACATACACGACCAGAACAATAAAAGGAAGTCATATTACCATGAATTATTAAAAACTAAATATAAAAACGAACAAACAATCAAAAATCATACATATACAGTCATAACAATAAATGATCATATAAAACCAGAAGAATGAATTAAAATCACATAAAAACGAACAAAACATTAAAAAAATCATACACACACGATCAGAACAATAAAAAATCATATAAACGAGAAAAACGATTAAAAAATCACGTAAAAACGAACAACACAATCAAAAATCAGATGATGCCAATAAAATAATCAAATAAAAAAATAAAAAATCATACATATGCAATCAGAACAATAAATAATCACATATAACGAGAAAAATTATTAAAAAAAATCACATAAAAACGAACAAAACAATTCAAAATCAGATCATAGCAATTAAATAATAAAAAACAAATAGAAGCGATCAAAAATCATACGGTGCACGATCAGAACAATAAAAATCACATAAAACAGAAGAATGATTAAAAAATCATATAAAAGGAAGAACTAGAACAATAAAAGGAAGTCATGTTACAATAAATAATTAAAAACTCAATATAAAAAACAAACAATCAAATATCAGACGATACTAATAAAATAGTGAAATAAAAACTAAAAAAACAATAAAAAATCATACACATACGATCAGAACAATAAAAAATCATATAAACGAGAAAAACGATTAAAAAACACGTAAAAACGAACAACACAATGAAAAATCAGATGATAGCAATAAAATAACCAAAAATCAAAAGCAATCAAAATCATACATACTCAATAAAAAAGTCATATATACGATAAATAATTAAAAACTCATAAAAACCAACAAAACACTCAAATATCAGATGATACCAAGAAAATAATCAAATAAAACAATCAAAAAATGATGCATATACAATCAGAACAATAAATAATCGTATAAAACTACAAAAATGATTTAAAAAATCACATAAAAACGAACAAACAATCAAAAATCATACATACCCAATCAGAAATCACATAAAACGAGGAAAAATAATTAAACAATTCACATAAAATTGAACAAAGCAATCTGAAATCTGAATAAGAACAATCAAATCGATCAGATTATTGGAAAAAGAAACAAAATGACGAAGTGGGAAAAGCGAAATAAATAAAAACAGAAAACCTTTTGCAAAACTGTAGTTTTTCGCATTGTGGTGCCTATAAATAACATTCTTGCCCAGTAAGTATTGAACAAACTCCGCACAGTTGTACACCAACTTTTTCATTCGAACAAAATGACCGCGAGTTGTTCGCAAAAGTTGACGCGAAATGTATTCACGGAGAAACGCCGCAGTTTCCATGTACGCGGCGTCGGAGGGAAATCAAGCAAAGCATGAGAATTTCTCGCGCTTAAACACAACGGCCCCTTCCCCATCCCTCCCCCAACACACACACACGGCCTTTCCCAACACGAGAGTTTATTACGATTATTAAAGTAGCATCTGTTCAGACCCTCCCCCGACGCATAAGACTGTTAGAAAGCGAAACCCGAACACCCATCATCGTCATTACTATTACGGAAAGGATAGAAAGAAGGGACCGGGAGATGCAGAAAAGGTTAGTTTGCCCACACTCTTAGGTCTGCATGCAGTTAATTGAACGTGCAAATACGGAGGAAGGTCGCTATAATTCCGAGCCGCTGCAGAAAAGTTCGCGGAAGAGCAAAAGTTGGTTTCGTCTGAATCCCGAGGTAATTTGTCACTGCAGCCCGGCCTTCCCTTAAGCCCGACAAACAGCGCGAAAGGCAGAGAGAGAGAGAACGAACATCTGCATAATCCTATGTGCCTTATCAAGGCTTGACATTTGTTATGATTTCCACACGGTTATGTAAACAGGCAGAACATGAGAGAAACTGTGTCTTGCGAACCTAAGATGATCAATAAGCAGAAGCACTTCCTTCTTATCAAATTTCAACGTTTGCTATGCTCCCCCACTACTTTGTTAAATTATATCAACGGCTCGAGAAACTTTGGACACCTTCGTACAAGCCTAGACAAATAGACGCGATACCCAGATCGCCAACCCTCCCCACCCTCCCATCTCGGTATGCGAGCGTTATTAACTAGATTTTGAAATTGCGCCACAGTCAGATGCATTGGGAAATTATTGGACTCTCCCGTGCGCTCTGTTGAAATAGTTTCGCCCCCCCCCCTGTGACGCTCAAATTTCCGATGGATTCGTCTGCTTAAGAATTGTCTTCCTCACTGAGGGCGATCCGAACGATTTCTTGTTTGGATAATCACTCTAAGTGCCAGATAAACCAGCCTTCGACACCCTCTCTTTGTCTCCAAAAAAATTATTAAATCTCTTTGTCTGCACCTAAAACAACTATTGTTCGAACTGATGTTTAAAATTACTATTGTTCGAACTGATGTTTAAAATTACTATTGTTCGAATCGACATCAGTAGGCACAATGTTACGAGCATTATCATTTGAACCATCGTTAAATTACTATTGTTCAAAAAAATAACTATTGTTCAAAACATTCCCCTCATTCAAACTATTGTTCTAAACACTCCTTTATTGCCCCTAACCAATAATCTTTTAACATATTCTTCAAACTGACTGTCTTTGGAAGTATTGTTGATTATTACCATTTTTAAACTATTGTTAATCTTTCTTTTGAACAATAAATGGAACCAATTATTGTTGTTAAAATCACTCGTTGATTTTAACGACAAGTGATTATTGTTAAAAGTGGACACCTGCATGTTTCAATGAACCATTTGTTGATACAATCAAAATTACGTATCCTCTCATCTGTGGACTGAATTACATCTTCTTCGGTAAAAACCGAACCAATTTTTGTTAACAGAGAGGTATTTTGGTCCATTCCTCCTTCAACATAGAGATCAATTCAACCAATGATTGCCCATTCCTCCTTCGACATAGAGATCAATTCAACCAGTTATTGCCGGCCCGGGGCAGAAGCCAACATCCAAGTTCATCTTAAAGATGCTCAGTGTGGATGAGGTCCAGCTCTAAGCGGGCCAATGTAGCTCTTCCATATCGATATCTTCTAACCAAGAAAAGAGCCCCCATAGTGCTCGCTAATATGCCATCCTAGGCTAAGCTACTCTCAGCTTTTTCAATCCTATATTATATGTCCACGTCCTTATACGATGTTGCTCGTATCCATCGTACACAGGTCAATATCGATGTGTTCTCCACTCTTAGAAATCTCGACTGAATCCTCTTTGGTGCATTGACTTTTATCATTTATATTTCTTCCAGACCGGCTCTGGTAAATCTGCTTCATATGGATTCTGGGTCCGTTTCATGGATTCTGTGTTTGCTTCTGACCGATTCTCAATTATTTCTGGTTGAGGAAAGTTCATTTGCTCTTCATTTTCTCACCGTTCATTTTGTCCCAGTAAACCCTCCTGCGTCGATTATCTGGTCATCTCGTCTTTTGTGATGAAATCTGCTTTTCAAACTTATCCTGTGAACTATTGATAAAATTGCTATCATCCATCCATATTGTTTGAATCGACCTTTGTTGAATATTGTCCCAATTCATTATCGTCCAAGCTATTGATTAAACAACAAATTGCTATCGTTGAATTATTGCTTAAAATTTGTCCATTGTCCAAAATATTGTTTAAAATTTGTCCATCATCCAAAATATTGTTCAAGGAATTATCCATCATCCAAAGTATTATTCAAACAAAATAAATTTCAATGAAGTTGCTCATCGTCCAAACTATTGTTCAAGAAATTGTCCATCGTCTAAAGTATTGTTCAAGAATTGTTCATCTATCGTCCAAACTATTGTTCAAGAAATTGCCCATCGTCTAAAGTATTGTTCATCTATCGTCCAAACTATTGTTCAAGAAATTGTCCAAAGTATTGTTCATCTATCGTCCAAAATATTTTTCAGTTAAATTGCTCATCGTCCAAACTATTGTTCAAGGAAGATTCGTATCGTGCAAACTCTTGTTCAGATTCTCTGTGATATATATTGTTCAAACCTAATATGGTTCGAACTGTTGTTTAAGTTAACTCTCACTGAACAATAAAAAGAAGGCATTAATTTCCCACATTTTATTATATTTTTAATGGTAAGTGGTTGCCAAAGCCCTGTCTCTTAAGTAGCTTTCAGCAGACTAAGTACACTGATTTCATACTGTGGAGGCATTTTCCCGAGTTACCTTGGTATTGCACTACTCTAAATGAACGTATTCTTCCAGTGGAGAAGTATATTATTGTTTTTTCAAGTTTTTCCACTGCCCAGGCTCTAGTTTCGACTCTGTTGTTATTTTAGTTATTTTATTTTATTCCTTTATTTTTTCTTTTATTTTTTTATTATTTATTATTTTGCAGTTTTTATTATTTATTTTCAGGTATTGTTATTATATTATTTTAGCGAATATTTAATTTTTACGAATGCTTATAACCAAATATATCGTTTTTAAATTTTTTTCTATTGTTATTGTGTATTTGTTCTATTGTTTATAGTGTTATATTTATATTGTTACATTTCCATTGTTCAAATTGTAATTTTTCCATTGTTTCTATTGTTATATTTCTATTGTTTGCATTATAATTTTTCTATTGTTTATATTGTTATTTTTCCATTCGTGATTCTTAGTGCACTGTTCTCATGCTGTACAGGCATTTTCCCCACGAGTTGCTTGGTATTGCACTACTCTAAATAAAACACTGTTTCCACTGCTCACACTCTGTTATTATTTTAATTATTTTATTTTTTTTTCTTTTATTGTTTTTCTATTTTATTTTTGATTATGTTTTATTTTATTTATTATTTTGAGATGTTGTCATTATATTATTTTAGCGAATATTTAATTTTTATGAAAGCATATAACCCAATGTATCTTTTCCAAATTGTTTCATTGTAATTTTTCTATTGTTTATATTGTTGTTTTCTATTGTTTATATTGTTGTTTTCTATTGTTTATATTGTTGTTTTCTATTGTTTACATTGTTAACTTTCTTATTGTATCATTTGATTGCTTCGACCATGTAAGTTTCATTTCTATTGTTATAAACAGCTTATTTCGGCAGCAACAATGAAATTAGAGTGCGCGTGCTACCATGGTGACAGTTTTGTTGAAATGGACAGATTTTAACAGCTGCTGCTTGAAATTGATTTTAATAACATTGTTTACATTCTGCGTCTTTTGGTACTACGTTTTCGGTGCCAAAATAACTAGATTTTCTTCGGGTTGAAATTTCCAAGTCCATTTTCTTCATTTTTTTAATAGAGAACTGCTATTTTTTTTTATTTATTTATTTTTTTTAATATAGAGGACTGCGATAGCATGATTTTCGAAGAGAAAAAAAAAAAAAAAGAAAAAAGACAGACGTAGTTCGCTAGATGCATCTTCATTCTTTTTTTCTTTTCTTTTTTTTTTAAGAAAAATTAATAGCTACATCAATAAATAGCTTACATTTTTCTTGTGTAAGAATTACGTTGGTTGGTTGGAGGCAGTTTTTAACCAATGTTTTTTTCTTTTTTTTTTTTTTTTTTGTTTCCAAGAGATGTGACATTTTGGCTTCGTTTTTATTTTCCTGATAAGCTGCAGTTACTTAGACGCTTACGATAGGAGGGGTGGTTTTATTCAGCTTTACTCGTAAGCGACGTGTATGGTCGAACACATACCAAAAACTTCAAACAGCCCCAAAAAAAAAAAAAAAGGGCCGAAACCCGAGGTGATAAATTGTCTCGCGTCACATTCTGTTACTCTCATTCCACCGAACAAACCTATATTCACTTCATCTCTTTATGTATGACCAGATCTATATTTATAATCATTTCCTTACACCATGTATTGGGGGGAGGGGGGTTAGCACGTGCACGCATAGACAGCAGGAGCCATGATTAATGACTGGGCCACATTTTTAACGAACGTGGCAATTTACAATACATTTTCACACGTGATTTCGCTGTTTCGAGGAGGGGTTTCAATGCCTGGGGGAGGGAGGGAGGGAAGGAAGTGGAAGTAATCGAATGCAATGACGACTCCGATTACTATAGTTCCAGCTGGGGGTGGTGGTGGTGGAGGGGGGAAGAGTTAGAAAAGTTCTCCGATCCGAACGCCACAATTACTTTTACTGCTGCTTCTAAGGACTGCCCGTAACCACGCGGCCCTGGAGGACGAGGGGGAGGGGGAAACAGGAAAACCGGTGGCGTATCTATAAAGAACGCGAGATGTGGGCGTGTTGTGAATATGTAAATGATGCTCTACTTCTTCGTGAGGAGGATCTAAAAATCATTACTATAAGCTTCTATTTCCACTTCCTCTGTAGTGCGCTCTGGTCTCTGGCCAACCAAAAAGAACACACCTTCCTAAGAATGCATCTGTTTCGCGAAGAGGAATGTCGGTTGCTTTAAATGGCCCGTCTAAGAAGATGGCTGAAGATGTAGTGGATCTGGCGGTTTTTTATTGGTTGATGACCATCTGCCAGAAATTTCTCTTCGCAGATGGGCATTAGTTGATAATAGATTCGTGGTCTTTCTTTAAAATCCCTTATGAATAACAGGTCTTTTGGTGCGGTTATATGGGATCCGACCCCAATTTCGAGGGTTGGTTTAGTTCCACTTTCGGAGTGGGATGAACTCAGATGGACAATGGGGTCTGAAATGTTTTCTCGTCTTTCAGATGGCTCATAATCGTGTTAGTGGACATCAGCAGCTGTGGATGGCGTCCCTAAATTACGTATATTCGGGTTCGGGGAAGTGGGTGGGGTTAATGCTTATCGATAATCTGTTTAGCTACTGGAAATGTTTCGACCAATGTCTCTATTTTTATCGAATTTCGAAGAGTGGATTACTTCCTCTGGGCCTTCCTGCCGTTCCCCCAATATCTTTAATCACTGGATTTCTTCCCCCCCCCTTCCTGTTTAATATCTCGTGCTCTGGCAGCGGTCGGCTGATGGCCCTCTGCTTTGGTCACCCTATGGTAGATCGACTGTCTCGTGGACGACCCCTATAATGAGCATTTCTGGTTGGATGATTGGGGTTGAGTTAGGTCCATAGATTACTTTGTGTGGGAAGAATTTGATGGGAGTATCCAAGGCGACTAAGAGCATGTGGTGTTCATTTGGTTTGGAGCCGGCGATTGGCTGTTGTCGTAATTGTGGGGTGATGACAAAAACAAAAATGAAAAGATTTCAAACTGGACAGACGCGTAAAAATAAAGAAAAAGAAAGCATGAAATGAATGAGAGAGATAAAACAAAGAGAGGGAGAAAGAAAGATTTAAATCGATGAGAGAGAGAGAGACAGATATTGAAATCGCCAGAGAGAGAGAGAGAGAGAGAGAGAGAGAGAGAGAGAGAGAGAGAGAAAGACTGAAATGAGAGAGAGAGAGAGAGAAAGAAAGACTAAAGTCGTGAGAGAGAAAGAGAAAGAAAAAGGAAGACTGAAATGAGAGAGAGAAATGAAGCATGAATGAAGAAACGTAAGAATAAAGGCAATCAGAGAGAGAGAGGAAAGCTGAAAGACAATTAGAAAGATAGAAGGAAAGGAATAAATAAATAAAGATGATAAAAGAAAAAAATACTGAAAGACGGAAAGGAAGCGTAAGAAAGAAAGAGAGAGAAGAGGAAGAACAAAAGAGAGGGGAAAAGTAAGAAAATAAATAGGATAGAAGGGGAGAAAGAAGGCAGAGAAAGAATGAAGGAAGAAAGGAAAAAAAGGAGAGCGAGAGAGAAACGCTGAAGGTGAAAGGGGATAGGTAGATAGAGAGCAAGCTGAAGACACAGAAAGAAGGGGAAGACAGAAAGAAAGGAAGAGAAATTAAGAAAGGGAAATAGAAAATAGAAAGAAAATAAAAAGAAGGAAGGAAAATACAAATAACAGAGAGGGAGATAGACAGAAAGAAGAAGAGAGAAAAGATAGAAAGAGCGAAAGAAAGTGGTTAGAAAAAAAGGGGGAAAAGAGAGAAAGAAATTAATAAATGTGGAAGGAAAAAAGAAGGAGAGAAGAAGACAAGGAAAGAAGCAGAAAAAGAGACAGTAAGGAAGGAAAAATAAAAAAAGAAAGAAAGAAGAACACCATAAAAAAGGGAAAGAGACAGACAGAAAGAAAGGGTGAGAAAAACGAAAGAGAGAGAGAGAGACAGAAAAAAAAGAGGATAAAAAGAAAGGAAGAATAAATGAAAGCAACAAATGAATAAATATGAAAGGGGAGAAAGGAAAAAGAAAGAGAGAGGAGAGAGAACAAGCGAAGGTGAAAAGGTTAGAGAGAGGAATAGGAGAGAGAAAGAGGGAGAGAGAGAGAGAGAGAGAGAGAGAGAGAGAGAGAGAGAGGAAAGAAAAGAAGAAAGGAAGAGAAAGCAATGTGGCGGGGAAAGGGAGGGAAAAGAAGGAGATAGAGAAAAGAGGGCGTAATAATAAAGAAAGAAGGAGGGAAACATCGAGTACCTTCATTGAGCATTGTTGAAAGGAATCGGAGTGAGTGATGGAAGGACTGCGTTGCACACCCACCGAAATAATCGAAAACTCCGCATTGCAATTGGCCTTAATCACTTCGATTTGAGCACAACTTTTTCCAGTTGCTACTTCTCTCTCTCTCTCTCTCTCTCTTTCTCTTTCTCTCTCTCGTGCTCATATGCCACAAGGAATTTCCCACCGGCCCTTCGTTTCCATCTTTTATCCATTACGTTATGAACCGTCCGTCCGTCCGACCGCTAATTCTTGCCGAAAACACACCGCGCTCATTCACGCGCCGGATGCGCACGATGTTGCCAAATAAATCCAATTAAAGAATGCAAATTTTTCGAATTAAAAAACCAAACGAAACTTGTATAGCACCAATCGAAGCGTTTTTGTCACAATAAAAATATCGATTCTTCTCTCTCTCTCCCCCTGTACGTCATTAAAAGAGAGAAAGAGAGAGAGAGAGAGAGAGAGAGAGGCAAAAAAAAAAAACAAAAAAAAACGGTGACTGCCTTTCGTCGTGTTGAAAGTGCCAATTATTTCCCATTGGGGAAGGTCGGCCGACGGTGTCAGCGCATTCTGCATTTCCGGAGTCCCGAATCGTCTGTCAAAAGACTGGGTTCCGTTAGAATGGGCGAGCGTTCCATGCGCCCTTAGGTTTGTTTAAGACTCCCCCACACACTTCCCCATCTCCATTCCCCAAATGTCTGAAGGCAGCGCTCAATATGTCAAGTAAATTTAAAAGTACTCTCGTCCCCTTTATTTAAACGACGATAGCAACCAAAAAAGAAAGAAAGAAAGAAAGAAAAAAAAACAGGAAATTCCTCATTACATAAGAAAGCAATAGAAGCTATTGAGATTCAATGGAGTTAGGCTTAACATGTTAAAATCCTAATAAAAAGCCCATTTTCACTTTAGAAAAATATCTTTCAATGTAACCGGCGTCTTTATTTATCCATTTACGTCACTTCCGGTTGGAAAAATCCTCGAAGAATCTTTGTGTATGCAATTGTATTAATTTCCTCTTTTCCCATTCGTTCTTTTGCTTACAGCATCACTCAATATTTGTGTCTCTTCTAATAAGTCTTCTCGTTACTTGTATCAAATACAGATTTCTGCACGGTTCATTAACGAACAGAAGGAAAATATTGCGTTCGTTAGATATCCTTTCTTCTTCTTTCTATCCTTTCATCTCTTCTGTTCAAACAAAGATGTCATCACCTGTATTGCTTTTCCAATTCCAGTTCCGTGTCACTGTTCCATTTGGTGAAACGAATAAAGGTAAAACAGTTATATCGATATTATATGTATATTCTTAGTTGTGTGGTGTGTTATTTATTTTTATTATTACACTACAAATAATAAATGCATGCTCATTATTTTAAAGCTTCTTAAAATCGTTTTATTATTACATCTAATTTATAGATCCAACTATTATTATTATTCTCTTTTCCTGCATTTAAATGATGTAATCAATCCACTACTTATGGATCACTCCAAGTGGAAACTATAATGGGATTTAGCCCCTCGTGCAATTTCCGATTGCAGAAATCGATAACCAGTGTATCCTTGACCATCCCTTGCACCCCTCACTAAGTCTCCCTTATTTTTCTCCCTTAAAAACACACTATACCGTATTCTAACATAAAAACCAACTGCGCATGCGCCAACTGAAACTCTTAATTCTATTGACTTTTAAAAATATCTGTAATTTCTTTTTTTTTTGCCAAAATCTTTTAAGTTTTTAAATAAATTTTGAATAAACTTTAAGATTTAATGAATAAATTTAAAGCAGAACACAATTAGTATAACCGTATAATAAAATTAACGGAATAAATTACAAATTCGCTTTTAATAATTAAAACATAATTAAGGGATGAAAAATACGTTTAAATCACAAACGAATAACAGCTAAAAATACATCTTTCTTAATATTAAATAAACTCTGATAATATTGATGCAGAAGCCGGCTTTAGAAACTTTTATTCGCAATAAACTATAGCCGAGAAGGGGAAGTTCACTAACTAATTACAGAGTTTTCATTAGTGATGCAAATTAGAGAGACGTTGGAAGAGGCCTGCTTGTAGTTATTGATGCTGGTAGATAGCTTGGCCAGTGTAGGGTGACAGATATTATCCATAATCCTTAAGTTCTTTTTCTCCAAGTCGTTGTAGAGAAATGTGGCTGGTAATAAGAGACCTAATCGGACAAGATAATGACGTAGAATTATTGGTTTCTGTTTGTAGACATGTTATTACAGCAAATTAGGTTAATGTCTTGTTAAAAATTTGGTCATTCTAAAGCCAACGATTATCAAAGGCTTGCTGAATGAAGAACAGATGGCCGGATGAACCATGTATAATTTCATTAGCTCTGACACTATAAAATGTGCTCTGGAAAAGCATGCACCATAAGCAGATCTGAGTCGGATATTAATTGAGTAAGAGAAAATGGGGGCAACATAAGGGAAATTGAATTCATCCCCCGGCTTTGCAAGCTTAGGTAGTTAACTGTAATCTATATTTTCAGACCAACTAAACTTCTCAACTTAATATTAAACTTTAAAAGTAAATTAACGTTGGTTTAATTAAGAGACCGATAAGGACAAAGAGTTTATATATATTTTACTTATTTAAATGTAAATAAAGCCGAAAAACCAATCATATAGATTTAAATTTCATTGTGAAAAGAGATAAAGAAAAATAATTTTCATAAATTTATACGCTGTTGTATCAAGACTTGAATTTTAACAATCTTTTCGCTTTTCTTATATAAATCTTTTAATCTGAGACACAATCCTTAATGTATTTCTCATTTGTACCTCTTCCTTCCGAATAATTAATCATAACATTATATTTAATTCTGCCAACAGTAATTTTTAACCCTACCACCAACATTAATCGTGTTTATGTTGCTTCCTTCTTTCTCCATTAAAATGTTAGCGAAAATTAAGCTTTATTTCATAATTGTTTTCATAAGAAATTGTTGGAGAAGGAATCTTTGCTTGGTGGTTTTAAATCCCAACGGTTTTTTTTTACACTCAAAGTACTCACAATAATACAATTAAGGTATTGCGGATATAATACAGTAATATCACAACTTTTTTTACGTTCATATATTAAATTAAGTGGAAAACGCCTCTAAAAAACTTATAAAGCGTATTTCCATAGAGAATGAACATTTCATTGTGTACACTCGCGAAAAAAATAATTCATAATAATGCTCTTATGAAGGATCACGCAAAATACAGACCCAGTTGCTTTGGTGGTTAATTCAAGCAAAAAAAAAATATCTAAGGCAGGAAAAGTAATTTAAAAACTATTGAAAAAAAGAAGAAAATATATTATCATTCTCAGCCTGCATGCATACATGCAGAGAAACCTACGATGACGTCTACACTGCCCTACAAAAAAATTAGAACTCCTCACTTAACTGAGCTCTCTAATTTTTGTTAAGGAAGTGTACATTTAGTCTCGTTTGTTATTAATAACCAAAATCCTGCTATCTGTCACTTTCTGAGGGGGCATTGTATCCTAGAAAACTGTTTTCCATTAATAGTCCGAAAGAAAATGACATCATCCGGTTGATGCCATATTAGAGATGAAAAAACATTGGGCTAAACAATTTACAGGATCAGAGAAAAATAATAAATCTTCTAAAATGAATGAATACGATGAAGTAGCTGTTCCCTTGACGGGCGTATCATTTGGTGCTTAACAAATGCGTTTATTTTAAACTCCATCTATTAAAAAAAGAAAACAGACAGCAACCGAAAGAGAAAATATTCGTTGATAAATGCTCTAGCAATCTTCTTCATCACTTGCATGTCTTCTTGTTCCGGAGATGTTCATTTACATTAGTTTTGTGTCCTTCCTCACATGAATAATTCATTTTTAGTGCATAGTAGATTTACGCTATCTTTGTTGGTGTGTCAAATATTTCTGTCATCCGTACAAGTGTTAATATAATTGATGGACCCCTTACAATACACGTGGGGGAACTGCATATGAGCGAAAACAGATGGAATATATTAATGTAACGTTATTATCTCTGAGGTTAGCTGGAAAATATCCGCCCATTGGCAGAGCAGTCGGAATTTTCTCCCCACAAATTTTACTTTATTTATTTTTATCTTTGTGTACTACGTGTTTTTGTTTATTAGGCAGTAAAAGAACATTATTGTGGCTCTTGACATCGAATAAGTAACTTTTTTATATTCTCCCGGACTGTGTTTTTCAGTCCGGAAACTAACTACGTTTTTCTAATTCTATTTTTATAAATTTTCCAATTTCTCATTAACATCGCATTTATCAGCCGAATTTCTATAATAAGTAAAGATTCATTAAGTTTAATTTGATGTTCTCATCATCCAAAAGTGTCTGATAAATCCACTCGATCTGTTCTGAACAGATTAGCAAAAAGAAAATTAGAAAACTGCACATAATCTTTAAAAGTATTTAAAGCCATCTACAGAGAGAGGAATGTTAATCAAGTATTGTATCGCTGACACAGATGGTAATTTCGATAAAGAAGGCACTTCTGTACTTAAGAAGCTCAAGAAATTTCTTCTTAATCATGTACTTAATCGAATCAGGCTGCTTGACTTGTTTCTATAAAATAACTGTCATCATGGGAGAAAGCTGAAGGGGAAAAATTGAGAGGGAGATTAGTCAATCCCAGTGGAAAGCCAGTGATTACTACTAGCTATTCAAATAACCATAGGAAAATAACTTTCTGGAGATGCAGAGTTTTCTATTGAAAATAAAATCTCAATAGAATATATGCACGTATTTATCGCGAAGCATAGATCTACACTTTTCATAGCAATTATATTGGTTATAATATCAAGAGAATAAAACGTAAACTTCGATAAAAAATTCTTACAACAGAATAACAATGAATATTTATAGCCTAATTAATATTTATATTTATTAATTTCACAACAAGCGACGTGGCTTTAATTAATTAATGTATCCTAATACATTTATAATGATATTATATTGCTGTAAGTGTTTTTCGTGATGCTAAGAATTAAGGGGAGGTGGGAAGAAGAAAATCTTAACAAAATGCAAAGAGCTTTAAAGTCTGGCATTCTGCCCATAAATATTTTCTTTTATAAATTGCCCCTTTAAATGCAACTTGAATGTATTAAAATACATACAATCTCTCAAAAGAAAAAATAAAAAAGTTTTCAAGTACTGGAGAATTTTAAAATGTCCTCTTTATTTTCAGAATAACAATGATCGATTTGTAAATGTAAAATTTATAAATCTTTAAACAGTTTAAAGTTTATAACTGTAAATATTTCACTTAAAATCCAAATTATTGAGGTTGTTTTACACTAGAAGTACTTTTACAGGGGAAAATGAAGAGTGTAAACTCTATTGGCAAAATGCCAACAAAATAATACGTCACAAACCGGAACTTAAGTGCCGCCACCTAGTGTTAGATCTTCTTTTGTCTTAATAATTACATTATTTGCATTTTTCATTTTTAACCAAGTTAACCTAAGTTACTCGTAATATAATTGACAAGATAAAATTTAATTATCACATTTAGCTCGGGAATTTATAATAAAATAAATAATTGTTGGCTTTGGCAACAAACACGAATTTATAATTTTCCTTTTAATTAAGCTTATAGGATTAAATTTGTAATTTTAATGGAGATGCTGTCGAAGAGGATGAGGATGAAGTTTTAAAAGATTCTAAACACGTAACTATGTGCTCATTTAAAAACCTAATAAAGGTTTAATGTGTTTTTCTTTTGTTGTTTGTTTAAGAGTGGTGGTTAAAAATAAACAACCGAAGTTCCTAGCAATCATACAAGGGGTTTGTTTGGAATGAAAATAAATTGGTACCATTTGCTAATTGACCATTAAAGTTTGGTTGAATAATTAAGCTAGAAATAGTGGAATTGTTTACTGTTTCATTAACTCCAATGGGGTGGTGGTGGTGGTGGTGGTAGGGAGGATTCTACTATTGGATAAAAGATCATGTATCATAAAGGGGAATCCGGACAATCAAACCATAAAGAGTCACTGAGCTGATAAGTGGACTTAATACTTTGAGGTATTTTTGTCACAATGAATTTGGCTGAGACCGGATACTTCGATCTTAGGAACAGGGGTTGGGGGGGGGGGGATGTTTACGACGTCAAATCTGAACACCACGTTCTGATTTCGTTCGGCTGCAAGAAATCCGTCATGGGCAGACAGCAAACATCAGTAACCATGGATACGGCACTACTCAGCAAATTCCACTTGTTAAGGTTTATTTTAAGATAGCAGCAAAGTAAACAATAATTACTCTGAACCTTTTTTTTTTTTTTATCGAATGAATTCGGTCGGTTGGAATTGCGTGCTCACACAGTCTTGTTCAATCTTCATCTTTCCACACATTTTGCTCATCTACTCATATCTGCTATTCCTTTCATTTTCAGCGCCTCTCTCTCTCTCTCTCTCTCTCTCTCTTTCTCTCTCGTAGGTGCTGTATAGCATGCATTTCATACAGGAATTTTAATCAAAAGAGCAAAAACCATCACATGTATTTACAGTTTCTTTTCTTTCTTTCTATTTTTTCTGTCATTCATTTTTTCCTATTGTTTATTAGTCAGTTTGGCTCGCTCTTTCTTTCCTTTCATCCTATCCACTTAATTTTTTTGTTTGTTTTTCTGTAGCAGACTTTCTATTTATCCATCTTTCTCTATCTCTCCTTGACTTCGTTCATTTTCTATCCATCTGTCTGTATTTCTCTCTCAGTGAATTTATTTTTCCACCACCTCTCTGTCTCTTGTAAAGAATCAATGTCAGTAACGTCTTGGCTACACTTAACATACTCTGTAGCACTATTGGTTTCGCCACTTGTTTCTGGTTTACAGAGATTTTGGTTCGAATCTCATGGGCTGCTGGAAGAATTAAAGGCCTCTTCAAGTCAGAGGGCTAATGAGTTGATCTTCTTAGGAAAACGAAATAAGATTAACAAAGATGTCAACGTCTTACCAGTTTGTTCTACAGCGATCTTGTTGGGCTTAAATCGAAGGTGAATAATACTTCAGCATCATGTTATTCTGCTCAAACTAACCGTCCATCACACTGACATCATGCTAAGGGAATTGTTCCTCTAAAGATGCATTATTAAACTACATCAGTACCATAGTGACGTGGTACAGTCGCTTTTAAAACCTTTTCCTATTTGGGGACCATTTTTAATGTTTTCCAGCTTATAACAGCACATATTCAAGATTTCACTCTTCCAGAGGTGTGTTCCTTTGAGCAAGAGGTCACTGAACTCTCTCTTGCATCTTTAATGATAGAGAATTTGTGGACTTTAGCAGATCTGTGCAACTCTTGTTGACAAAACGTTCTCTGTACTGACATCTGTATGTTCCTGAATCTTTTGAGTTAATCTTTGGCAGGTTCGTGGACGATTTAACTGGACAATAAACTCAAACTGTTCAGAAATCTCCCGTTGTCATATAAAAGGGACCTTCTAAGTTGATTTGCATCTTTATATATATAAAGATTATGCTTTTTAATTAGTTATAAATCTGATTAGCTTGTTAAAATTCTAAAAAAAAAAAATCTACACTACATAACAGAGCATTGGTTTTCAAAATTATCTGTCATTCTTTTTAACCCTTGACGGAGAGACTTTAAAGACCTCAGGCTGATGGAGAAATTTAAAAGAAAAGAACACCTGAGATTGCATCCATAGATGATGAATTCTTCAGGGTCTTTGACAGTGGAGGGCAGAAACGACAGTATAAAAACCAGACTATCGATACCTCTGTAGTGTCAAACGTATAATAGGGCGGTCTCTCAAAGCGCGTTTTTTTTTTCTTTGATTAAAAGCTTAAGATCAGAAAGCACCCTACATATCATACATCTTACATGCACATCCAATTAATCCCATAAAGAGGTGTTTTTAGAAAGATCACAGACTTTTTTTTGTAAAAAATCGAAGTATTTCTTTAAAAGTGTAAGAGCTCAGCTTTTATTTGAAATAAGGAAGGGAGGGAGAGGAAGAGCACCGAACGTGAAACACTAGAGGGTGGCTAAGAAGGTAGAAATATCTCGCCTTTTCATCCAATACTTTCTTCCACTACTGAAGAGGAGAGCTCGTCTCGCTATATATAAACTGTGTTGGAGCATGGACAGAAAAGATAAGAACAGGGGAAAAATACTCGCAAAAAATAAAAGTTCATGGATGAGGGAGGGATTGGATCAAAGGAGAAGAAGACGAAGAGAGAGAGCTTCAGGTATTTATATTTACATTTTTAACACGTGTCAAGATCTGTGAAGAGAAAACGCATTGAAGTATTGGGAGATCGTAGGAGGAAGGATGCTGTATCGTCAGGGATGGACTGGTAAATATCGACCATGTACTTTCAACAGACGCCACGATACGGACGCTTTGAGTTATCAGTCCCACGAGAGGTTGTCACTCCCTGCTCTGTGACACTAAATATAAATGACATCGCCATTTTAAAAAAAAAAAGAACTATCTTTTGCTTCCCTTAACGTTTTACGATCTTTCCAGAACTTCTGCCACTTCCTCCCCCTCCACACATCCTCCCCCGACAACAACCCTACTTGAAATAACCTCTCGAGTCGCACACTTGAAAAGCATACTGTAGCGGTGGCTATTCTAATCATAACACCGAAGTTGTAGCTCGCTAGCGAGACAGCTTTCAGGGGGGGTTTTCTGCAAGGTCTGGTGCTATACTAAAGAAAAGAAATGCTTCTTACTTCAGTAAATAAAGCTTGCTTGTATTTCCTAAAGGAAATACGAACTGAACCACGTTAGGTCTACAGGGAAATAGTCTAAATGTTCCGTGTCTAGAGGTTACTTCCGAGGAAACATCGCTGGAGCCGGGTGCAAAAATTTAGTGTGCGTAGGAGGGCTGAATAAGGGGGCTAGTGAATAAGGAAACTTATTTGTTGACTTCGATAAATAATATATATCGGATACGGGTGAAATTCTCGCGGGATCATTTGTTTAAGAAGATCGTCGCGATACCAAAACCGTTCGAAAGTCAGCACACTTCTGTTAATTCAAAATGGTATTAGTTTAATTTTAATGCATTTATTATCTCGTGCAAAGATCTATAATCATTATTATACATCCTTTGTCGAGTTGCTATCAATTTTTTTTTTTTGAAGCTCGAATCACAATTTCCATTCTTTAAATATGCTAAAGAATTACCGTTCCTCTTTGACTCAATTTTCCACGCTGAAAGGTCACTAAACTACAATTGCCTTGATATTTCTCTTCTAAGTTAAAAATACTCGCAGCATTTTCTTTTTCTTTTTTTTTTTTTTCCTAATTACCTACCGGGTCCTCCGAGAATATCCACTTCCCAACGTTCCAGTCTGCCAGGAAACCGACTTAATCAGTAAACGTCGTACATTGAATATAAACCTTCAGGCTTCTCCCGGACAGAGATTTGATCAGTGTTAAAATCACGTATTGTTCTAAATTAGTTCACTCAGTCTCCAAAACACGCCCCTTTAACTTTGCAACGCTTGGGAGCCTAACAGCAGACACACGCAATTCAGGTAGGCCCCCATAGGAGCTGGCGTTTTATCGGATTTACGTCAGGGGATTTTTGAGAAGGTCATGGTAAAAATAAAAAAAAAAAAAAAACATGTCAAGCTTTTTTCCTTCTCATTTAAACCTCTTTACTGGATTGAATGGGTTAAGTTACAAAAGCTCGTTCTCTAAAAGCACGTGACAGAAATTGACAAGTTTCGTGGTCAGCGCTGCGCAGAATCACAATTAAAACGCGGGAAAAAATTTTTAAGGCGGGAACAAAACTTAGTGAATATTAATTTAGTGTAAACAATAAATAAAATTTTAACTTAAAAATAAATAATTTATTAAGAATTTTCTTTTTTTTTAAATTTTTATGCAAGATTGAGTGAAAAAAACTCGTTCTGTAAGCACGTGACAGAAATCGACAAGTTTCGTGTTTGGTCACAACTGCGCAGAATCACAATAAAATGCATTGATGGCGCGTATTTTTAAGGCGGGAACAAAAATAGTGAATATTAATTAACTAGTCTAAACGATAGATAATATTATAAACTAAAATAATTCAATACTGAAAATTAAATTTATAATTATTTTTTAATCTTTATACAAGATTGAATGAGTCAACTTACAGAAAACTCGTTCTGAAAACACGTGACAGAAATCGAGGAGTTTCTTATGTGGTCAGCACTGCGCAGAATCACAATTAAGGGTGTTGATGACGTTTGTTTAAAGGCGGAGTCAGATGATGACGTAAAATTACGTCAGATGATGATGTATGTGAAGCGATAAAAATAAAATACTGTAGTTGCAATTTTAAAATATTACAGTGATAATAAATATGGATAATAATAATTAGTATATTATGTAGAATAATAATTTTGATTTAAGTGGAATGATCAGCATGTGAGCCGAGCGCCATCTAGCAGCAAGTGGACTATTCAAATTGTTTTTAATGGAAGAGCTAAAACTGTGACATGTGAAACGATAATAATTATGATAATAAATTGGAATAATGATTATAAAATAATTGCAATTTACTAGTTTTTATTATTATTTTTTTATTTAATAATTTTCTGTATATTCATCTAATTTTCTCTATATTAATCTAAGATAATAATTATGATGATAGTAATAACCAAAATGATAATGCTGATTATGATAATAATTAACGAGATCATCATATTGATTACAACAATAATAATAACAAAGATAATAATTATAGTGATAATAACCAAGATGATAATTATAGCAGTAATAATAATAAATGATAATAAATTTAATTCCGAAATTTCGAATTTTAATTTACCTTATTTGAAGAGATTTCTGTTGCAACTACAAAAAATAAGATAATAATCCAAGAAAATGTTTATGATGATAATAACAACAACCATGATAATAATTACGATGATAAAAGTAACCAGGATAATAATTATGACGATAATAATGACTGGAAAATAATGCTCATTTTGATAATAATAACCAAGATAATAATTTTAATGATTGCTATAATAACCAAGACGATATAATGATATCATCTTGTTTCACAACTATTATTATACTAATAATAATAACTGTGATAATAAACCTAATTTCTTAATTTAGAATATTAATTCTTAATATCTTATTGAAAGGGATGCCTGCTGCCACTATAAAAATTAAGATATTAATCCAAGATAATAATTATGAGGATAATAAAAACTAGGGTAACAATGCTTATTATGATAACAATAACCAAGATAATAATTTTAATGATTATTATAATAACCAAGATGATAATTATATAGTAATAATAATATATAATTATATAAAAATAATAATAACTGTGATAATAAATCTAATTCCTTAATTTCAAATATTTCGAAAATTTTAAAATATTAGTGATAATAAACATGAATAATTATTATATTGATAGACATTCCTCCTGAAAGAGATTACTCCTGCAACTATAAAAATGAAGATAATATTAATTATCATGATAATAACAACCATGATAATAATTATGATGATAATAATAACCATGAAATAATTACGACGATGATAAAAGTAACCAGGATAATATTTATGATGATAATAAAAAATAGGAAAAAAATGCTTATTATGATAACAATAACCAAGGTAACAATTTTAATGATTATTATAATAACTAAGATGATAATAATGATGATAATAAACAAGATGATAATTGTATAGTAATAATAATATATAATTATATAAAAATAATAATAACTGTGATAATAAATCTAATTCCTTAATTTGGAATATTTAATTTTTTTTTTAAATATTACAGTGATAATAAACATGGATAGCAATAATTATTATATTGAAAGAGATTCCTATCGAAAGAGCAAACTATAAAAATTAAGATAATATTAATTACAATGATGATAATAATTATGATGATAATAACAACTAGGATAATAATGCTTATTATGATAACAGTAACCAAGATAATAATTTTAAAGATGATTATGATAATAACCAAGATGATAATTATGATGACGATAATAACCATGATAATAAATCTGGATAATAATTACGAGTTATAATTATGGGGTTCGTCCTAACCTATCTATAGTAAATATGCTGAATGTTTGTAAAAGAAAATTTATTACAGCCATAAAAATTGTTACAAAAGTTTTGATTTTCGAGCATAAAATGCCACTTCCCTGGCCAATAAGGCTGTACCGCAGACGATGGTACATTTTTGCACACGTCTTTTAGACTGGTGATGATCGGCACCAGTTTTTCGCTAATTATTATTTGTTTCCATAAACAGCAGTAAAATGTTTCGAAAATGAACAACTCCTCCAGAAACACATCGGTAATTTTTGCAACTTTTTTTGGATTCTAATGGGGGGGTTCGTAATTTGTGCCAGGCTCCTAGGGAGTGAGAGAACCTCCCCCTTTGCCAAGCCGACGGAAGTAGTGCGCATTAGCGACTGTTGCGGAGGATCAGTTTCACCTGAGACAGAAAAAAAAGGTGATCTGGCCAAAGTAGAATTAGTGGTGTCGATCGTGAGTTCTAATGATCGCAGTCACGAGGACCGGCGCGTTAAAAGTGGCGCCATAAAGTGTGTAAGTTGCTAACTACCCGCTGAGTTCCCACTAACTTTAATAGCTTCAGGTAACGCTAATTTTCGGTTCTTCGTCTCACAAGGTGTGATGTCAAATGTGATAGATGGAAAACGCATAAAATAAATACCTGCTCGTGCGTGCAGATCCTCCCAGCTCGGATTCCATTACAGTGTGTGGTCAGGGTACATTAACCCTTCCCGGGGAGCGAATAAAATGCGCCGGCCTAAGGGAATGAAAAAACTAGAGACAAAATCGCAAAGATGGAAACTTCCACTCACACAACTGCCATCAGGAGGATGTTTTAGATCGGTCACAGCGCACAGAAGAGAGAGAGAGAGAGAGAGAGAGAAGAGAGAGAGAGAGAAGAGAGAGAGAGAGAGAGAGAGAGAGAAACAGAAAGAAACAGAGATAGACAGCAAAATGAGAGAGAGAGAGAGAACGAGAGAAGGGGAAAGAGAAAACTAAAGAAAGATGTAAAGTGG
Source organism: Mastigoproctus giganteus (assembly GCF_048544385.1). Lineage (NCBI taxonomy): Eukaryota > Metazoa > Arthropoda > Arachnida > Uropygi > Thelyphonidae > Mastigoproctus > Mastigoproctus giganteus. The sequence goes on from NC_143588.1 coordinate 101,455,711, forward strand.
GAAAAGAACAAAGAAAGAGAGAGAGAAAATCCAGAAATCGAGAAGAGGAGGGAAAGAAAGAAAGAAATAGAGAACAGAGAGAGGGAGAAAAGGAAATAAACAAGAAAAGGCAGAGGAAGTGCGAGAAAGAAAATACAGTAAGAGAAAGGAGGACATGGAAAGGGAAAGAAAGAAAGAAGTGGACGCAAAGAAAGAAAGACAGAGAGAGCGATATGGAGAACAGAGAAGGAAAGAAAGAGAGAGAGAGAAAGAAAGAGAGGGAGAGAGGGAAAGAAAGACATAGAGACAGAAAGAAAGGGTGATAAAGAAAGTAGAGACAGCGAAGGCGAAAAAGAGAGACAAAGAACAGAGAAAGAAGAGAGAGAGAAAGAAGCGGGAAAGAAAGAAAGATGTAGAGAGATAGAGAAAGAGGAGGAGAGTGAGAGAGAGAGAGAGAGAAAGACAGACAGAAAGAAAGACATAGAGAGAGGAAGAAAGAAGTAGAGACAGAGAAAGAAAGACATATTGAGTGGGAAAAGAAATAAAGAAGAAGCAGAGAGAAAAACGGAAAGAAATCGAGGAAAAGGAAGAAAGAAATAGAGTGAAATTAGGAAGAAATCGAGAAACAGAGAGAATGAGAAATAAGGAAGGAAGAAGAAATAAATATTAAACAGGAAGAAATCGAGAGAAAAGAAGAAAGAAATCTAGAGGAAAAACAGGAAGAAATAAAAAAAAAAGAGAAAGAAATAATGAGAGAGAAAGAAGACAAAAACAGATAGAACAATAAAAAAAAACAGGTGGGTTATGCCCTGTGGGTTAACAACTCGTTCTATTTATAATTCAGAAAGAATATACATTTATGGAACAAAATACTCGACACCGACGTAACTTTGCTCAAAACATTTCAAGTTCCTATACGTTTTAACAAGTTTTAACAAGTTTGAAAGCTCCATAATTGGTTTCTTTTTTTCTGTTTTTATTGTGGCCTGGAATTGCAATAAGATCTTCTACGTCTGGCTTCATATTTCATCACATCCGGAGCAACGCATCCCCGTTAATTTACATAAAATCAAAAATGTTTAAAACAGCATCTGGTGAAGACGCTACCAGTAATGCAACATTTTTGGGGTTCGACTGTTAGTTTTAATTGAGAGATCTGCTTAGCTCTTTTAAGATGTTTCCACGGCGAAAAATTTCAAATGAAAAGCCTGAAAACTGTGCGTGTAGGAACGACATCACCACGGATGACTCACCACAACAATCGGCCAGCTCACTATCCACATTTTATGGGCTCTTTCACCCGTCACCGAGTTAATCAGTCCCACGCGTTGGTCACATAAGCACATTACAGAACAGTCCACTAACGCCGCGACGCAAGGCTCTTCAACAGAATTTTAGAATTGTAGGTACAATTAGTTTGGCGCTAGTAGAACCTATCTAGAGAAAGTTAGAAACAAAAGCGCCATCTGTATCCCCCAACGATACATCTTTCCCTTTTTGTCAGAAGTGTGTTATAAATTTTCAGTTTAATGTCAGAATATTTTGTTTCCTTCTCTTCTTGACATTTTTGCTACCAACTTTTAATTCAAACAGAGAGAGAGAGAGAGAGAGAGAGAGATCCGTTTACAGCGAATGGCAAGCGCAGGGAGGGCAGGATAACTGTGCCATTTCTCTGTTCCTTCCCCAGTGGACATAAGACACACACCAGGCCATCAATAGAAACCAGAAGGCTAATGGCACAATCAAACTGTCACATGGTGACACCTAAACTACAGTTTCTTGACAACGAAATGATTTTCCCTTTTTCGATTTTGAGATATCCACTGCCTCCACGAATACCCACTTCAAAATGCGTGTCCCCTTACAAGGAACGAGACATCGTTGCAGAACTACGTCACAATACAAAACCGCTTCTTTCCCTTCCCCCCTCCCCCCCGTTGCACATTTGTCCACCCTCTATTTTTCCAACCTTGATCGAACTATTCTCGTACAAAAAAGCAGACGACGTAGAGCGTTCAGGTATGCAATCGAAGCAGACGAAACATGAGGAGAATGCAGAAGACGGAATATACAAGTAAATTACGCGAGGATGCTCTTTTTCTTTCTTTCCTTCTCTCCTAGCAGATATAAGGAACCTTTCAGTTTTTACCCCAGCTCTTAATAGTAATGATTTTATCTCAACTGCGATTAAAAACGTTACTTAACTTTTTACGCGACGTGTATTTTAACTTGAATAAAATAAATTGGCAACGATTCATAAAATCCTGTTCCTCATAATTTCATTACGTACAAAAACATCACATGAACTTAATTCCCTCTCTAACCCGATTTAAATAGCTGCCATGTTCATAATAGTTACAGTTTTAGCCGCCAGGCGAGTTACAGTTCAAGTTTCAGCCACCAGGTGAATTTCGATTTCATTTTAGACACCACGTGAGCTTTATTTCAAGTTTTAGCCACCGGCTGAGTTTTAGTTCATGTTTTAGCCTCCAGGTGAGATTCAGTTCCGGTTTTAGCCACCAGACAGAGAGACAGAGAGAGAGAGAGAGAAACACAGAGACAGACAGAAAGACAAAGAGATACAGAGAAAGAGAAAAGAGAAAGAAGGAAAGAGAGAAAATATAGAAAGAGAAAGAAATAGAGAGAAAGGAAAGAAAAGAAATAGAGAGAAAGAAGGAAAGAGTGAGAGAGGAAGAAATAGAGATGGAAAGAAAAAAGTAGATACAGAGAAAGACAACGAGAGAGAGAGAGCAAGACAGATAAAGAAATAGAGAGAGAGAGAGAAGAGAGAGAAATAGAAATGGAAAGAAAGAAGTAGATACAGAGAAAGACAAAAAGAGAGAGAGAGAGCGAGAGAGAGAAAGAGCAAGATAGATAAAGAAATAGAGAAAGAGAGAGAGAAATAGAGATGGAAAGAAAGAAAGAAGTAGATAAAGAGAAAGACAAAGAGAGAGAGAGAGCAAGACAGATAAAGGAATAGAGAGAGAGAGAGAGAGAGAGAGAAGAGAGAGAAATAGAGATGGAAAGAAAGGAAGAAGTAGATACAGAGAAAGACAAAGAGAGAGAGAGAGAAAGACATATATAGAGAGAGATAAGAGAGAAAGAAGGAAAGAGAGAAAAAGAAAGAGAATGATGTAGAGAGAGAGAGAGAACAGAGAAAGAAGGAAAGAGTGAGAGAGGAAGAAATAGAGATAGAGAAATAGAGATGGAAAGAAGAAGTAGATACAGAGAAAGACAACGAGAGAGAGAGAGAGAGAGCAAGATAGATAAAGAAATAGAGAAAGAGAGAGAGAAATAGAGATGGAAAGAAAGAAAGAAGTAGATAAAGAGAAAGAGAGAGAGAGCAAGATAGATAAAGAAATAGAGAGAGAGAGAGAAGAGAGAGAAATATAGATGGAAAGAAAGGAAGAAGTAGCTACAGAGAAAGACAAAGAGAGAGAGAGCAAGACAGACAAAGAAATAGAGAGAGAGAGCAAGACAGACAAAGAAATAGAGAGAGAGAGAGAGAAAGACATATATAGAGAGAGATAAGAGAGAAAGAAGGAAAGAGAGAAAAAGAAAGAGAATGATGTAGAGAGAGAGAGAGAAAGAGAGAACAGAGAAAGAAGGAAAGAGTGAGAGAGGAAGAAGGAAGGAGCGAGAGAGAAAGAAATAGTGATGGAAAGAAGTAGATATAGAGAAAGACAACGAAAGAGAGAGAGAGAGAGAAACAGAGAGCGAGATAGAGAACGGAGAGAGAGAGCAGAGAATGAAGAAAAGAGGGAGAAAGAACAAGAAAAAGAGAGAAATATAGATGGAAAGTAGATATCGAGAAAGACAGAGAGAGAGAAAAAGAACACAGGACAAAGAGAGACAGAAAAGTAGAGAGCGAGATAGAGAGCGGAAAGAGAGAGAGAGAGAGAGAGAGAGAGAGAGAGGGGGAAAATTTCAGGTCATGTTTTAACCAGGTGAGGTTTTAGTGTGTTTTAGTTCATGCTTTAGCCGCCAGGTGAGTTTTAGTTCCAATTTTAGCCGCCAGATGAATTTTAATTCACGTTTTAGCCAGTAGGGTAGTTGTAGTTCAGGTTTCAGCCACAGTGTAAGTTTTAGTTCAAGTTTTAGTTAAAAGGTGAGTTTTTATGAATGCTTTAGCCGCTAAGTGAGTTCTACTTCTATTTTTAGCCACTAGAAGGGATTTCTTCCAAATGTTAATTTTATCAAATTGCAGTAGACTTCGATTATCCGAAGTAGTTAGGAAATATATATTTCCTAACTACAGCCTAACATGTTAGAACTTGTTTTTTCATGTTTGTTGATGAGCTCAAGTTTTCCTTGAACAGAAATCAAAATGGGTAGAAAAGTTGATATAATCCTAATCCTCAACAATTCAATGTAATACAAAAGCGTCATACGAATTCAAATTCCGTTTACTCAATTTAAATAACTGATAACAAACAGCAATCCATTTACGCACGCGTACTAACAGCTATAATAAACGTGAGAAAAAGCGTCTTTATTCCATTGAACGGGTCGAAAATACCACGAAGATAAATCAAAGATAAAAATAGAGGCATCCGAGACTTTTTTTCTTCTCCTTTCAACGCACGATATTTTCCACAGAAATTGAAGCTCGCTCTTTCAGTTCCTTCCATAAGGTAGGGTGAAGTAGAAATAATACGATGGCCACACCTGTCAATCAACTGTGCAGACAATCACCACAGAAACAAACACTCAACCCTCTCTCGAACACAAGTCTTCGCTTCTGAGATTTACAGACACAACAATTTTCTTCCAGCTCGCCTGCGGCCAACTTTTCATCTCATTCGTGAGTACCCTTCTGAAGAAATCTGCTCCGCTTACTACAGTCCAGGAGAAACTAATTTTCGGATGCAGCCATGTCCAGAGATGTTCATCCTTCTGGAGGGTCTATAAACGCTACACTTACAGCAGACCTTGTCGCTTCCGGCTTCGCCAATCAATGACGATGCTAGCGTGGCCCTTACGGTCAACAATCTACGAAGGTCACACTTTACTTCTACCAGGAGATGGAGGGGGGGGATACGCGACAGCGCTACCCACACGCACCACAGCGGGGTGGAGGGTGGACGGGGGGATTTGGCAAAGTGGTCCACGAGCAATTAACAATCTTCCAGTCGCTAACTAGTTGGTAGGATTGTAGACGAGCCGTCTGTCACACGAGAACGGGACCCGACAACAAAAGAGATTGTAATGGGTCTCATTAGAAGGTGAGGGGCTCAGACAATAGGATCGGAGAGATGTTGTAAGGAGAAATCCCGACAGATCGATGGCACTATTTCCGGACACGAAATGTGACATCCCTCTGCTCACTAAGTGCTTGGTAGCTATTGAGGAGAGACAGAAAACTGAATTACTGGCGTTTATGCTCGTCACTGTGTAGATCTCCGTATTAAGGGGTAGGGATGGAGGGAGGACGGGAGGAGTTGGGTCTGTAATACGCGAACGTCCCTTCGCTGGCTGGTCGCAGTAAAATAACTTGCATAATAGCTTAATCTGATTACAGCGCGCGCGCACAATTGACAGCCCTGTTGGGTATGCGCAGAGATTTGTGCTTTTGACTTTCGCTACTTAAATAGATTTTCCTTTTAAATAATTACAAAACCCATCTTCTAATTTCTGTCAGTGGCCATGCTCGTTGACTTGCTGTAGAAACAAAGTTGGGGCATGAAAAATGGTTGTAGATTGCGTGTTCTGTGGGCGATTTTCTGTTTGCTGGATGAAAAACCCTAGTTTCAGGGAGGAAAAAACCTTGCTACCTTCGTCTGAGGCCGATTAACTCAGCCACGTTGCGAAAAAGAGCCATAAAAATTCCTCTCCTCATCCGACGGGACTCAAACTCAGGTCTTTTCCACCCAGTGTGGGGAGGATGGTGATTCTACCAACTGTGCTACCCACGAGAACGTCCCACTAGAAGCAACTTGAAACATCCTTAAAAAGTGCTTGCCACTCAGAGAGTTTTTCAATAATCCATTTAGCTATTACTCTTAAGAAACCAACAAGAATCTCCCATTATGGTTGTATCCCAGCAACCTTGGTACCACTTTTCAATGATGGATCCTGATGAAACCTGAAGTGGAAGGAATAAATTGAATTTTAAAACCCATTAGACAGCCTATATGTTTATAAAATTGCAATAAAGTTAACACCAGAGATTAAAAATTATCTTCCAGGAGTTTGAGGACCAATTAAAATTCCTTATTTCAGTTTTGCATCTTATTCAGGGATCACTTCATTATCCATCATGTGGTTTCTCGATTTTCGCTGCACCATACGAACAGCTAAAGAAATACTTTTACTTTTTCCACTCAGCCACATCTGCAGATCTGTGGCCCAGATAATGGAGCGCATATGTGGATCCATATTTCGTCCTGAACACCAATCTTACAACCAAAGTACAAAGAATACGTACATTTAGCAATACTGTCGATTTTCTTCCTCTGAGTTTTTAGCTGTGAGTCCTCCACACGAGTAGCAGAAATTACGAGTGTCATTCAGGCCCTGGATGAAAACCAGATGCATTGTAAAAATTAAGAATTTTAAGCATTTTAAGAATACGATGCTGGCTCAGTTGAAGGAAGAAAAATTCGTTGCCGAATAGCTGTCTCCAGCACATCCCACACATTCTCAAATGGACTCACATCAAGTGAATATGGGGGCCAGGGAAGGTGGTGGAAATCCGTGTAATGTTCTTCGAACTATTCTTGCACTGTTTTCACAATGCGCTATTGCACTGTATCCATCCATAAAGTGGCCATCACCTTCGAGGTAAAAGTGTCATCAGTATTAGCATTAGTAAAGGCACATGATGCACGAAAGCAAGTTTACATCAGCCAAAAAAACCTTCTTATTTCACCCATCCACTCGCTCCAAAAGTTTATCCAGTTCTGCCTTGAATTTATTCAACCTATCAACTTCCACAACAAACGATGGAAGTTTGTTCCAGCAATTAACCACCCTCTGGCTTAAGGCAAATTTCTGCACATCTATTCTACAACTCTTTCCTCAATTTGAATTTATGCCCCCTTAGGTTCGTATTCTGAACAAGTGGAAGGATCCCATCAGAATTCAGCGTGCTCAACCCATTCAAGGCCTTTGCCGGAAGAAAAACCCAAATTTACAGGATGAAAAACACGCTACCTTCCTGAGACCGACTAACTCGGCCACGTTGCGAAAAAGGTGGAACTTTTAACAATCATTATTATTAAATAAGAAAACGATGGAAGGATATACGCTCAATCTATCAATTATTTGAAAATATAAGCATTCATCACTATTCACGCGTGTTTAGCAGTCCATTATCAGATAATAATTATAGAGGTTCCTCAATAAATGTATCTCTAACGAAATACTCGGGGCAAATGTAGAGAAACGGTTCATCTGGATGCATCCTCATTCATTTTGTCTTGAAAGTTGGCTTTCATCCAGGACAAAATGGCACGCTTTCGCGATAAGACGTTGTAACGATCTAGGAAGCCCCGCTGTTACCATCTCAAGTATGCTATGAACTTAACTGCATAATAAATTGAAGACTCCGACTACAGTCATCAAATCTTTAAGCACCCACTCTGACATGTGTCAAACTGCGATCGCTGTCAACTGCTATCACTCACTCTAATTGGTGTCTCTCCAAATGTTCGTAGAAAACCACAGTTGGCTGGATAGAGCCTTGTAGTGAATCGTCCACCGATACACTACCCCATCTAGAAAAGCGAATCGTTAAATATTAATAAGCAGTAACGGGTCTCATTAGCGATCTTAGAAGTAGCATCAAGCTAGCCAAGCGTTCAACACACTGCCTCTTCCAAACACGGACTAATGCCATGGCTTCGTAATTTGAACAGGCGTAATGAAATTATACACTTCCAGCAGAAGGAAAAGGTGCTTATTCATCAGTGAACAACTGTGTTTTCTTTCTCGGATAAGAGGTAATTTGATGCTGCATAAGAAGTTTATTTAATGCTATCCCAGCTGCACGAGAGCAATTACTTCTAACCTTTAAGTGGCCAACGCAACCTGTCTTGCTGGTGCCCAGGGAATAATCGGTGAAATCCCTTCAACTCCTGATTAACCCATATTTATTAAGTGTCCCTTCTTCTTTGCTGACTGCTTCCATCAATTCATTTATTAATTAAAAGTTAAATCTTCAATTGCTTGCATATACCATTAATACCCAGACTCCTACATATCTACAAAGAGTGGTTGCCAATTAAGTTATCGTATTACTGTCTGCAATGTCCACATAGACCTCACAGTTCATGGTTTTGTCCAATAGGATTCAGTCCACCAGGTAGCTTTTTTTCGGGCGTCCTCCACGCTTTCAATTGTCTATGGTCAAAGAACGGGGACTTACTCCAAGGTCTCAATGAGGGTCTTTGTGTGAGGCGACAATATCCAGCTGCTTTACGATTGGAGGATTCTTTGCAGAGCTCTCATGTCACGTTCCATCAACTTCAGGGATTTTCAGGGTCGTTTTGTGGCTTCCATTTGCAAATCACATCACCAATCGTTGAACTTGAGATCTTCTTCACAACTTGGCTGAGTTTAGCATCTTTGGATGGTGATAAGATACCCCAGACATCATGGCGATTGATTATTCCAGCAAGGATTACAGTCTCCCCTCAACTTTATCATTCTTTTCAATTGAACAAGTGCTGACGTCACAACGAGTTGCCCTAGTACTGCAGTATTTTCAATTTACCATTTATTTCAAAGATGAGGGTGAGACAGATACCACTTGTGTGTCTTAACTGACAGCTGATGGACATATCAGCGGTCTAATGTGGAATATATTTCAAAGGGCCAGGCTCACCCCCTAACCTCCTCCCCCGCGTGTCGAGCTACTAAGTCAAATATGCTTTATTTATGAACGAAAACAAGTCCGGAAGAATCAGCTGTTTGAAGACAAACTGCACTTCCCCGTGTGTCACAAATCGTGTTATGACGTATAAAAGAAAAACAGTGAACGCCGAACGTGACCAGGATGCCGAATGCCCTCCCCAGTGGCAGCAGACGAAGTTAGGCATTTCAAAGAGCGGCAAAGCTGCGCTGAGTATTCGGACGGTGTTTCCACTCGAATTCGTTATACACGGAGACTTATCGGACACCCCCCACCGTTCATGGTCATATTCGGATTAAGGAAAATAAAACCCAATGCACCATGGGAGAAATCCATTCACGGCACACTCCTTCGCTCTCCTATTAATATTGGAAGTGGAGCGCACGGCCGCATTCTGGATGGAAATGCAGAAGCCCGCTTATGACCTTCGCACTCTCCTGTTGAGGTGTCAAATCCGACACTGCCAATAGTTGCGCATAATGTCTGGATTCCCGGAGAACTTTTGAAGCCTTATGTGCTCCTTGATCCATTACGCATTCTTCATGCTCCTATTCACCAACCAAAGGAGCCCATTTTCTCTCTCTCTCTCTGCGCTATCCTACCAAAAGTTAAGGGATATTTGTACTTACGAACAAAACCTTTCTGGTTAAAAGATATTCGATTGGGATTTAGATCGGTTCACTGTGCTGGCCATTGCAATGCTCCTATATATTTTTCTGCACAAACCATTCGCAATCCTTAACTTCCGAAACTACAATAATTCAAAAAAAAATAAATGTTAAACAGTTTTAATTCTGTATTATTCATACTATTTAATACTTTTTATAAAATTAGTTTTATTCGTTTGCAGGTTTCAGTAAAATTTGCTCCCAGAAGCTAATTTCGCATTTTTTATTATTAAGAACTTTATTCTTAATAATGGTTCAGTGTATGTTATTATTTATTATTAGAATAGAATATTTGGTAATTAAGGACCATGTGATGATACCACGTGACTTCTTACATTTGCATACCTTAAGTTTAATTATCTATTGATACTACAAAAGATTTCTAATTTTACCCTCTGGTGGGATCGGGGGATTTAGGGTTCAGCCACTTACCGGCTACATAAGGTTGCCAGAACAAGAGCAGGCATCTCAACATCATAGTCCAATAGGTATAACCACCGCAGTGTTGAATCTTTATCCCAATGGACATGAGTACTTTCAAGATGGCAATGCATCCATCCACCTCATCGAGCCCTGGTGGGTAGCATGCTTGGTAGAATCGCAGTCCTCCCACACCAGATGGAAAGACCTGAGTTGGAGTTCTGTCGATTACGTGAGGAATTTTTATGGGCATTTTTCACATCGTGGCTGAGTTAGTCAGTCGGTCTCAGGCGAGAGTAGCATTGTTTTTTTTCTGCCGGAAACTCGGGTTTTACGTCCAGCAAACAGAAAACCCTACAACAACACCACATCGAAGAGCGCTTTGAGGAAACACGTGGAGAAAGATTTAAGGTATCTTCTTCTTGGCGTTATAACCTAGGATGGGTCTTAGCCTTCTCGATGTTCCACCAATAATCCCCCCAGAAATCAAACTTCTCCAACTGCTTATTCTCATGGTCTTTAAGTCCTTTTCTACATCATCCATCCATCTCTTTCGTGGTCATCCTCTCGCCTTCCTCCTCCTCCTCCCTGTAGGTTTCCATTTCATTATACTCTTAGTATCTGCTGTGAAAGTATCTGAAGTATCTGCTCTGGCCATGTTAGGCCACTGGACTCCTGGAACTGTGGACATTTTTCAACACCTTGTTGAGTCCATCGTCGAAACAGTAATTCCAGCCAAATGTTCAACATGCTGTTAGCTGATGTTCCTAATAAAATGGCCAGGCAGTATACATAAATAAGTAAGGTCTTCCTAAAAGACCCACTGTATTTTTTTACGTGCAATCCGACCCTTTCTCCCATCCTCTCTCTCTGTATTCTTCCTCTTTCTTTTTTATTTTTGGCCCAAAGCCACTAATAACACGAGTTCCCTTACAAAGATTCTTTCATTCTTTCCCTCCCATTTTCCTGAATGATAATTATACAAACCAACTGATCCACTTATTGGCTACTACCCTAGTCAACGTCACAGTACCTTTTTCTTTCTATTATTATTTTTAAGCTCATATTCAGTTATCTGTAACGATCCGTGAAGTACTTTCCCATTTATAGACCCACAGGTAGACGTCCCCGGGTCCCCTTGAACAGGTGCAGGAAGGTGGAAAGTATGAGGAAAAAATTATACGTGAAGGGAGGGAAGATATTGAAGGAACAAGTTAGCTTTTATTGTTACTTTTGCGACATAAAAAAAAAAAGTGAAGTGCATGTCTGAATAGGGCATTCTCTCTATCTTTCTTTCCTTCGCTTTCGGCGAAGGCATGTAGTCGAACTAACGTCAAGATTCCTTTTACGCATTTTGGTGCACTTTGTATTCCATCATGAGCACAAGGCTCATTCTTTCTTGCTGAATGGGGACGTGTCGTATTTCCGTCGACCCCGGGAGAAGACAGGAACGAAATGTCTGTGCAGATGACTGTGTGACCTGAGCGCTATGAAAGATTCTAAGGGTAAAAAAGGTCTGTCCTTACATTGCGCCTCTGTTCAATATAACTGGCCAAAAAACCCTTAGAGAACATCTTGGCTAACGTCTTTCTGCACTAAGGCAACAATTCAAAGATAAAACCAGCTGCTGGTAAATATCTACAATAGTCCTGATTACCAGAGAAAAGTTTTTTGATTTCTTCGAGGCCAATTGACAAATATCTTTAAAAAAAATCAATTTTTAAAGCTGTTTATTAATTAAAACCGAGAAATTTCGAAAAATCCACATCTTTTGAGCCAACTTTCGAAGCAGACGACAAGTCTGACACACCAGACGACAGAGTGTATCGCGCAGACGACGAATATAACAAGCAGCCGACAGAGGATTTCCTTAAAGGTATTTCAACTACGAAGACCTAATAACCCGGACTACAAAGATATTTCTAGAGGCAGAGATCTACATGATTTAGCACAACAGAAGTTTAACAAGTTAGGACATGTCAAAGTAAAAAAAAAAAAAAAAAAAAAGATAAAATGGATATCTCCATATTTATCCTCATCATTATACATAGATTCTGACAGACATATTTATATGACAGGAATATACGAAACTAACAATTTAATGAAACGAATACAGCGCCACCTTTCGACTAATTTCCACTGGTTTTTATTTTTTATTATTTTTTTTTTTTATTGGAAAATCGTTAATAGGTTGCGAACATGCCAGAAGTAAAACGTTTTTGATTGTCTAAATCATAGATTTTTTTTTTTTTTTTTATTTGCTAGGAACAGATATTTTCTTGAGTTAATGGACCACAATCAAAAGAAAGAAGTATGAGGAGTGATGATTCTTTAAAAAAAAAAAAGGGAAAGAAAAAAACTGTACGGCTATCTTCCTTATCTAGATGTATCGAAGTTCAATATAAAGTGCATCTTTCTCTTCTCTCTCTCTCTCTCTCTCTCTTGGTTGTCTCAATCACTAAGACTTGAAAAACAGATTAAAAAACCTCAAAAGAGCAAAAAGATTCTTGAGAACGCTGTATAAAATGAGAAAAACATATCCGATTTGTGGAACACATGTGGTCGAAAGAGTATTTGGAAGAATCCATGATTTAATGTCACGCGCGTGAAAAAATACCCCGTATGATTTCTCAAGAAATATTAATCTTTCTTTATAAGATTTATTATAATTAAGAGAGTTGGCGTGTTATAATATCATAGGGCATAATATCGTGCTACAAAAAGCGTGGATCTCATATTGCAAAGTCACCACGAGTTGCCTCGGCATTACACTTGCATTAAATAAACAATTTTATCTGCAGTCTACTTCTTCATTATTAAGAAAGCGTAAAATATGATGGTTATAATTAGGCCATGAAAATGTATTAAATTCTTTACACTCCTCTTATAATATGTATAGAATTATTCGATTTTGAAAAATATATTTTTTTAATTTAAAATCTTTATATATAAAAGGGTTTGTGAATAGTTTTCTATATTGGGCGATATATATATTTGAATGTTTAAAATTTGAATTATTAATAATCACTAATTAATAACAATTAGTAAGTAATTAGTAATAATACTAATAAATATGAGTAATATAGGTACTAGCTGTTTTTTTGTGATGTAATTATTTTTTTTTCCTTTTTTTGTAATAAAGGTGGCGCTTTTATTTCTTGAGATGTCATTTATTTTGGTCATGTTTTTTTTCTGACATAGGTGGAGCTGCTGTTTCTTATATATCGAAATTAAGTGTGAGATTCTGTTTATGCTATTGATATTTCATGATTATTCATTAAATTATTTTAATTTGACTGTAGGTTATTATATTTTTTAATTTTTGGATAATTTTTCGTGATAAAAAAATCATGTGCGATTGTAGCGTCTGTCCAAAGAAAAACTTCATTTCAATGACATAAAAAGGAGAGAGTTCGATTAATTAAAATAAAATATAAATTAAAATAATATCTATCAGATGTATTAAAACGATTATGAAATTCGTTATTCTAATGTACTTTTGTGTTTAGTTTCTACATAATTTTAATAAATGTTAAAATTTTCAATGAAATTGAAAAACGCCATTTAGTTATTTATATAAATAAAATACAAGTAATATAGGTGGAGCTGTTATTCATTTTAATGTTTTGAATAATATAGGTGGAGCTGTTCTTTATTTTCATGTTTTGTATAATATAAGTGGAAATAATATTATAATTTTCGTTCTTTTTAAATGTAGGTGGAGCTGTTGTTGATGTTTTCTTCATGTTTCGTGTAATATAGCGAGCTGTTTTGTAATCTTATTTATTTTATTTTGTTTTTAATATATAGGTAGAGCTATTGTTTCTTGTAATATTATTTATTTTATTTCATTTTTTAATATAGGTGGAGCTGTTGTTTTTAATGTTATTTTTTCATGTAATATAGGTGGAGCTGTTTTGTAATATTATTTATTTTCTTCGTTTTTTAATATAGATGGCGCTGTTGTTTCTTGTTATTTTCTTCATGTTTTGTGTAATATTGGTCGAACTGTTTTTAGTAATATTTTTCTTATTTATTTTCTTCGTTTTTTTTTAAATTATAGGTGGAGCTGTTGTTGTTTTCTTCATCTCTGTAATATTATTTATTACAGAGATGAAGAAATTATTATTTATTACACCATTATTAAGAAACAAAAGAAATTTTGTTTCTTAATAATGGTGTAATATTAAGAAACAAAAGAAATTTTGAAACAAAAGAAATTTTGTTTCTTAATAATTGGTGGAGTTATTGTTTCTTGTAATATTATTTATTTTCTTCATTTTTTAATATAGGTAGCGCTGTTGTTTCTTGTAATGTTATTTAATTTCTTTGTTCTTTAATATATATAATTAAATAATATATTATTATTTTTTTTTGTGGAGCTGTTTTGTAAAATTATTTTCTTCGTTTTTTTTAATATAGGTGGAGCTGTTGTTTCTTGTAATATTATTTATTTTCTTCGTTTTTTAATATAGGTGGCGCTGTTGTTTTTGTTGTTATTTTATTCTTCTTTTATGTAATATAGATGGAGATGTTTTGCGATATTTTTTATTTTATTTCCTTTTTTTTAACATAGATGGAGCTGTTTTTTCTTGTAATATTATTTATTTTCTTTGTATTTTTAATATATATTTTATTTTGTTTTTTAATATAGGTGGAGCTGTTTTGTAATACTTGTAATTTTCTATAGTTCTTTTGATATAGGTGGAGCTGTTGTTTCTTGTAATATTATTTATTTTCTTAGTTATTTTAATGTAGGTGGAGCTGTTGTTTCTTGTTAAAATTAATTGAGGCTTTCTGTTAATTTCCTCAACATCTTTTTGATTCTTAAATTATTTTTATTAGACTGTAGGTTATTATATTATTTAATTTTTCTTTTTAAATCATTTTTTATGGACAAGACAAGTCGATAGCATTCACAAATAATCATTCCTGGTAAAAGCAAAGAAATAAATAAAAAAAAAAAATCGCCCAGCCTCTCGAAAAAAAAAAAAAATTAAATTAAGCGTCTAGCTCCTCTTAAAGGATGGGAAAGGATGCTTTTAAAGCAGCTAACCAAAGCTGTACATTTACTACTTGAGCGTTCGTTAAAAATCTTTGAGTTGCTCTAATGCTAGGAAAGGTTTAAATCAGGACTTGAGAAGAGCAAACACTTTCAAACAACCATCAACCTCTCGTAATTTCCTCCCTCCCACCCACACACACACACACACTGAAGGAGAAAAGCGAAAACGCTGCAGATTTCTTGATGACAGAAGCAGCAAGAATAAAATAAAGTAGATTGAAAATCTGCTTCATTTCATCAATGATGAGGAACATTCCCACCCGTCTTTCGTTCTACTCTCTTCACCCATTCTTCTCTTCCCCCTCACCCACCCACTCCCAACCCTAACTCGTTGCCACTAGCAACTAAAGAAACGTAAAAAAACAATAGAATAATATATTTCTACCCTCAGGAATCGAATAAGGCGAATTTGTCTTCAGCTAGAGTTGAGTTCTTGGTCTGCATTGGCAATCGATATAAGACATCGACCAGAACAGGCTATTGCTTCCTTTAAATCCTTTATCTAGTGCTGCTGCTGCTGCGGAAAAGACGCAGGGGTTGAGAAAGAGAAGGGGGGGGATAGGGGTGATTTGCTCGGAAACCACATTCCGGTGACATACCAATGCTTTTCTTTGCTTGTCTCTATCTTTCTATCTTGTCTCGCTTATCGCTTTGGTGTGAACTGAGGGAAAGTTTATGACGCGGACATGGCTGTTTTGCGTTATAGCAGATGGACGAACATTCTTGGAGAGGACAGACGCTCAAATTGACCCCGTATGGCATCGGGGTACGATCCACCCACTTTGTAGCTTACAAAGCGAAAAGTGTGTCGTTTGGTCGCGTTTTTTCATTGGATTTTTTTTTTCCAAAGGTGTCCGCTTCGATGGAGTTTGGAAATTGCAAGTTGGGCTTAAGGCAAGGGTCGTAGGGGGAGGAGGGGGTGATTGAATGTGATGCGGAAATAAGAAGTCGAAATCGTTGCGAAGCAACTAACTCGGCATTGTCGACGCCATTATGGAAGAGTATTTCGTCTGTGATGTTTGGAGAAAAGTTTTATATTCGTCGATGGTGGGGACCAAACGATGGTCTATTCTTCGTCTGCTTTTAATTGTTAGGGAAAAAGCCGAATGGATTGTTAGATGGAACTAAAAAGAGTATTCGCTTCCTTAATTTTGAAATTTAGGTTATTGAAAGAGCTGGGGTTGGAGAATATGGAAATTCCTCCGATTGCCTCCCCTTCCCTCCCTCCACTGTGGTGACATCCCCATTTGGGTATCGTATTCGCAAAAGGACGGCGTCTCCTCTTACAGCTGTGACTCGGGATTAATTAATTACGGGTGGCCATGGGCTATGCAGCCCGGCCTCGCTCTGCCCGCAAATTACGTGGCCGGCCATGAACCTATCGGAAAATGAATGGCAGCCGTTCGTTCGCACGTTCATTTAGACGCGCTACGGGGGGGGGGGAACCTTTCATTTAAATCTGTGCGGATTGTGGTGCGGGAATTACCTGCGTTCACCTGCAATAACAGTGGCTTCCGCGTGGTAGAGCAACGCCCAACCACTCACTTTGTCCTCCTCTACCTTTCCTTCTATCATTAGCGCATGGATATGCAGCAGATTTACAAAACTCTCACTCTTTCTAGTTCTACTTACTTTCTTTCTCTCTCGGGCTGTCTCTTGGCATACTACTTTATCTCACTTTTCATCGCTCAATTTCTTCTCTATCTTTCTTTCCTTTCTTTTTCTCACTCCTTTTGTTTTTCTTCTTCATACCTCTATTGCCCCCCCCCCCCCCTCTTTTAATTTTCCTCTTTTTGTTTCTCAATTTGTCTCTTAATTTTTCCTCCTTTTTTCTAACGGCACGAGCTGTCCCAAACATATCTCAAAACCATACCACGATACCACCTCCAGCTGCTTGAGTTGTAGACGTTCTGGATGCATCTTCTTGGGGTTCACGCCACCCTTCCATTGGGGCAAGAAAGTGTAAATCAAGACTCGTCAAATCTTGAATGTTTTTCTACTGTCCCATAGTCGTTGGTGGTACTCCTCCAGTGGAATCCTTTCTTGGACTTTCTGTCACATTTCTTCCTTTTAGAGCTGCATTCTCCTTTTGTCTTCCACTAGCTGTGCACTTTTCAGGTGGTTGCCTTGGATGCATTTAATTTCCTTTGTTTTCTCAATGACTCCTGCCAAATATGCTCCAACAATTTGTGAAAATCAAAAAGATCTTCCCATGACCAGATCGACTGAAAAGCATCAGGAAAGAGTATAGAATTCATCAGAAATCAAAGAACTTGTTATCATACCATGGACAACTTATATTTGCAAAGTTTATCTGTTGATGCAATTGTAAAAGGTGTCTAATTTTTTGCCCAACGACTGTATAAATACATAAAAATTGATCCAGATATTTTCTGAACTAACATCATATTTGTAGTATAACCTTTGATGGCCATCTTGTCCAATGCATCTTGGGATAAAGCGATACAGAGCCATCTACCATTTCTTTTGTGAACTAACCTCGTTTTTTCTCTAGTAATATAACATTAGACGGCCATTTTCCAGTGCATCATGGGATAAAGCAACACAACGCCATCTACCGTAACTTTCGTGAACTTACCTCATATTTTCCAGTGCATCTTGGGATAAAGCAACACAACGCCATCTACCGTATATTTCCTGAACTAACCATTTTTTTCACTAGTAATTTTTTAAGCAAATTCTAGACGGATTAACTTTAAAAATATCATCAGTTACAAAAAAAAACTTTATGAAGATATTAGCGCATCCCTGTTAGAAATGAAGACACAAGTTTGCTAATAATTTATTCTTCACTGCCAAACATGGCCGTTCTCGGTTATTACAACCTACTGTTTAAAACAGTTCGCGGTTCCAACACTGGAAATATCTTTTTTACGACTTGAATCTCTTAGGAAGCGGCTGCCTAAGTGCATGCTCGACAAGGTCTAACATCCCCGCAGTGACAATTTATAACCTAGTTAGGGGGACTGAAACCTAGAGGCTGTCGGAAGACGAGTGGACTCTATTTATCTGAGGAAGGCACGAAAGATAAATCAGTCTTGGCTTTTAAGCATCCTCGTAAGAAACTAGTTTCGGTTCCACAGAGCGAGACGGAGACCTGAAACGCCAGTAACCCGAATGTACCCTAAGAAATCTCAAATATGTGCCTTTCTGGGCAAAATGATACAACGTTTCAGATTGCTTAAGCCATCTGTTCTGCGTTACAGCTGACATGCGCTCACAATGAGAACGTAACCACTTCCTTCCTGAGCATGAAGCATGCATCTACCAAAGTTAATGTTAATTAACAAGGGGTGGTTATTGTTCAAGAATAAAGTACGGCTATTGCAGAAAGGTATTAGAGGGGTAGTCGACAAATTCCGAGCATTTAGGAAGGGAATATTCTTCTCTGAAATGTTCTGCGTGGCCATAACTAATATTCGAGGTCCAATTTAATTTTTCACGTTGTCTCTTTTAGGGGTTCGGTTTCAGGGGCTTTTAATTAGAATGCACAATTAGAAATTCTTTATGAATGCCACGTGAAGAGGGTTAAGATAATGGAGGTGTTGAAAAGGAAGTAATATTTTGAACTCTCGGTCGTATGAAACGGAGATGAAGTTAATTGACATCCGAGTGTGGTTTATTTCGTTTCCGGGATTGCATTTGTACCTGGGCACACCTTTATCTGCTCTGGAGAGGTGGAAACTGTTGGGAGTAATGGAAAATTCGTCATTTAGGTCTCTTGAAGTCTTTTTATTGCACCCAATTAAGATCTCTGAGATGAATATTGTTGAGGGAGGTTGTGTGGTGTATGATTCGGCGTAGGGAACTGTGGCTCACCTGTGTGACATTGCTTATGTTGTGGGGATGTTCAACAAACTCGTTTATAAGGTCTGATACTTGTAAACAGTCAGAAGACTGCTCAACATCTTAAAGTCTATAATTTACTCTGCAGCGTGTGAAAATGAGAGGTTGAAAGATCAGGACTAAATCATAGATGTGGTAGAGTCTCCAATTTAATTTGAGTTTATTCTCTTTGTCTAGAAAGACTAGAGGGGAACGAGGGGTCCAGCAGCAGTTATCAGTACTTTAAACTGTATCGGATTGCTGCTTCGAGTGGTCTACTGGACCGGTGATCATCCGTTTCTGTTTTTTTGGATGAAAAGTGATAATTTCTTGGAGAAAAAGGCGTGAAAAATCCATTAAATCTCTCTTCATCCAGATGAGGATAACATTTCTCAATTTCGATGGTTGATGGGACTTAGGTACAAGCGCTTTCCACACTGTGGAACAGAATACCAAAGCTATCCGCGGTGTTACATTCGAGGGCTCTGGGCAGGCCAATAAGATTCTTCACTCCTGCCTTTATTGTCATACTGAAACTATATAGGGGCCATCCCCTTAATTCGGGGTACCTTTTTCTCCCACGCTAGGACCCGAATAGATTCCGACTGCCAATGTGTTTTCCAAGTTTATTAATATTGAGTTGGAGTGTGAAGTTCCAAAGAATATGCCTCCGATAGAGAAAAATCCATCTCTAATCTCTTCGTTGTTAAGGTAACCCCAGCGATAAAAATCACATGGGTTTAAATTAAAGGACATTGAAGGTCATTCCACTCCTTTGCCATACATCTCAGGGTAGTGGTTATAAACCAGTCTGTTGTCAAAAATTCCATCCAGGACCGGCAATGAAAAGTGATGAATTTTAACTTTTATTCTTCATCTCGTACCTCTAAGACCACTCTAAGTCTATTAAAAAGACTTTAGAATTATTTATATCTGTGTGGTCGCTTTATAACTTCGAGTTCGTGTCCTTATTATTATTAAGATTCAATACACCGCGGATTATGGCAAGACGGCATCCATAACGATTCTTGGAAGTGCCTTTCATGATGGGAAGTGGATAAGTTTATCTCAATGCTCTTTCTGGAATGATCTAAGTCTGATTTATAAAGATATTCTCTCCCACATTAAGAAGATGTGTTTGGAATAGATATTGAGGGGATAATATAGATGCAATGGCCAAGATAGTAAGGAGTGTTGCGGATAAATAAGAAATGGATTTTTCTTTAGTTTAAGTACACTTATAAACCAAGAAAATGGGATGATTTAAAGGTAAGAACACAATTGAAAGAAATGACACTCATAAAGAGAGGGGAAAAAATTGCACCATCAAATAAACGGAAGATAAAATTAAGGGAAAGATTTATTATCTAAATGGAGACTAAAAATAAAAGGGAAAAAGAGAAGGTGAGGAAGGTGGTGGGTAGAAAAAACACAACAGAAAGCCTTCGCGGTTTATATATGGTAATTTCGACCACGTGACCTGTTTTAGTAATGTATTCTTCACCTGGACTGGAGATCTACCATTTTATGGTGTGATGTGAATCTCTGGGTGTAGCAAATTAACGTTTCCCATTTGAACCCTTTTGTTTTGGTCCCAGTCTAGTTATCAATCACACGAATATAATTCGCCGCACTACATCTGTATGTGTGTGCCCTTACAGGGGTAAGGGAGTGACCATTTCTCGTTCATCAATCTGTCAACATCCAGTTCTCTTCCTGAATTTTAACTTGCCCACAGCCTACGGGTGCAGAATAGCAAATGATTCATACCTTTACATTCCCTCTTTTAAGTACGCACGAGTCATAACAGCCACCGACAACAGGCACGGCAACTGCGCTAATTTATATCAACCTTTCTCTGTCTGTAACTCTCTTTGTTTCTGCCTTTCTATCTATCAATTCTCTCTCTCTCTGTTTTCGCATAAACTGCCCTATCAGAGTATTGGAAAATATACCAAATAAGTCCGTTGTTGGTTTTGCCATACAATAGACACTTACTGAAGGCAGACACTGTCTGCATCGATACGTAGGTCACCTCCACTACTGCTTATAATGCACCCGCTGTACTTTTTAAATTAAAAGCCATTTTTGAAACTGCCTGCGTATATCCGGATACTTTTGGTCACGTAGTTTATATAGAAGTAGATAAAATTTCATTTTTAATAATTCATCGGGCTATATATTAAATAACCGTCTGATGTCAGTGCGGTACCCAACCCAAATTCATCTGAATAAATCTCATTGAGAACCCCCCTAACTTGCATTAGTAAGTCTATGGGAGCCATAAGGAGTACAATACATTAAACTAATAACAGACGCCTTGGAAATCAAGTTACCTTTTGGGATTACACCTCCCTTTGATAAGGATTCACAGACGTAAAATCTAAGACAAGATGGTCGGGTCCAGCCAAAAATAATAAAGGAAAGTTTAAGTGAAATGGAATACGTTGGTAAGTCGTGATTATGCATCAGAGAATTTAAAATTGCTTCGGCATCCACTTAAAAATATTACACTTGTACGAAATACAGGTGGATTGGATTTTATAAAACAGTCAACTTCGAGATTATGGAGTCTGTAATTCGTAGCGGGGCCACGTAGTGATGAAGAAATTGAAAATAATCTTGTTGGAAAAGGAATATCATTGTAGCATCCTAATTTTGTTAGAAATATCCACTAAAACGTATCCAATGGAGAAATAAAAGATTGTACGAAGGAAGCACGAAAATACTAATACTAATCATATCCAGTGACGTCACACAGTAGATCTCTACTGTAAAAGTTTTTTCATTCAATCTCTTATGATCTTTTTCCCATATTTTTATCTTCTGCATCTGCTTCATATAAATCCTCTCCATCTTTCTCATATAAATCCTCTCCATCTTCTCCCATATAAATCTTCTCTCATATAAATCTTCTCCATCTTCTATCATATAAATCTTCTCCATCTTCTCTCATATAAATCCTCTACCATCTTATCTCATAGAAATCCTCTACATCTTTTCTCATATAAATCCTCTCCATCTTCTCCCATATAAATCTTCTCCATTTCTCTCATATAAATTCTCTCCCATCTTCTCTCATAGAAATCCTCTCCATCTTTTCTCATATAAATCCTCTCCATCTTCTCCCATATAAATCTTCTCCATTTCTATCATATAAATCTTCTCCGTTTTCTCTCATATAAATCCTCTCCCATCTTCTCTCATAGAAATCCTCTACATCTTTTCTCATATAAATCCTCTCCATCTTCTCCCATATAAACATCTCCATCTTCTATCATATAAATCTTCTCCATTTTCTCTCATATAAATCCTCTCCCATCTTCTCTCATATAAATCCTCTCCATCTTCTCCCATATAAATCTTCTCTCATATAAATCCTCTCTATTTTCTCTCACGTAAATCTTCTCTTCTCTTATATAAATCTTCTCCATCTCTCATATAAATCCTCTCCCATCTTCTCTCATAGAAATCCTCTCCCATCTTTTCTCATATAAATCCTCTCCATCTTCTCCCATATAAATCTTCTCCATCTTCTATCATATAAATCTTCTCCATTTTCTCTCATATAAATCCTCTCCCATCTTCTCTCATAGAAATCCTCTACATCTTTTCTCATATAAATCATCTCCATCTTCTCCCCTATAAATCTTCTCTCATATAAATCCTCTCTATTTTCTCTCACGTAAATCTTCTCTTCTCTTATATAAATCTTCTCCATCTTCTATCATATAAATCTTCTCCATCTCTCATATAAATCCTCTCCGATCTTCTCTCATAGAAATCCTCTCCATCTTTTCTCATATAAATCCTCTCCATCTTCTCCCATATAAATCTTCTCCATCTTCTATCATATAAATCTTCTCCATCTTCTCTCATATAAATCCTCTCCCATCTTCTCTCATAGAAATCCTCTACATCTTTTCTCATATAAATCCTCTCCATCTTCTCCCATATAAATCTTCTCTCATATAAATCCTCTCCATTTTCTCGCACGTAAATCTTCTCTTCTCTTATATAAATCTTCTCCATCTTCTCTCATAAAAATCCTCTTCATCTTTACTCATATCCAATGAAACAAAGATTGTAAGAAGGATGCATGGAATTACGGATGCTGATCATATCCAGTGACGTGGCAGAATTTTTTCATTTCACCTCTTACGATCTTTTTCCCTCTCCATCCTCTCATATCCAATGGAAAAAAAGATTGTACGAAGGATGAACGAAAATGCGAATGCTAATCACATCCAGTGACGTTACAGAATACATCTCTACTGGAAATATTTTTTCTTTTCACCTCTTACGATCTTTTTCCCATATTTTTATCCTCTCTATCTTCTCTCATAAATTCTCTCCATCTTCTCTCATATTCATGCGAAAATTTCTCTTTCATTACTGAACATTAAAAAGAAAAAAAACAAAATTGCGTGGCAAACGAAAATTTTAAAAACCCCACGCAATGTTCCTTACACGTTAATAATTTCAAATTAATCCCATAATCCTGAATTAACATCTTTATCAAAAGCAATCCGTTTATTTTACATAATCAAGAATTTTCTTTCGTTCTCCTGAGCAGATTGTTTCTTTTTTTTCTCTCAGTACATCCACAGTTTCACTTAATTAGCCGACCCTTAAATAGCGAATGAAAACGTGGTGGGGACCTTGAATGAAAGCCGAAAGAACACAAGAAATTGGACCCCCTTACCTCATTACACATCGCTGATGTTAATTCGGTACCTTAAAAGAACCATAATTCCCCGAATATTACATACCCTGATAATTAAATCAACTTTCTTTTCCAGCTGAAAATAGAAAAACTCCTTTTATCAATGCGTACATCTGTGCTCCTTAAATTGGACCCTTCCGGTTAATGTGGAGCCTTTTTTTTTTCCTTTCTCCTCCTCAGCATCTTCCATTATGGAGAATGTCTTAGGTATAAAGTGTACATATATTTAATAGAAAAACTTTGAAATTAGCTACGTATTATAAAGCCTTATCTGATCATGTAGGATTAGCCTTCAGGAGGGGCGCCTACGTTACCCTTTTTTGTTCTTTTAAAAGTGCTAAAACCGACTGAGCCTTGTTCTCTCCTACCTTTCAAACAACGTAATGATATTTGTCATGCACGTGCGTTCTATTATTAAATGATAGTTGTAGAACTAAAAAAAAAAACATTCTCCTACTCTCCTACGTGTAGAAATAGGAGCAAAGACCAGTTGGTAAGGCTTCCTGTGTAATTAGCGTCCTGGGTGTTAAAAAACACTCTTTAATTTCGCCTATGCGGTGGCCGGCTACACGCCACGTCATGTGATGTGATGGGGTCCCTTTTTTTTGTCCCCACTACTGCTATGGCAACCATAACAAACACTTCCAAACACCATTAGGTTTATTTGACTACCAGCATTCGTCATTGAAATAGGAATTTTGTCTCCATTACATCTACAACCTATTGTGTGTGATGTCTGGGTGTACAATTCATTGTCTGTCTCCTTTTAAATCTATTTTTAGAACTTTTTATTTTCGTGCCTTTCTGTGTGTACAGAGAGTTAAGAAAAGTGTCTTTATGGTCAACCTCCCTCCTTTTATTTTAGTATTAAAGACAATTTATACGAATATATATTCACTCCACAAAATATTAGAAATCTTTTGTAATTGGTCAGAGCAGATAATTAAACGTATTCTACACAAATCTAAGTTGTCACTTGGGCTTCATAGAATAGTCTGTTCATGGGGGTTGTTGTTGTTGTAAATTGAGTCTGTTCTGAGATCGAGTTTTCGTATGCTGGATGAAAAACACGAGTTTCTAGGAGAGAAAACCATGCTACCCTCGCCTGAGATCGGCTAACTCGGCCACGTTGTGAAAAGGATCCATAAAACTTCCTCCAGTCATCGACGAGATTCGAACTCGGGTCTTTTCCACCCGATGTGCAATCATGAGGATGATTTTTATGATTTTTCAGAAAGGGTTATTGGCTGGTGTGTCGAAAGAAACCATCTTTAAAGGGTACAATGAGAGAAAGAGGGTAGCAGAGTTCATAGGATCGCTGTCCACCCCACACCGCGTGGAAAAGACCTCAGTTGGAGTCCCGTTGATGAAGTTGGGAATTTTTATGGACCTTTTTTCACAACATGGCAGAGTTAGTTGGGTCTCAAGGAGGGTAGAATGGTTTTTTCTCCCAAAAACTGTTCGATGAACATTCCCAATATTTCCAACACCTACCCTGTCCATCTAATTCTTCAGATCTAAATCTATTTAAGAATGTCTGGGATGTGTTGAAAAGGGCAGTATGGCTCTACAGTTCTCTACCGACCATAATGCAGCAGTTGAGCAATATCCTGATGGAAGAATGGTCAAATCTGGTGCTGGATTCCTGTAGACACTTGCTGGAATCCTTGCCATGACCTTTATCGGTGTAATTTGAGCAAAACGTGATCCTACTAGATATTGAATAAAGTTTATAATTTTTGGCTATATCAGTGTAATAATAAAATAAAACGGTTCAAGCATGTTGTGACAGGTTTAAACATGTTTCATCAGGAATTAGCAATATTCATGTAATGCGCCAGCTGGCATGCTTTTGAAAAGTTCTTTTGAAAAACCCTACAGAGATTTCTAAAGGATACTAAATCAATTAAAAATAAGGAACCAACCAACCAACCAATTATCAACGCTTAGGTACAATCTAAACCAATCGATATCGACACCAAATCCAATATTCAAAGGAGAAAAATCCATTAAAGAAATTCTGCTTTTCATCACTTTTCGTTTCCTACCAGCAAGAATATAAAAGGAACACGCAGCCCATTATAATGTGGAATCAACAGTTGTCTACAAGGGATTGCTCTAAAAATTGCCCTTAATCAGGTTAGATACTTCAGAGATTTGCCCTCATCCAGGAATACACAATATCCTCACAGAGTGTTTTGTTATCCACGAATACTGGCTCTGAAAGAAAGGCTCGCGTCTTATTAGTTTAGTGGTTTGGGAATACTTTCGTATTAGACTTTATTAAGAAAGCTTAAAAATGCATCTGAATTTTTCATTTGCCCAATGTTGGGTAATCTCACTTGGTTGCTTCAGAAGAATCTACTTAAGCAGCAATTACGACTCTTACTTTTGGAGCGACATTACCCCTGATGTTTCCATTATCATCCTCCTGATGTCTGGGTGAGTTATATTACGTTAAAGATTCGTGACCTTTCTGACGAGCTCAAAAAAGTGCGAAACAGCAGTTTGTTCAGAAATTTAGCCAAGTTTGGACTCTTTGCCAACATTCCCAACATTCTGTTATGAACTTCTTATGGTTTATGCTCCTTAGTAGTCAAAACTGAATCTAGTAACTTTGGACTAAAGGGCTACTTTTGTTTGAATTACAGCCCACGCACGTCCTGGGTTCCATTCCACTAAGCGTCTGAGGCAGTGTAGCTCCAGATTAGACCATTCTTTCATCAGGATATTGGTCAGCAGCTATATTGTGGTCGCAAGAGGACTGCGAAACCCAATTTCCCTTTCCAGCTTATCCCAGCCATTCTCTGCGATTCAGATGAGGAGAAATAGGGAGATGTTGAAACCAGGGAGATGTTGAATATCTTGGGAATGTTCCTCAAACCATTCAGATGCAATTTTTCATGGTGGATAGTCGCGTTGTTGTCTTGAAAGAATTCATCTGAATCCAGGTAAAAATGAAACTGCTGGGTGAAATTGGTCCGATACAATAGAGCAGACTCAGTCTGTACCAGCAGAACATACCCCTTACCATTGTACTCCACCAAGAGGTAGTCTGGTTGCATAGCTTCATGATTTCACTCTTCCATTGGGGACTAAACGACCATGACCTGACCTTATTGGGTAAGTATAGAACCATGCCAAAAAATGTGGGCTTGGCAACCATGTATCTTAGACGGGACATGTTTGAGCTTTGTGAGGCTCTGAAAGAGGCCAGAAAAATTAATGAAGGCGGAAATTTCAATGTTGTAAAAATTTCCAGAACTGGAGACCATCGACTCAAATTACAGGGAAGAGGTTTAGACTAGATTGCAGGAAATTTTCTTTTAGCCCGCGAGTTGTTGATTGCTGGAACAAGTCGTAGTAGCAGTGACATGTGATGAAAGAAAGCAAGTGTATTCCTTCTAAATGTTTGTCGAGTTCCTCCTTAAATTTATTTAACCTACCAACTTCCACAACGACAGATGGAACAGTTTGTTCCATTGAGACTCCTCTGACCTCATGATCATTTTCCACTGTCACACAATATTGTCGATTTTTGTGCACCACCACGACCACCAACAACGTCATTCTGAATATCGGAAAGATCACCTGTCTTCCCTGTTACCACATCGTCTAAGGATCCCAGGAAAGCGTACCTGATACCAAGGAACTCGTGATTATACCACGCCACAACTTTTAATTATCAGATGAAGCCAATTGCAAAAAGGTTTCCAATTTTTTGTCCAGTAAGTGTACATCATGTATATAATACCAATAATCTCATCATCCTGGTTTATTTATTATTTAGAAACTTTTATATTAAAATTAATATTAATATTTAATTTATATTAAAATTCATTTGCAATATTAATTTAAATTAAAAAATATATATTTATTTTCTAATAATCTATTAGTATAAATAAAAATATTTAAAATTTAATTATACACGTTTTTATTTAAAACACGTAATTGAGAACTCGCTGATTTCTTTGCAATTGGAAATGAAGGCCAATAAAAATGAAGGCCAGTAGTGCACATGACGTAATAGGATTAGTACATGACGTTTTATGACGTGTAAATATGTACATGACGTATGTATATGACGAGTTAATATGTGAACGACGTGTGTGACGTATTAAGATGTGTGTGACGTATATGTATGACGCGTCAAGATTTAAATGACGTGTATAAGATGAGTACATGACGTACGTACGACATGTTAAGATGTGCGTGACGTATATACATGACGCGTCGCTGATGCACATGACGTGTGTATGACGTATATTATACAAGTAAATTTTATGTACATTTTCATTGATTTTAAAACTCATCTTCTATAAAATACGTTTGTAAATTAATTAAAATTTTAAGAAAAAAATTTATTTCTAATGTACTCTTTTATTATCTCCCAACAATTGTAACACAAAATAGGGATAAATAAATTATTATGAATAATGAAATTTTAAAATTATTTATACACTTTTTCTTTTTAAAAATATACTTGAAAACGCATTTCTTTATTTGTCTACCTGGAGAAATGTTAAGAATTATTCGCCTTAACAACTTCCTGGTTTTATTACAACACGCAGGCTTTTGTGAGGAGTTCCAAATAAAAGAGTTATTGCTTAGAAGTGCTTCGTCAAAAGAAGAAAAGAGAACGAATCTGCGCATTTGCTTAAAATAGATTTCAAGTAACCTTAACAGTCCTTTGCGATTTCATCGATTCTTAAACCACTTTTGACTCGTACGCCTTTCTGTCACATGGGATGCTACTTCTTTTTCTTTCTTTTTTTTTTCTTTGCGGTGGAAAGTTTCCAGTCAGTCTTTTCAGTGAGCAAATGCAAATTTTAAACCCCTCATCACTCGCCCCATCTTTCCCACAAGAAGCTTTTCCAGTATGAACTGATAATAGAGATCGCATCAGTTTTGTGAAAAAATCCAACGTCAGACATCGTTTGCATTTTCTACCCCTAGAGGTCGCGCACGTATCTTTATCAAGTCATAAGCATAGAACACAAAAGCCTACCACAGCTGTAAATCGAATCAACAAGATGTTTCCCCTCCTACTTTTGGGGATATATCCACCCATTTGAAAACTGTACTCATAAATATTAAACAGTTCATCTCTCGGGGGTTTGCAAACTCGAACAAGACGAAGATGATAAACTTGCTAGTTTATTCGTTCTCTCGACTATGACACTGACGAATTGATGTCTTTAGAATTTCAGACGCATGTATTTATTCGAGTCTGTTTTAGGTCAAACCACTCTTCTTCTTCTTTTTTTCTTTTTTTTTTTTTTTTTTTGGAGATTTGTGCCAATGTGGTTTTGCATTGATATTGACGTGGTGCAGTTACGCTGTTTGAAATATTTAAATTCATAAATAAGTCATGCGCGGTGAAGTGAAACCACGTGAATTTGCGATTGAAAAATTCATCTGAAGAAGAGCTGGTCTCTTGATGAACGGATTCTGTTTTTAAGAAGTTGATTTATCTAATTAAAAAGCAGAGGGCGCTTTAAAATATTCATATAAGTGTATTTAAATTTTATTTTAAAAATTTATAATAAAGGTGGCAATATAAGCATTTTCCATCTAAACGTTTTAGTTGTTCGCATATACACTGCCCTTCCATAAATATACGGACGCCTGCTTATTTACAGGAAAATTATTTGAATATTTCTTAATTGTACAGTTAGAGCAGGGTATAATTGAAAACTCTATCGAAGTCGAGATTTATAAAAAAAAGATTGGAAAGCAGTTAGTACAACAACCAGATTTTAACGTGCCATCTTAGTGAGGCTGTTAAGTGTCTTCGTAAGAGGGCCATATTCCAGTGTGAAATGGTTTCTCCATCAAGGCAATTCCAGGCCCCATATGACTAAAATTTTGCAGACAGTGATCACTGGCATAGGTTCCGAGGTTCTGCCATATCCCCCTTATTCAGCGGACTGAGCCCCGTGTGATTTCTTCCTCTTTCCACGTCTGAAGAAAGCTTTGAAGGGCAACTCCACAAAGTGTATAAGTTATTCTGGGAATTGCTATTCCCCAAGCGTAAGACCTTTCCTTTAGCTGCATTCAAGCATAGCTGCCAATTCTCTGACCATCTTTGAAGTCTGTTGAAGTCATTGTGAAGAAACGCTGCTCGGCCTTGATCATGGCGTATTGTTACTGCGTACGCCGAATGGTCAGCGCAAGGGTACATAAGTACACGTGCCTCGAGTGACCGTGGTTCAGGCCCGTGACTGCTAAATACGGTGCTGTTTCTTGTATTCTCTCTATCTTGTAAACTTTCGTGGTCGTCCTGGGGGTATAAACAGAAAATTTATTTTAAAATATGTAGTCGTCTGCAAGACGAATTAAATAATTTTAATATCGTATTTAGATTTAGGTGGTTTAGAAATATTCTAGTTAATAATCTTAAATCTGAAAAACCTCCCTAGATTTAAAAAAAAAAACTTTAAATTTTTATTTTATATTTTATGTATTTTAGATTTTTAATTTTATCTTGAAGGCTTCATACTTGAAGATAAATAAAAACAAAAACAAATAGAGGATTCCTAAAATCGAAGAGTAATTGTCTTTTTCTATCCTCTACGCTGGGGAAACTCCCCAACCTACGATTTTCAAAAGTAGGTTCAGACACCCTACTGCGCATGTCTGAACCTGGAAAACATAATTTCGCAAAAGTAATCCAATTATCTTACATCCATTCGCTATCCACAACCCCCTTCTTTTGGATAGAAGTCTTTTATCCTCTCATTTCTGTTCCCTCTTCTCCCCCTACCCCCAATCTGGTATATTCCCTCTTCTGGATGACAAATACAGATGACGAGAAAATGAGAAACTCACCCCACGTGGGGCACGAGCCAGTAAGTTGTCAATTTCAAAAGTGCCCGTTGCTAAGTGATTGATGTCCATTTCACACTTTGATCGTCTGCACTTTCGAATACTCGTCGGTACCAAACGATTTTCTTGTAATTAAAAATTCGTCTGAATACGAGAAAGAGTTCTTTTGTCTTAAAAGGGGGGAGCTTTATAAACACACAACTGTGAAAATACGCATTCAGAGGAATACAATAACCCTCTTGAAGTGGCTCTAACAATGGCTGACAGTGTGACGAAGTAGTTCCAGCCTTCTGTGGAAAGATCCCATGGGGATACTTTCGGGACGACAAAGGAACTTCGACCTCCCTTGAGAAATACTGCGTAAAAGGGAAAATTCTCAAACAACTCGAACGAATTGCAGACTTTGTTGAAATTTTCAATTCTTATGAGCTCGACAAATAGCCAATTATAATATTTATTTAAATAAGTAACATTATAAGTCAAAGTGAGTGCGAACCCGGTTCTATTCTTGATATCTAACATTCACAGTTTATTTATTGGAAAACTCGCAATTCTTAATCAAAATTCTACTAGCTCAGAACTGTGTATTTAATTCAAAAATTATTTTAAATTCAAAATTAATTTTCTTACTAATACTGAAATATTTATTTTCTTTCCATATTTAGAATTTTTTTTACGCTCCCATTGATCGAAGCAAACATAATGCTAAATCCAAAATGGCAGACTTTGTTTAAAAATTTTTAGATTCCAAAATGGCGGATTTGTTGAGAAATTAAATTCAAAATGGCGTCCTCCATCAACAATTCGCTTCTTCACAAATTCTGTATTAAAGTAGTGCAATACCGAGGCAACTCGTTGTTGTACGTTTAATGGAAGTCTACTGGACATGGTCTTCTCCTCAAAATGGCGAATTTGTTGAGAAATTATGTGGTTCAAAATGGCGTCCTCCATCAACAAAATTCTTAATTTAAATCTAAAATAGTATAAATCCTGAACTGTTTGCTTCTTTGCAAATTCTATTTGAAAGTAGTGCAATACCGAGGCAACTAGGAGTTGTACTACTTTAATGGAGATGGTTTTGTCCTCAAAATGGTTGATTTGTTGAGAAATTAAGTGGTTCAAAATGGCGTCTTCTACCAACAATGTTCTCGTTTACATATATTTGCTTCTTGACAAATTCTATTTGAAATTAGTGCAAGACCAAGACAACTCAGTGTTGTATATTTAATGGAAATGAACTGGATGTGGACTTCTTCTCAAAATGGCGTCCTAATGTTTATAACAGTTTAATACCAATTTTACGTCCACTTGTTTAAAGAGGAGAATTCGTTTAGCGTCATATCTTTCAAGATTTCAACTAGGGAATTCCACCTCATCAAATAATCAACTCATTTCACGTCTTATAATTGTTTTGTGGACACACTGAAGTTAGCGTTCTAATTAGCGGCTTTCTTTGACTGGGGAAAGTTGTTTTTTTTTTCTGCGCGCGAACTAATTAAAAGTTGCTGAATTTAATTTATTATCGTAAGTTTGGAAGCAAAAAAAAGTACTTGCTCGACTGATGTACTACATCTTAAAAAAAAACCAGAGAAAACTCAAGAATATATTCTTCAAAACCCCAACAAGACACACGCAAGTAGAACACAAACTATCATCATAGTTCCTGATCTAGTTGCATACGATTGCAGCCAATCGATTTTTTAATTAAGCACCTATCAGAAATTATGTGCATATTGCTTGAATTAAGAAATCCTGCCAAGAAGTTTTTTGATGATGCCGGCACGTTTCTTTGGTTAAAGGAAGATTTTTTTCTTTCTTTCTTTCTTTTTTGTATCGTGTGTTTAAGAAACGTGGAGAGGAAGAAAAAAATTGTTCGACAAATGCACTTCGGTTTATAATAGCCCCATGAAATGAATATGAATTAAATTATACTTTCAATCTATCTTAATTTCTTGGGTAAATAATTTTGACAAAAGAAAAAAAATTCTTTGTATTAACAAGGGCCGGAATTATTTACCGGGCAATTTTATGCATTTTCTGAAGGCAATTTTTGTGAGGAAAATTTTATTAGAATACATTAAAGTTTGAAGATTGAAGAAGTGAACGTGGCAAGAGATTATTCTTCGGAAGAAGCTAAACACCAAAATGTTTCTTGATTATATACCATTACAAGGAATGTAATATCTTCACACATCTGCAGCTTCTGTCTTCCTAACAACAGGATCTAATCCGGGGTGGAGGAAAAAGCCGTTGCATACTGATAGCTAAAATTGCTCTTTCACTCATCTTTTCCATCCACAGGTCTCTTATTTAATATTTATGCACATATTTATTCATTACCAATACAATAAATATTGTTCGCGCGTGGGGTGCTGTGTACATTAATAATCGCCTTACTGGCACCATCTTACTCTCACAAGCTGCATTCTCCTGCTGGCTCTAAGCTCGTGGTTGAGCAGCATCTCTAGGAGAGGAGGTAAATTGCGTATCTGATATTACTTCAGATGGTACGATGAGTTTTCTTAGTGAAAATCCAAATTATAGGGGTGGAGGTTTAGATTAGGCTAAAAGGAAACAAAATAGTAATAGTTAGATTCATATATTTAGTAAACTGATAACAAAATACGGGGAAAAAAGCAGCGACTTTTATGAGTGAACCTAATATTGCCATATTGCCTATTTATTCCTCCAATCAGTGCATGACAACAAGCATAATATCCAGTTCTTCAGCTATGGTATATAGATAGACTATATTATATATCTGATAAAAATAATTAAAAATTGTCGGATTTCTATTGGTTGGATTTTAATAAAATTATGGACGGCTCGACAAATCTTTCTAAAAAAGCCATATTTAAAATTTAATGGAAGTCCATCCAATGGGAGTCGAGTTATTACCTGCGGACGGACGGATGGACATGGAAAAAAAACAATAGGCAGTTTACGCATGTGTGCTACAACTTTGTGCTTGTAACTTTTACGATCGGCGCAGCAGTTCCAGTTGGAGCTATGATCAATAATGGAAGTTCAGAAATTCGTAAGCCATCAGTGAATTAAGGTATCAAGATTCTCCATGCACATGGCCTTCTGCTGTCATTCTTTTGAAGATGTCAATATAGCGCGGATACCGCTCTTTTACACCTGAGGAAACTCGATTAACGATTTTAACCGCAGACTGTACCATCTAAAGAAAAAGAAAAATGTCATATTTTTTTTTAATATGAAAAAGGCATCGAGGGTGAGTTACCAAACATTTTCGAAACGTTTGTTTCATAGTGAAATAAGGCCTAACAAAACCACCTGCTTATCTGGTGGATGTCGCCACACTTAAGTTTTTACGCAATCGGAATTTCTTACTCCGTTTAGCAGAAGGAGACTAACAGACAGGCAAACCAAAAGATTCCAGTAGCAGCTTTCGCGCTGCACGCCTCAATGATTCTTGCTTGCGTTTCCTCTGAGATTATTGTTAGAGCACATGACGTCTTTGAAAAAGAGGAACAATACAAAAAGAGGGGGAAAAAAAAAAAAAAGTACAGAAAAAATCCGTTACGCGTCGCTGAGTGTAAATGCGAATTTATTGGGGATCTACGTTTGGCTCCAAATTCGCGTTTTTGAGATTTAATGCGGCGCGTTCGTGAAGGAGAAGAAATAATATTACGATCGGTTAAAAAAAAAAAAAAAAAAAAAGGTCTCAAATGAATAACCACAATGATACGAAAAATCTGAAAAGTATAAATTAGAAGAGAATTTTCGGCAGAGAGAAAGATGAGATAAGAAGAAAAGAGAAAATTAGATAACCTAAATAGAAAAAAAAAACGGTAAGTAGCTGTTTAGAATGTTCATTGTATTATTTAGGATATTTAGGCCTAAATTTGTGGAAAAGGCAGATGGAATGTCAGTTTAATTTATTGTTGTAAGCCGTTTGCGTTTTTTATTGTTTAAAAATTAGGCCTAAATTTGTCGAAAAGGCAACTAATGTCAATTTCCTTCATTGTTGGAAGCCATTTACAGTTTCGTATTGTTTAGAAATGTAGGCCTAAATTTGTGAAAAAGGCTGCTAATATCGATTTCGTTCGTTTTCAATGACGTGGTGCTTGGTTTTATTAGCGAAAATTTTATTTAATTGCTGCCAATAATATTTCTGTACTCCTTCGTGGGTTTATTCCGTGAAAGGGCTTCTGTAACCACCCTTCAAAAAGGGCAGCGTTTATTGCCACCATGCATTACACTAATCTGTTCTTTAAAGAAGCCAGAGACTGAAAAAAAGAGAGAAAGAGTTCATCAATCCTAAATGTCAGTTGCAACAAATGTAGATGACGGGTGGGTAGGAGGGTATATACGGGTCATCAAAAGCGTTTTTCTAACAGTTTATCTCAAGTAGCACCAACTTCCTGACGTTAATCTTCTTCCAGTCAACACCTGCCGCTGAGGATTTCATGCAAAGTACGCTAATTAGCATAGTACATTATGGTAATTAACGAATTTCATTGTGTATTCGATCCTGCCCACAGTAGATTGGGCATTAGTATTCTTTAACAGCGGGAGACCTCTTAAGAGAATGGAACTTCATCCCATTTCTACCAAACTACACAATAGATGTGTAGCCGAGATGAGACACAACATCTTAGCAAACTTCCGGACGGTTCCAACAGCTTCGTCACCTAACTGTAAAATCACTTTGCCACCATCTTGCTTGACGCTTGGGGATTAAGCTGTCTTCAGAGTTTGGGGAGGTGAAGGGTAGAAGGACTAATCACACAGATGCCTTAATTATGATCCATGGAAGAACGTGGGAGAAAAAATCGGTAATTTCATCATCGAAGTTGTTCAAGATTAGGCAACTATTGTATTCCTCTTTTGTATACATTAACCGCTGCCTAAAGGTCTGTAAGAACTAGAAAAGATTTTTTAATCGGCCAAACCATGTCCGGACTGGTTTGGGAGAGAAAGAGCGACAGATGATAGATTAATTAACCTCTTTTGAATACATTCTAGAAGTCTGTGAGAGGTTATGGGGGGCACTGTCCCAGATATAGCAATAATATTCCATGGTAGGGATTATTTGAGGTTTGTAGAGTGAGCAGCCGTTTGGAAGAAAAGTAATTCCCAGAGCGAAAGAGAAAACTCAGTTTTTTAGATGCAGAGGAAGCAATATTTGTGATGTGCTTATGCCAAGAGAGAAAGAGATTAGAAGTCAGGGTAATCCTTAATAGAGATATGTGATCTTGTCTAGCGATCCGAGTATCATCGAAGATGAGCATAAGAGCTGAAGACTTTTTTGGGGAAATGAGAGAAGACTAATTAACTAAGTTTTCTTGGCCGAACAGGAGAATTACCTGTAGATCGGCATTTAAGGAATTGGTGGTGGATATTCGAGAAGTAGAAGCTGTTTGTGCAGGGAAAGGTTTTTTTAGATTGGAAGGTGGAATATAGTTTGCTATCATCAGCTAAACGATGGATAGGATTTCCAGTCACCGGAAGAAGTTCGTTAATATACAAGAGGAAAAGAGTGGGAGACAGTGATGAAACTTGGAGAATACCAGCATTGCGTAGACGTTAGAAGACCGTTTACCAACACCTGCAGTGGGCGGTTAAAGAGAAACTAGATACCCAATTGCAAAGAAACAGTCGGAAATCCATAAATTGGAAGCTTGTTTAGAAGACCTTTATGCCAGACACGATCAAAATCCTTTGAAATGTCGAGCTTCTTCAGTTTCATCAATCTTTTCCATCAAATTTGTCCAAAGTAACATTACCCAAAATATCACTAGTTGATCTCCAGCTTCAATAATCTAAAATTACTTAAAGAATACAAAAAAAAAATCGGTAATTTCTTCGAAGGTATTCAGATTAATGCATGTCTCTTCGGAATAGATTTATGTAAATAGTTCATTACCCGCTGCCTATAACTATAATTGCCTAAAAAACTAAGTAAACTATAATTGCCTAATAAAATATGCCTAGTAAACTATAATAGCCTAAAAAATTATAACTGCCTAAAAAACTAACTACCCAGAAAACTATAATTGCCTAAAAAACTATAATTGCCTAAAAAACTAATTACCTAATAAAATATAACTGCCTAATAAACTATAATTGCCTGACCACTAACTGTCTAAACTACAGCTGCCTTACTATAAACATGGTCGCAATAAAATTTCTATTTAGAAAATCCAGTCGATGACGTCATCATTACGTAATCTATCACTTTTGTTCCACCCAGTGTAGAATAAGATAGCAGAAAAAAGGTGTTTGAGTAAATTTCTAATTATTGATTAAAATAATTAAAACTAATCACTAATTACCTTCAGAAAAGTAATCAAATTTAATTTTTCAGTTTATTTAATAAAATTAAAAATTACTCCCTAATAAATTACATAGCAATTTTGGATTTTTTTTTTTTTTTCGAAATTCATACTAGCAGGAAACGAAGAATCACATGACAGCAGAGACAAATCGCGCAGGCGTATTATAACTCTCGTAGCATCTCTGAAATCAGAAACTCTGATGCATCATACGTTATAAATATTTACAAACAATCAAACACAGAAAAAAAAATAGGAAAATATGGTAATTTTCTGTAAAATACGCTAAACTGGTTTATGATTAACCCAAGACATTTAAACCTTCAAATAAAATGGGTTAATTCATTTAAAAAACATTCCACACAGTGGAAAATTTCACTGCATATACAACAGATGCAGAATGGAATCTTCATCCGGATGCAGAATGGAATCTTTATTCGGAAACACGTGATATTTTACCTACGGGGTCTTCTGTAGCAGTCGGTGTTTAGATGCGTTCTGGTGCAACGGATGTCTGTGCCTTGCAGCAGTTCAACTTTCCGATTGCTTTTTTTTTTTTCTTAAAGGGTTGAGAAGAAGATTCAGCGAACCATACAGTCGTCAGGACAACATGTTGCTAAGGTAAGAAGTATTTTCAAATGATCCGACTTAGCGAACTGTCAAACACTCTTATTGGAGCTAACATCTGCGAGAAGTAATCGAATAGTCTCTCTCTATCTCTCTCTCTCAGTGCGCTGCTATCAACAATAACATGTTCTTGACGAAGAGCTAACTTAACTCATCATTGCACTCTGAAAGTAGCTTGGGGAGAGAAAAATTGAAGCCCTTTTAACTTCACGAGTGTCTCTATACGTGTACGTAATCTTTAATAGATGCTCTCTTCGCTGTTGGATTCAGTTTTTAAAGAAATTTTGCCCCTCTAGATGTTTCTGTGCAGTTATTGGGACTATCGGTGATAATGCAATAATCCTCCATCCAGTCCATCTCATGCCCTCTTGGAGTTTTACATGTTTGCTTTGATTAAATGTGTTCGTCGATTTACTGAAGGGGGTTTCTTCCAGTCGTGGGTGTGCCTCCTGTGAACAGATCATTTATACAAAGTTGGTAATAATGGTGAGGAGGAGAAACAGCTCTGTAACAAACTTAGAATACTACTGAGGAGTTGATTCCCATCTTATTCTGAAGGCTGTCTCTCCATGACACGCCCAATCATTATCTTTATAATTCTGGATCAGAGAATGTTCTGACAAGACCGCTTGAATAAATTCGCAGGAAGAGACCCGAATTGTGGAAGGATGGTCTCCATCAAGACAATGCTCCAGGGCACACTTATGCTCTCTTGGGATTTTATATGTTTACGCGCTCTCTGTTAGTGGCCAAAAACAAATCCATGTGTGTGTGCGAACAACGTGACTAGATACAAATGGTTGAGTTGCGATGTTTCCACCAGCTGTTTTTTGTGTGTCCAACTCTTTCTACTCTCTAGCGATTGGACGTACGTTGCAAGTGGCAACGTACTCTTAGCACGTCTCCTATGAGAGGATCTAGGCCCTTTTCTCATCCCATTATATCCCAATTATTTGTCATTGATTGCGCATGGATTTTATATCCTACTTTTCACTGCCATTTATACGTCATGTGACCTCTGGATTAATCCGCCACCTTTAAGAGTGAGTTATGTGAGAGAGGCGGCATTCCTTCCTTGTAGTACGGAGGCCACACCTCGACCCCTGCTTACGTTGATTCTCTCCTAGCACCCAGAGTGTTCTAGATGCATAGGTGCTGTATTTCAGGACTCGCACATGGAGATTGAACTCAGGGTTACTAACAGTCCCACCATCGTGAAGGTCCAAGCACAGGATTTGGCTGTCACAGACCCACTGGACTTTGCCGAAGTTAGGTCCACTTGACTTGTCTGTCACCCAACCATCAGCTTCATCAGCGTTTTAGACTCTCAGGTAGCAAGCAAAGCTTGACATACCTGAGAGAATGTCTGTGACAGTCTCAAGGACCATATTTAGAGCGTACTGGATTTTTTCATCCTTTTCCTACCATTCTCTCAATCTTTCTCTCTCTTCATATATGTCTATTTTTATCTTACGTCCATCTACACATCATCCTACTTCACTATCCATCTATCAACACATACAGGCGTTGTGTCTCTCTAATTATCTAAATCCACATCACTCCCAATTTATCCCAACCTATAAATCTTCCTAACTTTCCTGGTCTATACGTCCTTCACCCCCCCCCCTCTCTCTCTCTCTCATTTTATTTTAATCCGTTAGATCTGCATTTTTCTTCCTCTTAGCATCACAATCACTCCATTACACGCTGATATTTAAAGAATTAACGGCTTTTATTTTATACTTTTACTAATTGGTGAAAACGGTTGTCCCTAACCGTTAAGGCCTTGACGAATCATTGGATACCAGAACTTCTTCTATCACTCCATCTAATTACGCACTCTTCCTCCAAATAAAAAAGCAGCACGAAAAGATTTCATCAAAAGAAAACACAAAACCTAAATCTAAGGTCATTGATAAAGGCTCTTGTTTCACATTCGGAAATGAGCTAGCCAGAGAGAGAGAGAGAGAGAGAGAGAGAGAGAGAGCAGAACACACTACGCTTTTACGTATGCGAAATTGCATCTCCAACTCTACAAACATTATCGACTGCTTGCAGAGAGATTTTGGCCTCCTCACTGCCATTCTGTGCGCAGGTGAAACGGAACAGTTCGTGTCGTTTTGCTGCTTCTAACAGTCCCACTCATCCACTCCTGCATCGACAGCCGACGCTCTTAATTCCCCTGTCGACCTTCGACGACACTTTGCTTCCCACTCACGTGGTCAACGGCGTTCGTGGTCACATGGCTCCTCCGAAAGCGGAACAAGGAAGAGGAGAACTTAATTACACAAGAATCTTAAATCCTCGATCGACGTAAGTTCCTCCAACTAACAAACTTGTCTTGTTCGGGATAAACATAAGACTTAGATTTAATCAGAAGCTTTTTATTTCCCCCCTCCACCTTCTCTTCGAATTATTACCAATAAAAATCGGCCTTAGAAAATATTCAAATATCGATATTGATTAATTATTTATCGCATTTTGGTAATCAGAAGGATGAGGCGAATAGAAAGCAGACGATGAAGCAAACAGAAAGCAGACGATGAAGCAAACAGAAAGCAGACGATTCGTCACAATTCTACAATTGTTTTAACTACTCGATTGTTGTAAGATGTCGATTTCCTCTCGAGATGTACCAAGCAATCGTCTGCTCGTGGAACGTGCGCGTGACCTTGATAATGGCGAACAAAGTCCATTTCTTAGTTTGGTTAATGTATTTGTTTTTCAAAGTAATTAATCACATCTGGCAGTTGAACTATTTTCATTTGTCAACGAAAATTTCACTGGCTTATTCATCAACAACTTCATTCTTTCTTTCTTTCTGTTTTTTTGTAATGTGCCATAACTTCGATAACCACTAGACCATCATGATTCATTAAGGAGTTTGATAAATGCTTTTCTTTCTCGAGTTTATTCCTGGTTCGCTTTATGTTTTGCTATTAAAAGCTTTTTCAAATGGACTGTTCGTGATGAATACTAAATATCAGTCAAGAAACCCCGAACAAATTTCGTGTTGGCGCGAATGCAAATATGCCATCCGGAGTCTATAAGAAGTTATTTAATTACAGCGATCTCTAAATGACGTATCTAAAAATCCGGATATTAAATAGCATGAAAACACTTCAATTTGAAAAGTTAAACCATTTCCTGCTACCAGTTTAAGTAAAGTAAGAGAAGAGCCAATTTTCTGAGAAAGTGTGTGCGTGGTTTGATTTTTTTCCGCCAGATAAATGATGCACTGCAGATAAATGAGAATTCCGACAGGAAGTATAACGAAAAAATATAAATGAATCAGCTATTTTGAACCTTGTCTTAAAATTTACCAGTATAAATATTATTAAAATACAAAAGAAAATGAAAAATCATCAAAACGCATAAAATATTTCGTTATGAGTTTTTTTAATAAACTATTTCGCGGGTTTAATGCGCCAGTTTATGATGTCTGATATTTAAATGTATTGTAATAGCAGAGCGGTCTGTGTCGTTAAAAAAAATTAATTTTCTAGAAAAAGTTCATTAATTTAATTATTTTACTTTTTTAAATCGTATTAAGCGCACCAAGAGTCTCAAAATTATCAATTTTAACCACTAAGAACTATCAATTGTTGTCATCTACCATAAAACGTCACAAAAGTCAATTTCAGCACGCGCGTAACTATTATCAATTGTCGTTTTCAGCACGAGCGTAACAATTGTCAATTGTATTCACCACGAGCGTAACAAAGATTACTTTTTGTCACTTTCAGCGCGCGCGTAAAAATTATAAATTGTTGTCGTTTTCAGCACGAGCGTAACAATTATCAATTGTTGTCGTTTTCAACACGAGCGTAACAATTACTTTTTTTTGTCACTTTCACCACGCGCGTAAAAATTATAAATTGTTGTCGTTTTCAGCACGAGCGTAACAATGATTACTTTTTTGTCACTTTCACCGCGAGCGTAACAATTAATTGTTGTCATTTTTAACACGCGCGTCTCTTACTAATATTGTTGTCATTTTCAACAATAGTGCAACGGCTCTCAACTGTTTTTTTTTTTTCTCTTTAATTATTAATTTAATTTCAAATATAAATGTCAAAATATTTATTGTTTCTCCTGAAATAAATTTTTAATATTTAGCGATTCTGAGATCGTGTAGATTTTGATGTACTTCCATTAATACAAAAAAATTTTAATTTCATTGAAAACAGAATAAAGCATAAAATTTCACTTACCACAGACTCCAGTGACGAAAGTCAAAACTATAAAAGCAGCTTGGGTACAAGTATCGAAAAGTGATGATCGGAACACACCCCTTGGCACTCTAGAAGACCTCCTGTTTATCCTATCTGCTATTTGACAGGTGACATCTGTATTGCCAGATCCCAGCTGGAGAGGTGGCATTGGTCTAGAATTGGGGGGGTTTAGAAAAACCGGTATATAAAATCCGCAGAAAAAATCCTGAAGGGGAAGAAGAAGAAGAAGAAGGTCAAAGTTGAGAGGTCATCAGCACGGGCCGGCAATTGGAAACGTACCGTGTGTGTGTTTGCTTTCCACTCGATAAACGGAAGGAAAAAACAATCATTTCAGCCCCAGTCTAATTGCTTCATCTTTCTTTAGAGTAGAGGGGGGGATCCTAAGAAAGAAGGTGGAAACCACACCACCGCGTTCATACGCACACACACACACATACACACCGACGACAGCACGTGCTACTTAAGAAGTTTAGGAGTCTTAAAGGACACGATTGCTGACACCTCGTGATTTAACATCTAACGACAGTATCCAGGGCTTTCTCCACCCCTTTAAAACTGTTCCCCCCTTTTAAAAAAAGAGGCGTTTTAATTTTCAAAAATACACCAGGGTTGTTTGGAACGCGAAGTCCATGGCTTCGACGCAAGGTAACTCAGCTATCGACACTCCACGGCGGTACGCTGAGTTCGTTGGGCTGCCCGCGGCGCGTTCTAATCCAACAGCGTCCCCGCGAGCAGAGTGAAGCCTGAATCACGTGGACTGGCTGACACCAATGCTTCATAAAACTTGGGGGAGAGTTGTCTGAGAGCGCCCTCTACAACGAAAAGGAGTATTTTTAAGCGGAGCCCGTCTTGTTTCCTCAATGGTTCTATTCGGTGAAAGAGCTCCACAGATATCAATATATAGTAAAGGAAGTCGACACTGCTTCTTTTTTTTTTTGTTTTACATATTTCGTTACCATAGCAACAATGGCGCGAAGTGTTGCCCATAAGATAGCATTTACCTACGAGCGATATTATGATATCAGAGAGAAGAAACCGCTGTGGCATTCTATGTAATGTCGAGAAACGAAATTTAGGCGCTAAATGGGGATTTTCGGGGGCCCTTACGCCACGCAATGAGAATGGATGAATATGGAAATCACGACGTTTCGTGTCTGGATTTCTCCTTCGACCTCAGCAAAGAAAGCTGAGAGCTAAATTTTGATGATATTTGTTCCATTGCAGGAAATTTATACGAATATTGGAGTGGATGGAAGTACTGCATATGCGTTTCCAGTGGATTTTTGAAATAACCCAACCTGTTGTGGAGAATCCCTCGTTTCTTTTCTGGTCGTGGAGAGCAAGATTTGGTGAGGATTTACCATCTCCTCCACCTATAACGAGTGAAGGAAATGTAAAGTAGATTTACAGGCACCTTTTTTTTTTTTTTTTTTAAATCCTTAAATTAATATTTAAAATAAATAATAAATAGCGTGTTTTTAGAAAGATTGTTTGAACAATAATTCAGTTTAAAATTTCATTTTAAATATCTTTTGGATTTCTATATTAAATGTTTTTCTTTAAGATTTTAAAAGTAGTAATAATTGGTATTATAAAACTATAAATATAGAAAGTTCTTGTATTTTATTATTAATTTATAATAATAGTAATGATAGTACAATTAAATGTAATGAAATATTTCAATAATAAATAATTATTATTATAAAAATTAAGCGTACATTTGTACGTTCATGTATGACCACTTTGCGGGTTCACAACGTTTCTGGACTGTGTGACGAATCCTGTCATCGGACCCATTCAGGACAGAACGAATTTTGGCTTTTACTCTCACTATGCAATTAAATATTAATTGCAAATGATGAATGAAGTAAATTAAAATACCACAAATGTCATGAACCAATTACTTCGAGAACAATTTCTGAGCATTTCTCTCTCACTCTCTTTCTCTCTATTTCTCCATTTATAATTTTCTTTCTTTCTTTCTGTCTATTACTCTCCCTCTCTGTTTATCCTTCACTCTTTCTAATCCTGTCCATCATTTTATCTCTTCTCTTTATTTCTTTACTCTTTCGCTCTCTCTTTCTATCTCTTTCGCTTTCTATTTCTTTCCTTTTCTCTTATTTTCTTTCTATTTCTTCTTATTATCTTTTAATTTCTGTTTCTTTTAATTTCTGTTTCTTTCTGTTTCTATTTCTTTCCTCCTCTATTTCTCTCACTCTATTTATCGATCTCTCTTTCCAATTCTCCCTATCTTTTAATCTTTTCTCTCTTTCTTTCTTTCTTTCTTTCTTTTCTCTTTTGTTCTATCTTTCTATCTGATTCCATGTCTTTCGCTTTCTATTTCTTTTTTCTCTTTCTCCTATTTTTTTTTAATATTTTGTTCTTTACATTTCTTTCTCTTTCTATGATTTTTTCTATTCCTCTACCGTTTATTTCCTCCTCTCTCTGTTTATCGTTCTCTCTTTCAAATTCTCTTAATTCTTTTATCTTTATCTCTATTTACTTTGTTTCCTTCTTTCTTTCTTTACTCGTTCGCGCTCTCTTTCTATTCTCTTTTCTGTGTATTCCATTTTCTATTTCTTTCTCTTCTTTTCTTTCTGTTGTTTTCGTCCTTCTATTCCTTCTTATTATACTTTCATTATATTTCTTCTTATTATTTTCTTCCCTCTACATTTCTTCTTATTATTTTTTATTTCTATTTCTTCTTATTATTTTCTTCATATTTATTTCTTCTTTCTTTATCTTTCTCTTTCTCATATTTTTC
The DNA here is from genome assembly GCF_048544385.1 of Mastigoproctus giganteus. Taxonomy (NCBI): domain Eukaryota; kingdom Metazoa; phylum Arthropoda; class Arachnida; order Uropygi; family Thelyphonidae; genus Mastigoproctus; species Mastigoproctus giganteus. Next base: position 101,500,028 of record NC_143588.1, read on the forward strand.
TATTTCTTTCCCCCTTCATTTCTCTATCTCTATTTATCGTTTTGTCATTCTAATTCTCCTTATCTTTTCTGTTTCTTCATTTCTTGCCATCTCTCCTTCCCATTTCTTTATGCATCTCTTTTTCATATATTTCTTATATTATCATTCTCTTTATCTTTTCTCTTTCTTTCTTTCTTTCTCTTTCCATTTCTTTACGCTCCTCTCCTTCTTATATTTTGCTTTCGTTCTCCCACTTTCTTTCTATTTCTCTCCATCACTCTTTCTTTTACTGCTTTCTCGTTACTTTCTTCCTCTCTATATTTTCCCTTTCTATTTCTTTCTCCTTCTGCTTTTAATTCTCTCTCTTTCTTTTCCCTTTCTTCCTTGCTTTATTTCTCTCTTCTTCCTGTATTTCTTTTCTCCTTCTTTCTCTCTTTCTTTTCTTTTCTTTCTCTCTTTCTATCTTTGTTCCTCTATTTCTTTAGTTTTTCTTTTTTATATCCCCCCTCTCTTTCTTTCTTTCTCGGTTACTCCCTCTTTCTCTCTCTCTCTCTCTCTCTCTCTCAGACACAGACACACACTCGATAATCTTTTATTTTCCTTTTCCAAAGGAACAGAAGATGTAAAATAACGTATTCTTAATAGAATAGTAAAGGCGCCGTTCAAAAATGAAATTGGTTTCTTGCATTGTGGCAGAGCCGATCACAAAAAGCGCTCATTTGGGGGTGAATGGGAAAAGTGTTGATACGCACTTAATGAGTTCGTACTTTTCTGTATTTTATCACAAAAGCAGTTTATTTGCCCCGAGACTCTTCTCTTCAAACTGTTTTATTATTTTTCTCTACATTTGCAAAGTTATTTAAATATAAATGGAAAAACGATAATTGAAAATCGCCTCCTTCGCACACTTCGTCTCATCAACAGGGCGACCACCCTTCTAAGTTTTATTTATGCCCAACATTTTAATAATTATCAATTTTAATTAGCAATAGTAATCAGTCAGTTAATGAAAAGCAGTCTAACAACAAACTAATCAAAGATACGCATTGCCCCTGAACTAGCACCTTTCCTGCATAACCCCAGAGTAATACAGAGAAGCACCCTCTCAGTGGACTAAATCCAATACATTATACATTTATCAAAACCATTCTTCAACATAACATTGGCCTGTTAAGGATTAAACCCCCCCCCCACCACCACCACCACCACCACCACCCCCAGAAACACAGTGTAATATTCGTCTAAAGTCCCTCTCTTTCTCTCTCTCTCTCTCTCAAGCGATCAGGTGGCGTTGTCAGTAGACTTAGAAGTCGACGAGGGAATGAATGAATGAACAGAAAACGGGGAATTGTTAGTGGGTTTACGAAGCTCGCGACCTTTCTGCAACCAAGTCAAGGGTATTACGCTTTGCAATGTATTAGGGAAGATTCTCTGTGTGGCTTATATCTGGGATCATTAAAATACCTTCAAAATTCAGACGCTTACAATAGATTGCCTTTAGAAATGATGAGGCTCCTATGGATTGCCCTATAATAACCTAACCTCCTACACGCCTGGAAAACTCCTACGTTTTTATTTTTCTGAAATTTATCTTTTGTAAACAACGTTGTTTACTAATTTAAATTTATAAATAGAATGAATTTATTTCGGCATTTTATATCCTCTCATTTATTCAAAGATTCCTCCAGAAATAGAAATCCCACCCACACAATCGTTGGACTGTTGCCCGGGCAATTTAAAAGTTATAAATGATTACAAAAGATGAGTTCATCCTTCATACCTTTCTGGAACACGCGAAGGTATTTTTGGACACGTGAAGTCGTAAAAAGCATGTGTATTCGGCCAAGATACTGCATGTCCTCTTCAGATATGATGACAGGAGATGAAGAGCCGAAGTTTTACAACTAGGATAAAAGAAGTTGAGAGAAAACATTACTACGCCTTCAAAAGATTTGTCATCTAGTTGGAAAGGACCAACTTTGAAAGAAACAGGACGTATATGTCATGGAACATTTTTTATTCTTATGGCTTGGGGGGTTAGCAGTTAGGAGAAGCTCCCTACATGATAAAATTGAGGGAACAAATAATAGGGGAAATTTTTAAATAGGCCAGTTGAAAAATCTAACGTTGATAACTTCTCATCCCAATAATCACTGATGAATTCTCATCCAAATAATGGCGCATGCGCATTATCTTGAAGTCATGGCAACCAGATTTTTATCTCGATAGATGCAAACTTGTCCAGGATTTCAAACTTTGTTTGCTGTGATTTATTATAAACAAGAGATAAACAATTATTCTTTGAATTGGTGTTTGTGTTTATTATCTTTTAAACGAACAACCTTGGGGCCATTTATGAACAAAGTGTGCGTATTTTATTATTTTAAATCACGCGCACAAAAGGTAGTCTATAACGCAATTAATTTTCAACTGCAGGGCAGAATAAACAACATTCGGTGTTTCTGGAAATAAAACAGGTAAATAAACAATTAGAGCAATTAACTTCAGTCAGCGAGGTGTCATAGGAGGTTGGAAAGAAGAAGAATCTTGTAGTTCATTAATAACCCTCACGCGCACTTTTAAATTAATTATTTGCCACCTGCTGTTGGGACTTGGAGCATCGAGAAATAAAGAAGGACCGGAACACCACCATTAGGAAGGAGTCTGTCTTTGAATACGTCATATATCGCCTTTGTAGGAGCTCTGGGAAATATTTACTGGTCGAAAAATGAAGTGGGATAATTATCGAAGAGGCTGTCATAGAGCGGGTCTGATTTTTATATTCAATTGCGAGTAAAATATGAAGAAATTAGCGAATTAATTAGCTAATTATAATTTTAAAATCGCCTCTAAGTGATCCCATCCCAAAACTAATTGCACACCTCTTAAAATGAATGGCTTCGTCCACGATTATTAAGTAATATAGGACGAACGAAACCATTCTTTCTAAAGGGGGAAATCTGTCATATCTCACCCCAAAACTAATTGCACACCTCGAAAATATGAATGGTTCCGTCCAAAGATTGTTAAATAATATAGGATGGACGATTCCTAGAGGCGAAACCATTCATTCTAAAGGGGGTAGTGTCATATATCACCCAAAACTAATTGCACACCTCTAAAAATGAATGATTCCGTTCAACGATTGTTAAGTAATATAAGACGTCCGAAACCATTCATCCTGAAGGGGGGTGGCGGATCTCATCCCAAAACTGATTGCACACCTTTTAAAATCAATGGTTCTGTCCAACGATTATTAAGTAATAATAGGATGGGCGAAACTATTCACTGTGAAGAGGAAGGGTGTCTGACCTCATCCCAAAACTAATTGCACATCTCTTAAAATGAACAGTTGTGTCCAATGATTGTTAAGTAATATAGGACGGACGAAACCATTCATTCTAAAGGAGAAGGGTGGCTGATCTCGTCCCAAATTAATATTGCACATCTCTTAATATGAATGGTTCCTTCCAACTAATGTTAAGTAATACAGGATGGACGAAACCATTCATTCTAAAGGGGAAGGGTACCGGATCTCAACCTAAAACTAATCGCACACCTCTTAAAATGAATGGTTCAGTCCAACGATTCCTAAGTAATATAGGACGGACGAAACCATTTATTCTAAATGGAGATGTGTGTTTGATCACATCCCAAAACTAATTGCACATCTCTTAAAATAAATGGCTGCTCCAACGATTGTTAAGTAATATAGGACGAACGAATCCATTCATTCTAAAGGGGGGAAATGTGTCATATCTCACCAGAAAACTAATTGCATACCTCTAAAAATGAATGGTTCCGTCCAACGATTGCTAAGTAATATAAGACGGCCGAAACCATTCATCTTGAAGGAGAGGGTGGCGAATCTCATTCCAAAACTGCACATCTCTTAAAATGAATGATTCCGTCCAACCATTCTTAAGTAATATATGATGATCGAAACTATTCGTTCTAAAGGGGGGGGTGTGGCGAATCTCATCCAAAAACTAATTTCATACCTTTTAAAATGAATGGTTCCGTCCAACCATTGTCAAGTAATAATAGGACGGGCGAAACTATTCACTGTAAAGGGGGAAGGGTGTCTGATCTCATCCCAAAACTAATTGCACATCTCTTAAAAACCTAAGAAACCTTAGGTTTTACCTATGAAACCGAAAGAAAATTCTAAAGGCGAAGAGGGTCTGATCTCTTCCCAAACTAATATTGCACACCTCTTAAAACGAATGATTCCTTCCAATGATTGCTACTTAATATAGGACGGACCATTGTTAAGTTATATTGGACGGACAAAACCATTCATTCTAAAGGGGGGGGGAGGGTATTATATATTCTTAAAAAATGCGTAACTGGTATTATAAAAATATTAACTATTGATGGAATTAATTTTAATAGTTGAAACAAATAACTTGGGGTACTTAACCATTTGCAAGCAAACATCCAAAACTGATAGGAAACAAAAATTCTTTCTCGACCTTATGTAGGTTTGGAAATGAAAACATGAGCTAGTGTTTGATATAATTAATTCGTTATAGCGGCACACGTGGTGGTGCAAACGCTTCAAGTTGCGTTCGTTTTATTAAAGTCTTCAGAAATGTCTTTAAGTCAGACCACACTATACATCTTCGCTGCGCTTATTGAAAAGTTTTGTGAGGGGGAGGGGAAGATAGAAGAGAATGTGGACACGTCTTTCGTTTGTTTTATCATAAAGGATGTCAACATAAGAAACATATTAATGCTCAACTCTACACTGAAGTGTAAACACTTCACGTCAAAGTTTGTCGAGGCGAGATTCTTTTTTTTTTTTTCTTCATCTATTTATCTTGCGAACAATTCTTTACCATACGTAGTACCCGGTTGAAAATAAACATAATTATGTACTAATTAAAAAAAACCTTCATTCAGTCTACTACTCCGATTATATGTCTTATTAGGCCCTCGCTAATTCTGTATTTAATAAAATTGAAACAGCAACCCACTTTAAAAAGAAATGCCACTAATTTCTTCACTTTTAACACTTAATTAATACTAATGATTGCCTTTTAGTTATTTTTAATTTATTGGAAGATTTCCATCATCTTAGTGTTTGAGTGCTTAAGGCGGTGAATTCAAAGTTTACCAAAGCATTTAATCTTGATATTTTCTTAAAGAAAACCTAAAATTCCCTCAATATATGTGCTAGAATTTCAATTTCTTCCACTCCATTGGGTCCCTGATTAAAGTGTCCCTCTAAGAAATAGCTTGTCTTAAATTATTCTCTTTCTTTTTTGTCTTCCATTACTGTACATCCACGAGTACTAAAGGATCTTCTCTTATTTGCTTAAAACAAGAAATTTAAGAGTATCGTATATCTTAGTTTTCAATTTATTTCCCTTGATGATAGAGAGAAGACGTAAGACGTTGCTGAAGAGAAAATTGAACTCACAGATAATGTTCTGTTTGTAAAAACAAAACAAAACAAAAAAAATAGAAGTGTTATGGTCCACCTGATAGGGCACCATCAGCGCCTGATAAGTTGGCTTTCAAGATGGACATCCACACTTAGATTATTGCTAAAAGATAATCAAAATATACACTACCTTACCAAAATATTGGACGACGTATCTAATGGCACGCAGATTCGTCAATCTAAGTTTCCTTTTTTCACGTAGAAGTATTTTTCTTTTGGAATTTTTGAACATCTTCCAGGAACAAAAAGAAAGTGTTAAAAGTCTGCCTAAAGATCGGTGAAGATTGCCAGATTCTCAAAAGAATTCTACAGTGATAAACTCCGAAGTGAAAATATATCAGAACCTGTGTGTTGCAGCTTACCTCGAGATGATGGTTGTCTGGGGAGAAATTAAGTCTCTGCCCCCTATGTTCGATACCCCGTATAGCTAGAGGCCAAAGAAGGAGGATAGATAGAGAGAGAAATGCTTCGAAAACGTTACCCAAAAGAAATCAGATGTTCTAACATGTACATGGTCTGAAAACTTTGCCCCTGCACGATATTTTAACCATCCTAATGCGCCAATTCTTATTTAAACAATATTAGGGTATTTTTTAAGGATTAAGATGATAACTGGAGACACATTTCCCCCAGTAGGACTCTATTGTTCACGCTGGTTGTAGAACAATGCCCCTGAAAGCAGACCCGAGCCGATATAAAAATTGGGAAGCCCGAAATGTGCAATAAAGGATACTTTGAGACGTACAGCAAAAACTTTTAGTCGGTCTGGAACATATAAACCAGGAGGGTGTGCATCGGATTGTACATTTGTCCAACCGGGATCCAATCTTTAAATGTACTGCGCTAGATACCAATAGATTCGGAATGTCTCAAAATACAAGGCTTTCTCCACTCATCTCATTCTTTATTTCTATGGAAACAATTGTTAAAAGTGTTTCTTCACAGTGCCAGGTACGTTTACAGGTTCGGCTGACCACTAAGGGAGCGCAGGGAAAGAAAAGGGGGGGGGGGGCAGCAGCCCTCCTAAAATTGCATTATGTAAAGTAAGTTTTTTTTTTTACCACTATTAAAAGACAGATTTCATTAGAGTGCCCGGAGATTCCATAAATTTCATTTCATAGATAAATAACTGCACATTATTTTTGGAAATTCCATACTGTAAACAGGTACACTACCCTAATAAAAGATAGAACCACTCCTATATCTGAGATGGAAAAAAAGTTGGAAAATTTATCACCATAAACATATAATGATTAAAATAGTTCCCATAACTAAGTATACCTGAAGGATGGAAGCTTTTTTTGGTATTCCTATACTTTTGGCAAGCCAGTGCATATTAATAAATATCTACTAAAATGTAAACAATAAAAAAATAGTAAATTTCACATTTTTAATTGCAAAAACCAACTGTACCTATACTTTTGGTACGCCAGTGCATATTAAAAGTATCTATTAAAATCTAAACGAATAGTCAATTTCGTTTTTTTATCAACAAAAATTCGACCTAGTTATTACTAAAACCAAAATCGACGATACCTATACTTTTGGCAAGTCAGTGCATATTAAAAATATCTATTAAAATCCAAACAATCAGAAAATAGCAATTTCATTTTTTAAAGGCAGAAAACGACGGTACCTATACTTTTGGCAAGCCAGTGCATATTAATAAATATCTATTAAAATGCAAACAATCAGAAAATAGTAAATTTCATATTTTTAATTACAAAAACCAACTGTACCTATACTTTTGGTACGCCAGTGCATATTAAAAGTATGTATTAAAATCTAAACGATCAGAAAATAGCAATTTCATTTTTTAAAGGCAGAAAACGACGGTATCTATACTTTTGGCAAGCCAGTGCATATTAAGAAATATCTATTAAAATGCAAACGATCATAAAACAGTCAATTTAATTTTTTTTTATTGGCAAAAACCGACGGTACCTATGCTTTTGGCAAGTCAATGTATATTAACAATATCTATTAAAATCCAAACGATCAGAAAATGGTCGATTTCATTTTTTTTTTTTTTTATCTGTAAAAATTTCCACCTAGCTCTCGACTTATTAAAGCCAAAAACCGACGCTACCTATACTTTTGGGAAGGTAGTGCATATTAACTAATGCACAGTTTAATCTGTTAAAATTCAAACGATCAGAAAATAGTCAAGTCAGTTTCACTTTTTTATCGGCAAAAATTCGGCCTAGCTATTATTAAAACCAAAAAATAGTCAGGTCAAAAACTAGCCTGCCAAAAGTATAGTACCTATACTTTTGGCAGGCTAGTGCATATTAATAAATATCTATTAAAATCCAAACGATCAGAAAATAGCCAATTTCACTTTTTATTGGCAAAAATTAAACCTGGCTATTATTAAAACTAAAATCCAATGGTACCTATACTTTTGGCAGGCCAGTGCATATTAATAAATATCTATTAAAATTCAAAACCAATACTTTTGCCAAGTCAGTACATATTAAGAAATATCTATTAAAATCAATCAGAAAATAGTCAATTTCACTTTTTCATCGACAAAAATTCGATCTTGCTGTTTTTAAAACCAAAACCTGACGGTACTCATACTTTTGGCAAGTCCGTGCATATGGCAATATCTACCTATATCCAAACGATCAGAAAATACTCAGTTTCATTATGTATTCACGCGCCAATGCTCGCGCGATCAAAGCTTTTATTGTTTAAACTTCGAAATTGACAATCTAAATAAATTTTAATTGTTGAGCCTTCGTCTGCTGAGCAACGCGTCTGCGAAATTCACATTTCGAATGGCGAAATAAGACGTGGAGAAAGCGCATGTACAGTAATTTATGGGCGAAGAATAAACGAAATTCATCTGTTGTCTTCTTCATCAACTGTGGGGGAAATGTCGTCTGCTTAATGAAGCACCAGAATTTTGGCCGGCACAAAAACTTCTCACCCACTGTAAGCTGTCTTAAGCTAATGTTAATCTTATTAAGGGCCGACTCCTTGTCAATTTATGTTTCCTAATTTGTGTTAAAGCCGGCTTCATTTTGCTGCAACTTCTGTTTATATCTGTAATGCGTCTGGCAGCCGAACTTAAAAGAAAAATAATCAAATCTAGTTTAATTTCGACCCGCTAGTGTCGTTGACCCCTTTCTTTCGTTCTATGCTAAGCCTCTAATAAATATTGCAACTTCGCTCTTTTTTTCCTCTCTTTATTTAAAGCTGTCTTTTTTAGCCTCGAAACAGATACCTCTTCTTTCTTTCTTTCTTTCTTTTGTTTATTTCTTTCGCTTATTACTTTAATTCAAACGATGAATTAGTCGTTCTGAAAGTATTTTCAGACTATATTAACGTGAACCAGTAGTTGTAGCTAGTTGCTACTTATGTGACGTCACGATATGGATTTCGTGACGTCACATAAGTATATTTTATTTTAAATACTGTGGTCTGGAAATATTTCAAAAATTTGGATTCAATTATTCAGAGAAAAAAATAAATTTTTTTTTGCTGTGAATAATTTATATATATATATATCTTTACGTACGCTTCGCCACTACTTTATAAACAGCCCTAGTATTTTAGAACGATGTCCATTACTGCTTTTAAAGCTATTCTCACTATCGTAATAACACTACCGACCAATTAAAACTGAATTTCTAAAAAATTCTGCTTTTAGTTTTCATTTTACTGCATCTTTATACATTTTTATGTACATTCGTAAACTACAGAAAATGTTTGTACAATTGTGTACTATACAAAATGTTCGTGTTTAATTTTATCTAATGCGGTTGGTATGCAGGAAGCAGCAGATTATTCCTTAGAAATATAGCTTCAAAAACATGTTTTCTAAAAGCAACTTCGCCACTACTTTACAAACAGCCCTAGTATTTTAGAACTACGTGCAAAAAGTGAATGTCTAAAAAAATCTGTTTTTAGTATTCATTTCACTGCATGTTTGTACATTTTATGTACATTTGTATGCTACAGAAAATGTGTTTTGGGTTTAATTTCATCCAATGCAATTGGTATACAGGAAGCAGCAGATTATTCCTTAGAAATATAGCATCAGAAACATGCTTTCTAAAAGACACATCGCCACTACTTTATAAACACCCCTAGTATTTCAGAACGATGTCCATTAGTACTTTTAAAACTATTCTCACTATCCTAATAAAACTACAGACCAATCAAAAGTGAATATTTAAAAAATTCTGGTTTTAGTATTCATTTTACTTAATGTTCGTACATTTTTATGTACATTTGTACGCTACAGAAAATGTTCGTACATTTGTGTACCATACAAAATGTTTTTGCGCTCAGTTTTATCCAATGCACTTGATATACAGGAGTCAGTAGATTATTTCGAAGAAAATATAGCGTGAAAAACATTTTTGTACCTTCTACACTACTTTACAAACAGCCCCAGTATTTTAGAACGATGCCAATTACTGCTTTAAAAGCTATTCTCACTATCCTAATAAATATGCCATTTTTAAAATTGATTTTACGAACTGGAGTAATAAAACAATCATTTTTTCTGCATGTTTGTACATTTTGTGTACATTTGTACGCTACAGAAAATATTGTGATATTTGTTTGCTCTAGAAAATGTTTTTTTGTGTTTAAATTTGTATTATGCAGTTGATATACAGGAGGCAGTAAATTATTTCAAAATATAGCGTCAAATACCTTTTTTTGTAACAGACATTCGCCACTACTTTACAAACAGCCCTAGTATTTTAGAATTATGTCCATTAACGCTTTCAAAGCTATTCTCACTATCCTAACATAACTATCCAATTAAAAGTGGATTTATAAACAAAAATTATCGAATATATAGCGTCAAAAACTCTCTTTGTGAGAGAGACCGTGCCACTACTTTTCAAACAGCCCTATTATTTTAGCATTATGTCCATTAATGCTTTCAAAGCTATTCTCACTATCCTAATATAACTATCCGATTAAAAGTGGATTTATAAACAAAAATTATCGAATATATAGCGTCAAAAACTCTGTTTGTGACAGAGACCGTGCCACTACTTTACAAACACCCCTATTATTTTAGAATTATGTCCATTAATGCTTTCAAAGCTATTCTCACTGTCCTAATAAAACTACCGACCAATTAAAAGTGAGTTTCTAAAAAAAATTCTGTTTTTAATATCCATTTTACGACCTGGAGTAATAAAATAATCATTTTACTGCATGTGACCAATATGGAAGGATAGAGAGAAGAGTGCTTTTTTTTTTCTATCCATGTACTTGAGTTTTTCATTTCATTATGTGTATGATTGATTGCGTCATTAGTGCTAAGTAAGCAATTAGAGGGAAATTACTCGCATTATTTTATCGGTAATGAACAAGAAATGTTCCCGCATAATCTCGTACGAAGTGTCTGTTTTCATTAGTGCATAACCAGACCAAATTCTCCTAGCAACGTCATTCAAACGGATTCTTCTATTTTGTGGTCTTCTCCTACCACGTACAACTCTGGGTGGCTATCACTGAGCTAAAACGCCCTTTTTTGAAACTCAAGGACATTGAAAGGGCACGAGATTAAAAAAAAAAAAAGAAATAGAATCAAGTGAAGTACTTAGCCAATGAAAGATGTCACATTAGAGGAGGAGACGCGTCTCAGTTTTGGGGTCGAAAAAGGAAGTAAAAGATTCTTTCATCCCAAATATAATTCGTAATGCATTATCTATTAAATGATGAAACTAAATCTACTTTTTTATTTCTTTCTGTCTCTCCAGAATATTGAACATCTGAAGCGGAATCTTTAAAAAAACTTCTCCACTACTTTACAAACAGCATATCGATTAAAAACTATTTTCGAAGAAAAGATACAGAGTCGGTAATTTTTATAATTATTCGAGAACGCGAGTACTAGTGCTGCCATCTGTTGCCAGATTTAGAATTAAGGCACGTCATTTATTTTATGGAAAAATGCCGATAAAAAATTTATTTTCAAAACAATTTACAATTTTAAAATCAATTTAATTTTTTTAATTGTAATAAAATAGCCAATTTAAATTTTAAAAAAGAAAGTAGCTGAAGTTTAGACTTTAAACTTAGTGGATTAAAATAAAGTGTCACCAACTATCATCCCTCTTTCGAAGTCTTTCAGATTAAATTTACAGGTTTCTTAAAGGAATTCCCGAAATTGATCCAGTTATCTTGAATAGAGAAAGATCAAATCTTAGAAGGCCATATTCCTGAGACTCTCTCTCTCTCTCTCTATCTATCCATCTATCTTTCTCTCCAGGGAGGGGCTGAGCATGAAATCAATGTCTCTGTCAGTTAGCGAAGAGAGCGGAGATGATGTCATAATGCCTGTCCCGCTCTATTGATTCGTAGCCGTCCCTTCGCTGAGTTGACGTCAGGCGGTGTCACCTAACGTCTTTAGGGGTTAGCAAACCCCTCTACATTCTGGTGGAGCACACAACGGATGTCAATGAAAACGCTGAGTAAGATCGCAAATAAGCAAATTAGTTTGACTAATAAATTCCCACAGTTTACCCCTCTACCCCCCCCTTAAGTTGTAGGGACTGAATAGGGAATGGGGATGGGGGGGGCTAAGTCAGCTTGTTTGTTGATAACTTCGCCCAGCGATGCTGCGGACAGTTATCGTTCCGCGTGAATTAACGAAGACAACGCCTAATAGGATCTCTGATCTTGCTGTCGGAGCGATTCTATCACGGGTTGAATCTGTTGAACACACTGTTCCCGCGAAAATGAAAGTTCAGCAGATTCATCCCCTCTCCCCTCCATCTCTGTCCCTATATCATCTGTATTCATTTCAAAGATTCGATTCTCGTCCTGATGAATAATTGTGGGCTTCCACACACATGGCTGAGTTAGTCATTTCTGGTCAGATCTGTTTTTTTTTTTTCTGATGCACCTCCAGAAACTTACTGAGCGCGCATATCTTAAAAAAAATCATCTAGTGCGAATATATTGAGAGCCCAAGGTATCGATTAAGACTAAGAATGTTAGTTTAAGAGAGTACTGAGGAAGAGTTGGATATATTGTACTCGAAACGTTAACTGGTGTATCAATATGTAATATATAGAGAAAAAAATTGTTTACACCGCTTATAGTCTGGACCAAGGTACCTTAGATTACTTTTATAAGAATTTCATCCTTCTTTATTTCTAGGGTGGCTACGGGTTGCCGAACCAAAGATCGATGCTGAAGAAAGAGAAAAGATTGTTGCCAGGTTACAAGTAAGACCAAACCGGGCGGATTGTACGAACGTCAAAAATAGTTTCCTCATGTTTACACTAAAACAGTGTGAAGTTACTTGAATATCTAAGACGGAATATCTAAGAGATTATAGGACTATTTTTTTTTTTCTTATTTACTTCAGAAGAAATTGGACAAAAAAAAAAAATTCGCTTTTGTAGAAAAACACGTGGATGGTAAAAGGAGGAGTTTTTTATCCAATAAATGATTTTAAAAAAAAGCCCCCTTTGGGGTGGGGGTACTCACGTATAAGGCTGTTGGACTTTGTCAAAGGAATCTTTCTCGAGTTTTGCCAAAGGAAAACGCATGATCGCAAATATTTGTGCATTTTTAGAGAAAATATCGAATTTTGAATTAATTGGAACTGTTAGGCTTAGTGGGGGTGGTTCTCTGGGGGTGTTTATGTAACTTTAAGCGCGCAAATATCCCCTTAATTTTACGTGCCGTATTTTACCTTATCGTACTATCCCGTAAATGTTTATTTATGTTCTTAAAAGATGAATACAACCACCCTGATTTGTAATCGGTTTTCGAATTCGATTCAGTTCCTTTTGGAGAACTGTTAACGAAGCTGTGAATTGGGTTGAAACCGTTCCGACTGGTTTTCTCCTTCGCGGTGTCATTAATCTTGTGGCGTCACACCCCCCCGTACGCGTCCCCCCTTCGCTACTGCTCGATCCCTTATATCTTTAAAATAGGGATGTACAACGTCTCGGACAAACGAGTCCACGGAGCGGATCAGTTTCGCATCGAACATCCCTTCGATCAGCGGAGAGCGATAAACGGCACAATTGGTACGACAGAAGGATACGAGAGGGGGGGGCGAGGATCGATCGGGGCGAGTTTCTTGCGTTTCCTGTCGGCAAAAGCGGCGACCAATAAAGCGAGACCGACCGCATCCTCCCCGCCAAAATTTAATGCTCTTACTGGCGAAAGGGGGGGGGGTGTTCAAAGGAAGAAAGAATCGGAGAGAACGAATGAGAATTACTCAACCGAATGCCTTAACAGGAAAGATAAACAAAGATGGAAATTTAGAGAGAGAAGAGAAGAGAAGAGAAGGAGGGGAAAATGAAGAAAAGATAAGGAGAAGAGGAAAAGAGAGAATGAGGGATGGAGACAAGGAGAACAGGAAAGGAGGAGATAACAAAGAAAGGAAACAAGGAGGAGGAGAGAATGAAGAAGACAAGGGCAACAGGAAAGGAGAACAGAAGACAATGAAGGAGGGACAAGAAGAAGAGAAAGAGAGAGAGTTATAGCAGAGGGAAGGGAAGTTAAAACCGAAAGAGAAAAATAGAAAGAATCACAGTATGGGAAAGAAGAGGATAGAAAATATGAAACAGAGAGAGAGAGAGAGAGATAATAACAGTAAACGGAAATGACAGCGACATTGGGAGAAAGAATGGAAGATATAGAGTGATGAAGGATGAGGGTCAGAGAAGTGGAGAAAGAGAGAAAGAGGAACAGAAAGAATTATTACGTGGGAAAATGATGGAAACTTTGAACGGGAAGGAGAGAAGAGAGAGAGACAGAAAAAGAAAGGATGACAGTAGGACAAATGCCCAGAGAGGAAGACTGAAAAATAGAGAGAGAGAGAGAGAGAGAGAGAGAGAGAGAGAGAGATGGAAAGAAAGAAGAAGATGAGAGATTGTATGAAAGAACGGTGGAAGAGAGAAAGAGGGAGAGCGGCGAACAGATGGGTAGAGAAAGAGAGATAAATACAGAGAGAAATTGACTACAGAGACAGGGAGAGAGAGGAGAGAAAGAGAGAATTATATCAGGAGAAAATGATAGAGCCAAGAGAAGTAGAGAAAGAGAGAAAAACAGAAAGAATTATAACGTGGGAAAAGTATAGAAAACATGAAAGTGAAGGAGAAAGAGAGACGGTAAAAGAAAAAACGAGAGAAACAGAAAGACAGAAGGAGAAAGTGTATAAAGGAACGTTGGGAGAGACAGAAAGAATAACTTTAAGAGGAAATGACACAGCGATATTGAGAGAGAGAAAGAGAGAGAGTGATGAAGAGCGAGAAGGACAGAGAAGGAGAGATAGAAAAAGAGAAAGAGAGAAAGAATTATAACATGGAAAAATGAAAGAAAATATACGAGAGAAGGGGAGAGAGAGAGAGAGAGAGAGAGAATAAGACTGAGAAACAGACAGGAGGAGGAACAGAAAGGGAGTGAGATTTAAAGATGGAAGGGGAGAGTCTACGAAAAAACGGTGGGAGAGACAGAAGGAATTAGAGTAAGAGGAAGTGATAGCGAGTGGTATTGAGGGAGAGAGAGAACAGTGGCAGAAGGAATGAGAAAGTAATAAAGAGTGGAAGATAGGACGAGAAAGAATTCGGGAAGGACAGAAAAGAAAGAGAGAAAGATGAAGATAATTGAAAAGTTTAAGAGAAATGAAGAGAAGGGGAGACGGATAGGGAAAGACAGATAGGTAGAGAAACAGAGTAAGGAGAGACAGAAAAAAAGGGAAAGGAAGAGAGAGAGAATTATGGAAAATGAAAATTGAAAGGAAAGGAGAAAAAGAGAGTGAAAAAGAAAGGGCCGCAGGAGAAAGTGGAAGAACGAGAGTAAGAGGAAATTAGAGTGAGTGGTGTTCAGAGAGAGAGACTGAAGAAGAAGAATGAGAGGAAATACAGTGTGAAAGAGAGCGAAAGAAGAGAGGAGAGACAGAAAGAATTGCCACATAACAAAATGATATGAAACGGAAGGAGAGAGAGAGAAAGGACGGTGGAAAGACAGAATGGCATAAGCCGAAATTCTCTGAAGCAAGGTGGAGGAGAGCAGAAAAGAAAAGGATAGAGAGAATGTGAGAGAATGGTGGGAGAGACAGAAAGAGGAAACGACAGAGAGTGCTCTTGAGAGAGAGAGAAAGAGTGACAAAAACATTGAAAGGAATAAGATGATGAAAAGTGAGAGAGACAGAAGGAGAAAACGAGAGAGGAGAGACAGCAATGGCGATACTGATATTAAATGAGAGAGTAAAAGGGAAGGAGAGAGAGAAGAAGAAAGAGAGAGAGAATAAGGAAGAATGATAATTAATAGGAGCACGTGACACCGGAAGTGAGATTGAGAGAAAAATATAGAGAGAGATTGAAAACGATAGAGAGAAAGTGAATGAAAGAGCAATGGGAGAGACAGAGAGAAAGAAGGTTCGGAAGCCAAAAAGAATGGACGAGTGAGGCAGAGAGAGAGAGAGAGAGAGAGAGAGAGAGAGAGAGAGAGAGAGGGAGAAACAGACTGGCTGGACAGCTGCGTGTAAAAAATGAAAGCTCCACCAGACGGAGCCACGGGTTAATGGCGCTTATAATTGAAAATCGTAAAAAGTTGATAATGACACCGCACGCTGCGGGGTTGGCTCGTCCTCCCCCATTACTGCACCAACAGACATCACGCCGTCTTAAAACATACGCACGAACCCTTCCGACACAATCCGCAAGCAGAAGACGCCCAATCACTGCCGAAAACCCGAAAGGGCAAAAACGGAAGAAGAATCGACCAATCGAAAATGAAATGCGAAGTTTGCAGGGAGCGCCGGTAGAGGGCCACGTGGAGAAACTGTTGACGAAACCAACAGACCCCGTTAGCAGAAGGGGGGACACGGTGCCTCCCCCGCGTAATGGACGAAGATCAGGAAGTAGGCAGTGACGTAATTAAAGACGCGTAATTGCGGGCCACGCGCAATTAAAACAAACTCGCTTCGCAGACGTAATTAGTTCGCATTGGAGACGCGGCAATTCCGCTTTTTGCGGCACCGGCGAATCACAGTCGCCACCCCGGAACGATCCCGCAACCCAAATATTATTTCGCATTAACAAGGGCCTCCCCGTGCCTTTTTTGCGACCAAATCGAGGCTCAATCCTCGCTTGCTTTTCTAATCGCCCTCCTTTTTATTTCACCCGCCCTAAACGATACCCCACCCCACCCCACCCCGATCTCTCTCTCTCTCTCTCTCGAATTAATGCTGCGGTGGGATTCCGCTTTTATAATTGCACGAGCGGCAAACGAACTCTTCTTTGAGCGCCGATCTTCGTCAGGTTTTTCTTCGTCCGGATGAGGGCCGGGTCGGATGCCCTTACACCCACCCTCCCCTCCTCAATAAGCGAGACATATGAACCCCGCTTTGGCGAACGAGGAGGGATATTTAACTGGAACGGATGGAGAAGCAACTAGATGCGATGCCTTGTCCTTGAGGTATCATCTCTCTCTCTCTCTCTCTCCGGGAACGCCGTTCTGACGGGATGTCCTTCATTACGGGACCAGTCGGCAGTAAAATGAGGGAAGTGCGATTGGGCGTGTCGTGATAAGCGGGCTATCAAAAGAGAAGCGTTTAACATTCTTTCTCTCTTTGCTGCTCCTTCCATTATCTCCCTCACTTACTCTTTGCATCTGTCTCATCCTCAATCTCTCTCTCTGTCTCACAAACACATCATCATCACCATCCCTTTCCCTTATTCTTTATTTATCTATCTGTTCCTCTCTCTCTTTCTCTGTTTTCATTTCTTTCTATATTTTTCTCTCTCTCGTTCTCTATCTTTTTTCTTTCTTTCATTCTCCCTCTTTCCGTATTTCTATTCCCCTCTCTCTCTCTCTCTCTCTCTCTACACACACATTCTTTCTCTCTGTCAACCTGGGTCTCTCGTCCAAATTTTTCTCATTCTCTGTCTTTCTGTTTGCTATCATATCTTATTATTATCGCTATACCGTTTTCACTTTCCCTATCTGTCTCTCTTTCTTCTTTCTTTCTCTTTTTCTTTCCTTCTGGCTCTCTTTCTTCTTTCTTTCGTTCTTTTTGTTTCTTTTTTTCTCTTTGTATCTATCCTTCTTTCTTTCTTTTTGTGTCGGCCTTTCTTTCTCTCTCTCTCTCTCTCTCTCTCTCTCTTCCCTTCTTTCTCACTCTATATTCTTTCTCTCTCCTTCTCTCTCTCCCTGCGATCTTCTTTTGTATTCATTCTCTCTTTATTTCGTTCTTTCTTTGTCTGTCTCTCGTGCTTTCTGCCTCTATTTGCTATCATTCATCCGTTGCTTTTTTTTCTTTATTTCCTTCTCTCTTTGTTGCTATCTCTCTTTAATTTTTGGGTCTATTTTTCTTTCTGCCTCTTTTTCTTTCTTTTCGTCTCTTTCTTTCTGTCTATCACTCTTATTTTTCTCTTTTTTTCTTCTTCTTTGTTTCTACCTCTCTTTCATTATTCCTTTCTGTCTCTTTCTCTTCTTCATTCCTTTCTTTCTATCTCTCTTTTTCTTCCTTAACATGTCTTTCTTTCTCATTTTCCCTTTCTCACCATCATTTTCTCCTATTCTTTCCCCCATTTCCCCACACTTCATCATCATCTCTCTCTCTCTCTCTCTCTCTCTCTCTCTCTCTAACAGGAACCAACTGTTCCACATCAATACTGAAAATCGATAGTCCCAATGACCAAGAAAGACAACCACAACACGGCCACCAGACTCATTCTGGACCCTCCCTAGCATCCTTGTGTGGTAGACAACCACTGTCGCCGTTCACAACACCACTGTAAGCAAATACATCTGTTCTGTTCAAGCACGGTTTAAATAGTGCATATTAAGATGTCCGATTGTCTAATATTTTGGCACAGCAGTGCACATAAGATGGAGAATCATAGACTATCATGGATAGCCATGTTGAAAGTTAATAAATTTCAGCCTTCGGTGGGTGTGAGAAGAATGAGTTTTTTTCTTCTCTGCTACGCCATCCACACTTATTTTATCGCAAGAGCGATGAAATAAGTCGTGGATAAAGATTTTTTTCCTTTAAATTAAGTACTTCTTTTTGCGTCCAAGTATTCCTCATATTAAAATTGAGGAAGAATCCCTTGCAGGAGCAGAAACGTCTGATTGGCTGACTTATCAGTGAAGATCGCACTTTTAAAATATTCGCAAGAGGTGACTTCCAATTTGTTTAATCCTGCACTTTTTTTTCATATAAAAGTCGAAGATTTTTCTGACTTTTCATGGGGAGGAAGAGAGAGAGAGAGAGAGATTTTTGAAGTTAATCCTTCCTACCTTTGATTGCGTTCTACTAGAAATGAAAATGATTTTTATTTTCGTAGTAATATTAAAGAGCATGCATGATCTAATCCGTATTTCCAATAAGGTGGTAGCATACTGAAACCGGAGAATTATAAGAAGTCTCAGAACCCGTGTACCGGCTCATCCCTTTAAATAAACAAATCACGTGATTTCAATTTTTCATTATAACTCTTACTGGAATACGTACATAGTTGATATCTACACTGAGTGGCAACTGAAATAGAACCCACTCTTAGAACAGTGGGGGAAAGAAATGTTCAGAGTAATGAAAGAGGAGCTCGCTAGTTGGATGCAACTTAAAATGTACCACTTCCCAAAATGTGGCCATAAAATCACGCACGGACCGGACAGGAAAAATGAAGTCACCACAATCGGCTATTATAACAGATTTCATAAAAAACAGAATGACTATTTAACAGCTACACACCTTTCATTAGGTTTATTGAAAGGACATTATAGTTTTCCCTAAAACATACAGCTTTCGAACTCTGCGAGGATCTCCACTTTTCCTCAAAAATATTACTTCACCGATAAATTTTGCGTCATCCACTGTACAACAGATTGCGTGCAAGATTGATAAACATTTCACAGCCACACACCTTTTCTTAAACAGAGGTGCTGTTTATTTGTAATGAAAAAGGGGACAACTCGTGGCAATCCGCATCACCACACCTTCCCCCCACCTCTCTCTCTCTCTTTCTTTTGCAAGGGCATTGTACTTCTCAAAATTTTTGCTTTCGAACACTGCGAGGATCTCCACTATGCAGTTAATGGATTAAACGATGAATTTCGTTTTGTCTACTGTACGTAAAAGAAGTTCTTTTTCCATTCAGCAATGTCAGTATTCCGTTGATTAATTTAGTATTCGTCTGTGTGTGCTTTTTTCTTCTTTCTTTCTCTCTCTCAGGACCCTTTTGCCCGCGACATGTTTCCTCCAGCGAGCCCTACTGTAATGTCATCAGTACATCACCGTAGCCGTTCTTTCTATTTTTATGCCTCGATATTAAATATTTTTCATTCCTCTGGCATGAAAGGTTTGCTTTGAAAAACGAACGCGACCCCCGCGGAGCTAACCCCCCCCCTTTTTTATAGTTGTTGCTCTTTACCCTGATGATCGCCAGGAGAATGTCACAAGTTCATCCAGCGTTCCAATGTACAATCGATTTTTTCCTCTTTTTTTTTTCATCCCCCCCCCCTCCTACTCGTTGTGAATTTATTTGAAAACAAGATGGAGTTTCGCCCCATTTTCTTCAACCGGCCAGCGATGTCATTGGTCGCTGAGGGGAGATTTAGCTAGGACGACGCTCTGCCTCTTGTCATGAACTCCTCTGGGGTCACTTATAGACTCTAGTTTATAGGGGATGCCTCTGCGTTCTGAGCGCCTTATAAAAAAAAGAGAAAGGAAACTGCTACTCTTTTGCTCCGTTTTTTTATACGCACGCGAGCTTAGGTCGAACAATTACGGAACACGATAAATGCTCACCTATTTTATAACATTAAATTTTCATAAAAATTATTCTCTCTCTCTCTCTCTCTCTCTCTCTCTCTCTCTATCTGACCTGCCTGTTTAACCTTTTAAGGGCTGTCATTTACCACTACTTTAAAATGGCCCGTGTTCGAAATCACTAAAAAGTCACTGAGACCTTTTCATTTGGTAACTAAGTTTATCTCAAAGTGTAGCATTATTTTTTTTTATATTATAAATGAAAGTCAAACGATTCAGTCCACCCATAACACGTTTTTGAAATCATCTCACAAATACCACCATGGTTAAATTCAAGTAACCAACATTTACTTCTTATCCGAGTCCATTGCAACGAAGTTCATTCTCTCCGATTTCTTATAATGAAGTAAATTCTATCAGAGACTCTCATAACAAAGTGAATTCTCTCCGATTTTCTTATAATAATCAAGTGCACCATATCCGAGTATCTTATAACGAAGTGCATCATAGCCGAGTCTGTTATAACGGAGTTAATTTTGGCCTGAGTATTAACACGAAGTGCACTACAGGAGACTGTTATAACGAAGTGCCTTCTATCCGAATCTCTTATAACAAAGTACATTCTGTCCGAGTCTCTTATAACGAAGTGAATTATCTCCGATTTTCTTATAATAAAGTGAATTATGCCCGATTCTCTTATAGCGAAGTGGCTTCAATACGAATCTCTTATAACGAAGTGCATTCTGTCCGAGTCTCTTATAATGAAGTGCATTGTGTCGAAGTACGCACTATTCGAGGTTGTTATAACAAAGTTCCTTCTATCGGAATCTCTTATAACGAAGTACATTCTGTCCGAGTCTTTTTAACGAAGTGAATTATGCCCGATTCTCTTATAACGAAGTGACTTCTATCCGAATCTCTTATAACGAAGTACACTCTGTCCGAGTCTCTTATAACGAAGTGCATTATGTCCGATTCTCTTATAATAAAGTGAATTATGCCCGATTCTCTTATAGCGAAGTGGCTTCAATACGAATCTCTTATAACGAAGTGCATTCTGTCCGAGTCTCTTATAATGAAGTGCATTGTGTCGAAGTACGCACTATTCGAGGTTGTTATAACAAAGTTCCTTCTATCGGAATCTCTTATAACGAAGTACATTCTGTCCGAGTCTTTTTAACGAAGTGAATTATGCCCGATTCTCTTATAACGAAGTGACTTCTATCCGGATCTCTTATAACGAAGTACACTCTGTCCGAGTCTCTAATAACGAAGTGCATTATGTCCGATTCTCTTATAATAAAGTGAATTATGCCCGATTCTCTTATAGCGAAGTGGCTTCAATACGAATCTCTTATAACGAAGTGCATTCTGTCCGAGTCTCTTATAATGAAGTGCATGTGTCGAAGTACGCACTATTCGAGGTTGTTATAACAAAGTTCCTTCTATCGGAATCTCTTATAACGAAGTAAACTCTGTCCGAGTCTCTTATAACGAAGTACACTCTGTCCGAGTCTCTTATAACGAAGTGCATTATGTCCGATTATAATGAAGTGTACTCTTATAATGAAGTACACTCTGTCCGATTCTCCCATAACGAAGTACACTCTGTCCAAGTCTCAAGCGAAGTGGCTTCAATACGAATCTCTTATAGTGAAGTGCATTCTTTCCGAGTCTCTTATAACAAAGTGAATTGCGTCCGATTCTCTTATAACGAAATGCACTGCGTCCGAGTCTTATTAAAAAGTGTAATCTCTCCCAGGCTCTTATAACGAAGTACGCACTATTCGAGGTTGTTATAACGAAGTACTTCTATCCGATAACTCTCTTATAACGAAGTACATTCTGTCCGAGTGCAGTGCATTCCGTTATAGGACAATTAACTTCGTTATAAGATACTCGGATATATGTACTTCGTTATAAGTGATTTGGATAGAAGGCACTCCGTTATAACAACCTCGAATAACGTCCAGTTCTCTGATAACGAAGTGCACTGCATCGGAGTCTCTAATAACAAAGTGCATACTATCTCGAGCTCTTATAACGAGTACGCACTATTCGAGGTTGTTATAACGAAGTTCCCTCCATCCGAATCTCTTATAACAAAGTACGCACTATTCGAGGTTGTTATAACGAAGTGCCTTCTATCGGAATCTCTTATAACGAAGTACATTCTGTCCGAATCTCTTATAACCAATTGAATTACGTCCGATTCTCTTATAACGAAGTACCTTCTATCCGAATCTCTCTTATAACGAAGTACATTCTCTCCGAGTGCAGTGCACTCCGTTATAGGACAATTCACTTCGTTATAAGAGACTCGGACATAATGTACATCGTTATAAGTGATTTGGACAAAAGGCACTGCAGTGCCTTCTATCCGAGTCTCTAATAACAGTGCATTCTATCTCAAGCTCTTATAACGAGTACGCACTATCCGAGGTTGTTATAACGTAGTGCCCTCAATCCGAATCTCATAACGTAGTGCCCTCAAGTGTCTTATAACAAAGTGCATTGTATCCGAGTCTCTTATAACAAAGTGCATTGTATCCGAGTGTCTCATAACGAACTGCCGAGTTCCTTATAACGCAGTGCGTTGTATCCGAAGCCTCCAATATCTCCCGCGTTAATAAGCACTCAACGAAGCGCAATTATCCACTGAACAGAGCTTCTGATCTCTTCCCACTAGGGGGCGCTTCCTGCCTACCGGCTAATATTTATACCGTTGTCGCGTGCAGCAAGTAAAATGATTAATGACTGGCTATTTTTTCCCCTTTTTTTTCCATTCATTTTTTTTGCCTATATTTTCACGGACCCTGGCTTCTTCCGCCCTCCTCCGTCCCCTTTTACTATCGTTCCGCTGTCTTCAGATGCCGTCGCTGTTAACGGAAGGTTGATTGCGTTGTCAGCGTCTTCCTAACCTTTAGAAATCAGGAATCGGTTATGAAGAGGGCGACACAAATGGAAAATAACCAGAAAATCTGCGTAGCGACAGATGTTTTTTCCTCCAGATTTTTTTCTTTTTTTCTTTCTTTCTTTTTTTTAAAAGGCCGATGTCACGCACCTGCAGCTGCTCCTCTTATAATAAGGGATACAAAACTTCCCTTTTTGTTGTCGCCTAACTTTTTTGCTTCATTATTTCCAGCGAATCGCAGTTCTCTCTTTCTTCTGTCTCTCGTACTTTTCTATTTATAACGGCGTTCCCAATTTCGAATCCCGGCCCTAACTTCTACGCGCAACCACAAAAACACTATTTGAACAGTTAAGCCCGAGTTATTTACACCACTGGGCCAATGTGTGAAATTGGATATTCACTCTGTCTCCAAGGTAATAGTAGATCTTCAGCCATTTCCTATTCCTTTGATTTGTAAATTGAATTCTTCCAAAACTTCTCAATTTAAACGGTGCCGTGAAAATTACATGTCGGAAGGGGGAAGGCCCTAAAGGGGGGGAGGGGATGAAGATTTCTTAGGTGATATTTATGCGCGACTTTTTTTAGTTTCATGATTCCATCTGCGCTTTCTCTGACGAGTTTAAGGAGAGCAGATGCATAAGTTCGTCATAAACGAGGTTCGCTATAACCGTTAAGCTATTCAATTATCATTTTTATCAACTTAGGTTCGCCATTCGGGTCAACGCTGCATTTTAAAACGCAGATATTCGTTTGGAATATCTTATTTATCAGACGAAGAGATCGTTGATTTAATGCCGGATAATTAAACTTATAAACACCACGGTTGAAGTTACGACTGTTTTTTAAATACCTTTAAAATATTTTTAAATGAACCTGAAAAATCTTGATCTTCAAATATTTTCTAATACAAACATTAAAAAACTTTCATAAAGCACGTCGGAATTGCCCTTCATACCACTAAAATTTGCCTTAATACCTTTAAAACCATTTTAAGGTATTAATACCTTTAAAACCTTTGAGATTAAATTCTTAAAACCACCTTTGAAATAAAAACTTTGGAATTTCTTTAGCCCACTTAAAAATTAATGCTGGAAAATTAAAATTATAAAAACCACAGTTTTTATAATTACGACTGTTTTTAAAATACCTTAAAATACCTTTAAAATTTTTTTAAATGAACCTTAAAATCTTCAAATATTTTCTAAAATAAACATTATAAAATTTTATAAAGCACGTCGGAATTGGCCACTAATACCTTCATGCCACTAAAAGCTTTAAAATTGATGTAATACCTTTAAAACTATTTTAAGGTATTCATACCTTTAAAACCTATGAAATTAACTTTAATTCTTAGAAACGCCTTTGGAATTTATTTTGGCTGGAATTTCTTTTGGGAAATCTTTAAAATAATTGCTAGAAAATGAAACTTATAAAAACCACAGTTACGACTCTTTTTAAAGTACCTTAAAATACCTTTAAAAACATTTTTTTAAATCTTAATATTCAGAAAATTTTCTAAACTAAACATTATAAAATTTGATAAAGCACGTCAGAATTGGCCTTTATGCCACTTAAAATTTACCATAATGCTTTTAAAACCATTTTAAAGTATAATACCTTTAAAACCTTTGAAATTAATTTTAATTCTTTAAAATACTTTTGAAATTAAAACTTTGGAATTTCTTTGGTGCAAGCTTTAGCCCACTTAAAAATAAATGCTGGGAAATTAAACAGAGTAGAAGTGATAACTGTTTTTAAAATACCTTTAAATTTTTTTAAAATTAACTTTAAAAATCTTGATCTTCAAAAATTTTCTAATACAAACATTTAAAAACTTTAATAAAGAACTTCGGAATTGGCCTTCATACCACTAAAACTTTTAAAATTGACGTTAGTACCTTTAAAACTCATTTTAAGGTGTTAAACCGCAGTTGAAGCTAAGACGGTTTTAAAAATACCTTTAATTTTTTTTTAAAATTAACTTTAGAAATCTTGATCTTCAAAAATTTTCAAAAACAAACATTTAAAAACTTTAATAAAGAACTTCGGAATTGGCCTTCGTACACTGAAACCTTTGAATTCACCTTAATAAAACATTTTTTTTAACGGTACAGTACCTATAAAGACTTTGGAATTAACTTTTGAAATTTATTCTTAATCAAAACGATCAAAGCAAAATGTAATCAATACTGTTGAAAGAAACCAATTTTAAAATGAGCAAATGCAAAAGCAAAACAATCAAAACGAACAATACAAAAGCAAAACAATCAAAACGAACAATACAAAAGCAAAACAATCAAACCAGATCACATATCTGGAAAACAGATAAAAGATAATCGTCTGCAAATGGAAGAAGCGCAGTTTGTAAACCCATTGTCGAGATAATTTCATTATCTGGTGGCACGCGTGAATATGGTTAAAATGATTTTTTGCAGACGCTTAAGCATCTCGAGACACATTGTTGAAAATCCGTTTGAAACAGAAAGTGTCTCGTAAATACACTAATGGAACAGCACTCAGCTGCAGCTCTTAGGACACTGGAATTAGGCGGATTTCTCCATTTCGGATCTATTGGTTGGTAGACATCGCAGAATACAATGATTATCTCTCTCTCTGTCCGTCTGTCTGTCTCTCGGCACCGGCGCACAATATTTACTGCATACGGCTTCGCGGGTTATTGTATAAATCTTCCGGGGCACTTAAAGGGAGCGCCTCCCAATGATCGAAAAGCATCCATAACATTAAACTCGAGTATCTCACGAGTGACAGACGGGTTTATTGTCATAGTTACCGTTGCAACGCTGTTCGGCTCGTTCTCTAAAACGATCCGCGATAGAGGGAGAGCCGGACTCCCGCGCTACACGAATAATGACACGCCCCAGTTATATATCTCCCCTCCCAACGTATAGTTAGGTCACCGAGTTTAATCTGTTGTGATTTCGAGGAACAGATAGCTCTATAAATATATATTTACTTTTAAAGCCGCTCGTGCAAAATTCCGCGAGATTTATACCCGCAGCTACACTCGGCGGCCGGGAAGAAGGTAAACTGTAATTCTCCGTAACGCCGTAATTAACCCGCTGAAATATGAATGTGGCGGATAAAACTTCGCATTTCGTAGCCATCTTGTCCATTACGTTTGAGTTACCACTCGCTGCAGACGATTTTAATAGAATCCGCGAAAATTCCCATTTGTCGGGCCCAAATATCGAAAATTTATTTGCGATTAGGCTTTATTGCGAACGTACATGCAATTTCGGAGGGGGGGGGCGATATCTAAGGCGCGTGACACCCGCCAGGAGAGGTAGAAAACAAGCTAATTGGTTTCCTCAGCAGAATATTTGAAGAAAAGACATGTATTCTCAGCTAACAAGTGTTACTAACACGAGAAAGCAACCGCCAAATTAATCATTGTTGAAAAACACGTCTATTTCAATATGTGATGAATTAAACAGAAATGGATTACTGGCAGACGAGTGTATAAGCGCGAGCACATTGTTGGCCCAAAAAAGTAGATTTCATTGTTTAAAAACCAGTTCATTTCACACTTCGAATGAGGCAGACGAAACTGAGCGTAAGCATATTGTTCGCTCAAAAAGTTAAATTTCATTGTCAGTTTCGCAGATCAGGCAGACGAAAGAGTATAAAAAAAATGTAAGCATATTGTTGGCGCAAAAAGTAGATTTCATCGTTTAAAAACCAATTCATTTCAGATGACGCAGACGAAACTATCAGCGTTAGCACATTGTTGAAGCAAAAATAAAAATATATTTCATTATCAGTTTCACAGATGCGGCAGACAAAAGAGTATAAATGTAAGCGCATATTAAGTAGATTTCTTCGTCAATTTCACAGATGAGCCAGACGAAACAGTACAAATGTAAGCATATTCTTGGCGCCAGAAGTAGATTTCATTGTCAATTTCACACATCAGGCAGACGAAAGAGTATAAATGTAAGCATATTTTTGACGCAAGATGTAGATTTCTTTGTCAATTTCACAGATGAAGAAAACGATAGAGTAGAAAAGTAAGCACATTGTTGGCGCAAAAAAGTAAATTTCATTGTTTAAAAACCAGTTCATTTCGCACTTTGGACGACGCAGACGAAACTATCAGCGTTAGCACATTGTTGAAGCAAAAAACGATATATTCCATTGTCAGTTTCACAGATGAGGTAAACAAAAAAGTATAAATGTAAGCATATTAAAAGTAGATTTTTTTTGTCAATTTAACAGATCAGGGCAGACGAAAGAGTATAAAAGTAAGCGCATTGTTGGCGCAAAATGTAGATTTCATTGCTTAAAAACCAGTTAATTTCGCACTTCGGACGAGGCAGACGAAACTCTCAAAAAGTAGATTTCATTGTTTAAAAATCATTTAATTTCGCACGTCGGACGAGGCAGACGAAATTGTCAGCATGAGCACATTGTTACCGAAAAAGTAGATTTCATTGTCGATTTCGCAGATCAGACAGACGAAACTGTCAGCATGAGCACATTGTTACCGAAAAAGTAGATTTCATTGTCGATTTCAAAATCAGGCAGACGAAAGAGTATAAATGGAAACATATTATTACCGCAAAAAAAGTAGATTTAAGTTTTTAAAAACGAGTGATCGTAGCAGGAATTAGACAGAAGAAAGCACATTATTAGCTCAAAATTATAGATTTCATTTTCAATTTCGCAGATTAGAATTAAAAGCAAAAGAAAGAGTATTAATCATATTGTTGGCACGGCAGATAGATTTCATTGTCAATTGTCAATTTCACAAATGAAGCAGATGAACAAGTGTTAATGTAAGTACATTGTTGACGTAAAAAAAATAATTCCATTGTGAATTTTACAGATATGAATGAGGCAGACGAAGTGTATAAATGTAAGCAGACTGTTGAGAAAAAAAACAGCTTTCATTATCAATTTCACAGATACGAATGAGCAGACGAAGGAGTGTTAATATAAACATATTGTTGGCGTAAAAAATAGATTTCATTCGCAGAATGAGCAGACGAAACAGTGTTAATGTAAGCATATTGTTGACGAAAAAAGTAGTTTTCAATCCTATAGAGGCAGACGAAAGAGTGTTAATGTAAGCATATTGTTCAATCCTATAGAGGCAGACGAAAGAGTGTTAATGTAAGCATATTGTTCAATCCTATAGAGGCAGACGAAAGAGTATCAATGTAAGACTTCGTTGGCGCTAAAAACAGATTCCATTCACAGAAACAGGCAGACGAGAATTCGAAATTTATTGCCAAATGAATCAGACGAAGTAGACATCGGTTGGTAAATCGTTAATAAAAAAAAAGGTTAATTCGATAATTATAATCATAACATTCGAAAGAGAAACTTAATAAAGATGTATTTTTATTCGTTTTACATAAACGTGTGATTAACACGGATAATTAATGCCATCTGGTGTTAATTAAAAGCCCTTGTTGATGAATGCTAATTAATCACTTCGGCGTAATAAATCAATCGATAATTTACACATTTATGGCTTCTGCCACTTCCTCTAAGCATTTCAATCACTTTGGACGTGGAGTACAAGTCAAGCCAGTCATTGCCATCCTTATTATTCTCCGCTAATGCCACGGATTGCCACTTGCCGCACTTATTGACGGAATATAATTTATCGCCGCCGACTGTTCTCGTCTGTCATTAAGGGCCTTTTTAAAATGTACCCGCCTTTGTTTGAGGGGCTGCCTTTGTGTTAATATTTATGGCATTTCGATGTTGCGGTGTCTACAACAGCAGTTTTATGGTCGTCCGTATCTGACGTCGAGACTTGTTTATCGATGTACATTTATGACGATCATATTCGGACCCATTCGCCCCCGGCCTACCCCCCCCCTTTATTTCTTTTGGAAGTTTTCTATAACCCTTTCATTCGACTAATTCCGAATGACTGGACAGTGTTTTTATTGTTAGCTGGTCAAGCGGGATCTCTGGTCATTTCATTTGAATTTTCTCCTAGGCGAGTAAGGCTATGAGGCGCGTGTCCGTAAATTGCGTGTTCTGTGATTGTTTTTCTTGTTTTGTGGGATGAAAACTCCTCGCCCGAGATAGCGCAGAAGGATAGTGAATTATTATATATACTGCGTTCCTCACATGGAGGATCATTATCTTCTGCTAATGTACACTAGAGTCCAAAAGTTGTACAAATTGAACTTAATTGCCTGTTCCAAAAATTAAGTTAAGAAACTTGAATAAAATTCATGGCTTGTTTATTCTTGTGAATTTGTGCCCAGACAACTGAGGACATGTGGCATGTGTCTGTAAATTGTGTGTGGCCTCAAGCTTGTTTTCTTGTATTCTGGGATGAAAAACTCCTAAAGATTAACTGTGAAAATTTCGAGGTTGAACCTAGGGTATTTCCATGTGGTGTAGAAAGATACTGATTATTATGTATACATTGTTCAAGGACGATCGTTACTTTTGGCTGAAGTCCAGATTATGGGTACACCTTGTCACCGTGCAGTAATGGCCAAATTCAGGACGGATTCAAGCAAATCAATTTTAATTTTTGGTTAGTGAAAAAAGGTTAGGTTAGTTTACGCCAATAATTCGGGACGGATTTAAGCAAAAGAAGCCACTTCCTCCAGAGGTGTTCCCATTAACTGGAGTATAACCTTACTTTCTGATAATGTACAGTATTGTCCAAAAAAAAGTTGAACAAATTCAACTTAATCGCCTCTTCCAAACATTAAATAAAATTCTTGGTTTGTTTGTTCTTGAGTATTGGGTCTAGGCGAGTAAGGTCATTAGGCATGTGTCTGTGAATTGTATATTCTGTGTTCCGTTTTCTTGTTGTCTGGGATGAAAAACTCCTAGACTGAGATTAATTGTGAAAATTCGGAATTTGAATGTAGGATTTCCATATGGTGTTTATTGATATTGACCTCTGACCATTATTATATGACCTGTGCAAGGGCGATCGCTACTTTCTGCTAATATACACTAGGGTACAAAAGTTGAACAAATTTAACTTGCTCGTCTGCTCCAAAAATTAAGTTAAAATACTTAAATAAAATTCATGGCTTGTTTATTCTTGAGAATTTGTGCCCAGACAAATAAGAATATATAGCACGTGTGTGAAAATTGTGTTCTCTGGCTTGTTTGTGGGATGAAAAACTCTTAACCCGAGTCTAACTGTGAAACACCGGGATTCGAACCTAGGACATTTGTATACAGTATTGAAGGAGGGTGATTATTATATGCACTGCGCAAAGACCATCGTTACTTCTTGGTAATGTACAGTAGGGTGCAAAAAAAAGTGGAATTTTGGAACATATCGCCTGTTCCAGAAAAATAAATTTAAAAAATTCATGGCTTGCGCCTCCTCGAGAATTTAGCGTCCGTGGGGTTCATGAGCAACTTATAAACAAAAATATCACCACAGCGGTTCCAGAACTTGCATTTTCACTCTTATAAACCAATAAACTCCACATCCACACCACAAGAATGTCAAAGACGTTGTAATTTGGAGATTTTCAAATAAAGTTTGTAAGTGACATTTAAGCCTTTTCGGGTTGGTGTCGTTTAAAGGCTTATTCGTTGTTGAAAATGTCTTGATTATACTTCACCGGCAAGGATTGCATGTAAAATTTAATCGAGAAGTTAATGGTTTGGTTTAAAATCCATATCACCATTATTATCTGGTGCAATACCCATTTAACAAAGCACTGAGTAATTAGCGAAACACGTCCAAGTCCGCGATGTCTGTGGCAAGGAATATTAAAGGTATTGCCTGATGACAATACACGCCAATCCCATTACGTGTAGATTATGTCAAGAGCCGAGGCGGTCCCACAATGAATGATAATGTTTTCTTCCGAAGTATTATGCAAACTAATTTGTAGAACACTTTCATTACATCGAAATATTAATTAGTAACCAGAATGTTGCAATCGCTCGTGACGCAAAAGGGTATTTGTTCTATAGGAAGGCAAAGTTAGACTTTAATGTAGTCCATTGGTTTACATGGTGACAGTTAGGCTTAGCGAAAGTTAAGCCTAAACAGTGATTGTTATAAATTAAATGATTTTATAGTCTAATTGCTTTTATATTATACAAATCGGGTTGTTTCGAGATTAATAAGCCCATTGTTCAACGTGCAAAACGCCTCCTAGCGGTGTGATGAATCTGAACGTACGAAAATCAGACGAACATCCACCCATCGTATGTGTACGTTAGACACATGGCAGAGAAACCTCCCAGAGAAATGTGGTTCTGTAGCTGTTTCGCCACACCAAATAAACGTTTGATTGCTCAGGCGCACGCGAAAGGTCGATTAGTGTTAGGTAGAAATTGCTTAAATCTTTTGTAGGATAGAAGCCCCAGAGAAATCGCCAGGAACACGATTTTCCTTGTGTGCTGAGAAAAGGGGACAAATTCCTTAACTAGAGTCGATAAGAAATAACTTGGCGCTTTCAGATCTATGGGAAAAGACGTGAATATCCAGACGATAATAAGAAAACATGGCAGTTAGGCTTAGCTAAGCCTAATGTGTATAAATATCGAAAACTAAAGTTATAATCATTCATTTGAGATTTTATAAATTAAAAATGTATTTTAATCATATTTTATACTACTTTCGGTAGATTTTTATCATTTAATTTTTTTTAAATTTTATTATTTTATTTAATATAAATAAATACTGTTGTAATGTGTTCTTTGAAAGATTAGCTTCTTTTGGAAATAGGTGAGTTATTTCGAATGTCAAATAAATTCTGGATACAAAAGAATTGTCATCTTGTACCCTCATACTTATTCATCACTCTCTCTGTCTCTCTTTTGTTGACTTTTCTTTCTTCTGCTGCAAAAGTAAGTGAAACTGCGCTCTTTTATATTTATACCTCAAAGTTTTGTTTACATTTCCTGTCTCCTGATGTCAGCTAACGACCCATATTTCCTCTTGACCATGCACCTTGTTTTCCTAAGATGATTGTGCATCCCAACATGGGGAATTGGACCACTTCCAAGACATTCTATTTACATCGTGTGACGTCCCATCCTCCAGTAAACAAACACAAAGAAAGTCCAAGAAAAAAAAAAAAGGAAGGGAACATAAAAGAAAGATAAAGAACCAGACAACAGATTTAAGAAGAAGAAGAAGAAGAAAAAACACAAGCAAAGAGAAAACGAAAAAGGCAGATGACGTAACAGTTGGAGAAAATATTCGAAAAATTAAACGATTGTGAAGAGACAACGAGATCTTTTGGCTCATCAATATATCAATTTGTTCCGTTAAAAGAGCAGAAGACAAAGTAAAAGCATCGTTCATTTCAGTAACTCTCTAGTCACGTGCAAAGCTTTCTCCCGCCAAATAAACAGCGTTTGTCCAGTGTCTTTGCGTTTTTATGGGTTTTAAAGATGATATCTGCTAAAATGGTGCATCCAGCGACCCCCCTTTCGAAAGATATGATTTCTCCATCACTGAAGACGCAAGAGAAGTGGGGGGAGGGCGGCGAAACGTCCTCGCCAAAAGCTAATGTCGGTACTTAGATGTTCAACTGTACCGATAGGAGTATACGAGGGCCTCCATTACCTTCGCATTCCATGCCCTGAAGTGTGGATGGAGTCATTGTGCACGAGAGGGCATATCACCTTCTCTATATACTTTAAGCTTATCTGCGCGAGCCACCAAGTCGCTAGCGCGAACGCTGCTGCTGCGCGCTATGGACCCTGGTGTTTTTAATTGCCTCCTTGAAACATATCCGCTTAAAAGCGAACACCCCACTTCTGATAGTAAGATTAAAATAATAGCAACTTCACTCTATCTAGACGTAAGGTCTTTCAAAACTTTGTGTTGTATTAGGCCTAGCTAAGCCTAACATTAATTAGGCCTATTAAAAATGAAATATTAATTTCACTCAGTTAAGTTTAATTAACATTAGGCCTAGCTAAGACTATCTAGGCCTATCTAAGCCTAATATTAATTAGGTCTAGCTAAGAGTAATTACGATAATTTTAGACTAATATCACTTAGGTTTAACTAAGCCTAATATTAAGATATCAATATGAAAATAATAGCAATTTCACTCTATATAAAAGTAAAGTTCTTCAAAACTTTATGGTATTAGGCGTAGCTAAGACTAATATTAATTAGGCCTATCTAAGCCTAATATTAATTAGGTCTAGTTAAAACTAATATTAATTAGATTAATATCGATTAAGTTTAATTTCATTTTGGCTACGATAGATGGACATTTTTTTTAGATGTTCGCCCCCCTCCTCCCCTTTTTTTTTATCCCCAACCCCCGACAATTTTACAAGTTTCCTCGTGCAGGTCTTTTCTTGACCCCTTTTTTCTTCTTCGATATTACGCTCACCTAATTTTGTTGCTTGTCGTCTGGACGTCAACGCTAGGGTCCTATTTGTAGCGTGATGTATGATCGGAGTTGCAGACGACCAAAGGAAAGAAAGAAAAAAGAAATTCGATAGTTCGCTTCAATTCTTCCGCCACTTTCAACTGACCGCTATGACTTGTCGGCAATTCGTAGTGAGTGATGTGTGTCACCTGTCGAGTTGCCGTATTTGGCCCAACAGTAAATAAAAGTTGTCCAAAAGTTTCGCCAACCTTGTACATATTTTAGGTATCTACTGAGGAAGACGGTGGGGAGAGGGAGGGGGGGAGGGTCACGAAATATCGTCAAATAACTCCTATGAAATACGAACGTTCTTTCGGCACGCGCAACATGTGGAAGGCGAATGTGACTCGAGAGAAATTCTCGTGCCAAAAATAAGAGGTGGACATTGTTTAGAAACAATATATTCATTGTCTTTTGCTCACATATTCTTTCTTGTGTTTTGTACACGCTAGAAATAGTCGATTTCGTTTTTTGGGATAAAAAGTTGTAAACATCTGTTGCCAATGTCTCCGGTTTTGCTCAGTACTTGGAAAGATGGTCACAAATGTGTTATTTTTTCCAAAGTACATTTTGAGTTTATTTGGAATGAACATTGTCGAATATTCCAGAAAAGGTGTAGGAAGAATGTGGTAGAATATTGTAGATGATTCTAGTGTTCTGCAATAATATAAAATGTGTGGTAAGTGCTGTGACTTATAAAATTGAACACCCACCATTCAGAAAGCGTTTCTAGTGTACGTTTTGAGTGTTTCTTAATAAACATGGTAAGAAATAAGGAATTGAGTGTTGGTAAAGAAAGTCCAATTATAGCTGTGTATGAAGAAAGTTATTCCATGAGAAATATTGGTTGTACAATCTTAGGGGCATCAACGACTACGGCCATATTGCGCATTATATACTGTCTGTACATTGAGTTTGTTTGCTGGAGGACAATCAGAGTTTCTGGGAGAAAAAACCATGCTCTCCTCTCCTCAGACCCACTAACTCAGCCACGGTGTGAAAAAGGCCCATAAAAATTTCTCTCGTCATCGATGAACTCCAGTTTTTCTGGAGTGAGTAACATCGTTAGTGGTAACAAAGAGCAAAAACGCTGAAGTGTCAAAGGGACCAATCGTTAAATCAAAGAAATAGAGAGACACTTATGGAGATAAAGAGAGAATTAAGGAGAGAAGGAAAAAGGGGAAAGACAGAAAAAAGTAGGAAAGAGAGAAAGAGGGAAAAAATAGAAGGAGAAAGAATGAACGAAAGCAAAAGAGGAGGAGTAAAGACAGCAAAGGAAGAAAGAAAGAGATAAAGAGAATTATATATGGAGAAAAAGAAAGAGATGAAGAGAAATGCAGAAAAAGAGAGGGAAAAAAAGAGCTAAAGGAAGTCAGAGGAATGAAAATGGCAGAAAAATGAGAGAAACAAAGAAAGAGAAGGGGAAAAAGTAATGCAAAGAAGAGAAAGAGAGAAAAATACTTATAGAAACACAGAAAGACAAGGAATTATAAAGAGAGAAATGGAAAAATGGGAGCGAAGAAAAGAGCGATAGAGAGAAAGAAAGAAAATAACGAAAGGCAGGGAAAAAAATATGAAGACCGATTCACATAAAGAGAAAAACACAAATATAAAGACATAAGGAGAAAGGCAGAAATAAGAGAGAAAAAGAGAGAGAAAGAGAAAAAGAAGGCAGATAAATAGAGAGAAAAAGAGACAGATTCAGAAAATCTAAGGAGAAACATATAGAGTCATATTTCGATAGAAAGAGAGATAAAAGGAAAGGCAGAAAATGAGAGAAAACAAAGAAAGAAAAAACCTAAAGCAAAGAAAGAGAGAGAGACTTATGGGGATAAAAAGAGAGATAGAAAGAAAGTGAGACAAAAAAAAGTAGGAAATAAAGAGAGAAAGAGGAAAAAGATAGAAGATGGAGAAAGAATGAACGAAAGCAAAAGAGAGGCGTAGAAGAGAGAGCGAAGAAAGAAAGAGACAGAAGAAGAAAAATTAATACAAAGGCAGAAAAGGGAAAGAGGAAGAAAAATATGGAGACAGAGCCACATAACGAGAGAGACAGAAAAAGAGAAAGGCAGAAACAAGAGAAAAAGTAAGACAAAAAATAAAAATCAGTGAGAGAGAGACAAAGATAGAGAGAATAAAAAACTCAGGAAACAAAAAAGATAAAGCGGAAGCAAATGTCACCGCAAAAATAACGAAAAGAATGAAAATGGGACAAAGAGAGAACGAAGAAAGCAGATCGGTGTATGCAAACGCAGCAGAGCATTGAAGAAAGTAAGTTTGGCTGAGAAGTTTTCCAATCTGCCCGCTATCACAAAACACTTCCACGTGATCTTACTGTTCCCATCCATCCATCCATCCTTCTATCGCATCGCAGCTGGGACTCTGCACGAAATTTCCACAAGTGTCCACGCACTCTTTAAAAAAGAAAAAAAGCCGAACTCATATCGGGGCCGACTAATTCCCGGCATTGTCCTTTACGTCTGATTGGAAAGCAGACGAATGAAAGCTGACCTGATTGAAATCGTCAAAAAAGGAGATTTTTATTTTCGTTTTTAAAAGATCAATAACCCCAAGATCGGATGACTCGGACGTCTATTAAAAACTCTTCTTTCATTTATACGCTCAACTTTCTTTTCAACCCCAAACTTCCTTCTTTCACAATCCCACGCATGCGCGCTGCTGCCTTAAAAAAAAAATTCAAAAAAAAAAAAAAAAAAAAATCGCGCGACTTACACGTGCCAAAAGACGCGACAATCGTAACTCGCTCTCATTGTTATCGCTGCCAACAATGACTTCTGTACGCAAACGACATTATCTATCGCGTTATTACTTCCCTTCCCCCCCTCCTTATCTCGCGTTTAAAACTGGGATTTACATTGTCAAAACAGTTAGCGGATAAGCCGACCGGCACGTGCAAAGGGCCCCCTCTCGCTCGTCCTACGCCGTAGATAAATGCGTCGCTGTTGAAGTGAAAGCGCGCGCTCCGAAACCGACATTACAGAAACAAACAGTGATGTAATTTAGATACCCTCCCATGCGGAAGGGTAGGTTAACCGAACACGAAATGCGAACGCACCGACGACTGCAATTTTGATATTTATGCGCATGTCACGGAATGAATGTGGCACTGAGAAGTTGTTTTAAAGACATTTGTTCGAAACTGCTGCCACAGAGAGAGAGAGAGAGAAATTTTAAGCGCGCGCATTTACTTCGAAAATTGTTAGTTTAGAAAGTAAACGGTCTTTCTCTTCTGACACACACACACACAACACTCCAGCTTGATAACGAGTTGCCTCGGTATTGAGTTATTAGAGGTAGTCTGTAATATGTTAAGATAAAGAAGTATTATTTATTTGAGTAGGGGGGGGCGTGGCTGCCAAGGTGCCCGACTCGGGCAATGTGGGATAGGATTTAATGATTCACATGATATGATTAGGAAAGAATGGAAACACATCTGAATTGCTGTCTCGGACCCAGAAACGGGCTCACTATTTCAATATGCAATTCTTTCCCACTTACACGTGTTGCCTAAGTACTACACTACTTTAAACAGCTTTTTTTTTGTGTTGAGTTAGGGTCTATTGCAATTAGTGCATTACCAAGGTAACTCGTTTGGAAGGTGGAGAGTGCGCTGTATAGAAGACCTGCAAGTTGGTATGGGATTTAATAGTTCACATGACGAGATTCATGGTGCGATGGGATTTAATGGTTCACATCTAAAGGGAAGCATAACTAAATTGCTCTCTCGTGTGAAGAAATACCTCCTCTGGGCTCTCTGTTTGAATATGCAATTCTTCCTCACTTACAGGAGTTGCCTCAGTACTGCACTACTTCAAACAACTTTTTTTGTGTTGAGTTATTAGAGTTTAATCTGCAGGGTGGAATGGATGGGATTTAATGATTCAATTCAACCAATTTAATGGTTCAGTGCTTAATGGAGTTAACGGGATTAATGTGAACCATTAATCCCAACAATGGAGTTAATGGTTAACATAACGAGATTCATTTGGGATGGTATTAAATGGTTCTTATGATGAGATTCACGTTGGGATGGGATTTAATGGTTCAATTCAACCAACTTGATGGTTCAGTGCTTAATTGAGTTAATGGGATTTAATGGTTCAGTTAGGGTCTATTTCAATTAGTGCATTACTAAGGCACTCGTTTTGGGGGTGGACGATGCGTTGTATTAAAAGAAATTGTAAGGTGGGATGGGATTTAATGGTTCATATAGAGTTAAAAAGAAAGGGAAGCACAACTAAATTACTGTCTCTCTGATGCAGAAATATCTCCTCTAGGCTCACTATTTCAATATAAAATTCTTCCCAACTTACAGGAGTTGCCTCAGTACCGCACTACTTCAAACAGCTTTCTTGTATTGAGGTAGGGTTGATATGAAGTAGTGCAATACCAAAGCAACTTGTTGAGAGGTGGACAGTGTGTTGTATGCTATTTACAGAAAAAATAATAATGCTTTTTTATAACAAGACAATTGATTTTTATATTTATCAATTATTGGGCATTTTATCAATTATTGCGCAATTATAATTTTTATATTTCTTAATGCGCACAATATGCACCTGTACTTTACCGGAAACAGTTTAAAAAAAACCGGAAATGCAATAACCGCCATTTTTCTCTGCATAATTTTAACAAAGAGGTGTAGTTATTGTTATCTGTATTATAAAGAAAATTTTATTAAAAAATAAAAAAATATTTTATTAATTACATAGATTATTATTATTTCCATTATGTTTTTAAACAATCTTAAAATATTAATAAATATACATTTAAATAAACTTTATTTAAAGTTTAAATTTCACATTACATTATCAAATGATATTAATCTGAGGATCATTTAAAAATCCAAATACAATAATAATTACTTAAATATTATATGGACTTCTGAATAATTATTTAATTAATAATTAAGTATTTATATTTTATATTTGTTTGCATAGCAGGACGCGTTTATCACTTGCTCATAACATGAATGTAAATAATAAAACGTAAACATGGCCGCCATCTTGTTTCAAGATGGCGGCTCTCTTATAAGCACTGTTCGTCTGTTCCATTAGAACTTTTGTGTTTAGTGTGGTACCAAACGCCTAAAAAACTACACAGAGTATACAAAAATTGTGGTATTGTGTACAGTACAGAATATATTACAATTTTAGTATATTTTGTACAGCAGAACATCTTTTGGTATTGTAACAGGAGTCTGGGGACATTCCAAACGAGTAGTCTGAGGCAACCTTTGCTCGACTGTACACTGGTGAACTTCATAATGATTGATGAGCAAGATTTCTTCTCTGCAACGAAATCATTCTACGGAGGGTCTAGAGTGAGGTCAAACAGTGATGTTGCGGTAAGAGCCGATCACATTTTGTAGGCTCCGTAATCGGCAGACGTCAGAGAAGTAGTCTGAGTTAACCATTATGGCGATGACACGCTTTGAAGATTGATAGCTCTGGAAGACAGTTGCTAAGAGACAAATCGGCCACCCATTATGGGGGGGTCGAGAATTGAAAGTTGAAGAGGGCGCTTTTTAATGTGCCAAGAAAACAAACAAAAGAAGAAAAAAGCTATTCTACTTAATGTTGTAATTTCGGGAACGTCTTATGCTAAATAGGAGAAAAAAACCGAAAAATACTCTAATAGGAATTAAGCGATAATTACCGTGTGCCTACTGTAACGCCTTCTAGCGGTAACGTTAGGTACCAAAACGAAAAATTCTTTCTAGTATTACAATTCGATATCATGTGCCCTCACTTGTTACTATAGTCGACAGCGCCCTCATTCGTTGTGGTCAATAACTACTTTGAAATGAAATATACCACGTTCCACTGCGCCCTCTATGAATAATATTTAAACATTGATTTTTATGGATTTGTCTTCAAGAACCATAAATGATACCAACAAAAAATTAAAATCCCGAAATACTTCTGGACGTAAATTAAATTAAGCCCTCTGTTGGTCGTATCTGGAACTAGAAATAAGCGCAATAAGTTTGAGTCCTCCAAGCGCCCTCTACCGGTACCAGATGCCATAAACAAAGAAAATTAATTTCCAATAATCCATTGTTAACACACACACTGAAAAGTCATTCAGACGTGAGCCCAAATACGTTTTATATAAAGCGCCCCCTGTCGTCATTCAAATGAACTAAAGCCATAAAATACTTTCTCTTAATAATTCACATTTTCTTTTTATGAATGAAACCTTTCAAACACCACTGCATACGTTCATGTGCAAAGCGCCCTCTATCGTCGTTCTAAGGAACTAAAGACATAAAATACTTTCGCATGTTCTCTGTTTATGAACGAAACCTTTCAACCACCACCATTTACTAGGCGCCCTCTGTCGATATCTTTACGAACTAAAAATTTGTGAAAATTTTGCGCTCTGATCGTAATTATCAGAGCTTGACGCATTCATATATTAGAGTGGTAATCAATAAAAGTTAATTGTTGTTTGTCTTCGGAAACTTTTTAAAACATTTCAAACTAAACGAATAATTAGCGAATCTCATAACTCAGAAAGTGCGAACTAATTTCTTTAATGTGTTTATTCATTATTATGAAGACGTATGGTCGGTTAAAAAAGAAAAAAAAAAACTAATGAATTTTCAAATTATTGCAATTTATAACATCTTGATGACTCGGTCAGACACGTCAGCTTTTATCATTAACTTAAATGACAACTTTGTCAAAAGACAAAGGTTGATCGATTATTGAGATAAATTTTTCCGCTTTACTCCCACGATGGGAATTGCGATCCACAGAGGATAACACACACCCGACAACCATCTATATACAGACGTTGTTAAAACTTCTGCACGTGCAATGTTTATTTGGAAATGACGCGACACCGTTAACGTGGCGCGTGACACGGTCGTATTGTTGAAGCACGTATTGTTGAAGCGCGAGTCGCGTTCGTTTTCAACAATACTCGGATTTAAGGTTGATTTTTTTACGATTGTTGTTAGCGCGCGCCATATAATTATCGCGTTCATTTCATTGTTGGGCTCGAGCTACTCTCGAGGTTTGTCCATTTCTGTTTGCTTTTTTTTTTTTATGTTCGTTTCCGCGTTATTGGGTGGCAGACGTAAAAGAGCCAATTCTGACACATGCGTAAACAGACGATTACTATTCTTTTCGTTTTATATTTCGACCTCGTGTACTTATTTCATTGAAAGCGAGACTCGTTACCAGAGGGTTGGTAATAAGCTGCATATTAAATGATGAAAAGCCGATGGAAAGGCCCACAAATATTGTTTCTCGTATAATAACGAATTCTAATGGTTAGTGATGAACCTGATTATGGCCAAATAATGTAATTCGAACAAAATGAAACCCTGAAGATGCGAACTTCCAGTACTACACATACCTACGAACAATCTCTCCTGTGTGTCATTTGACACGTCTGCCGTAGCGGTGTGTGCCGTATGAAATCACTCATTGGGGACTTCTTAAACGCAATCCACTAGAATATGAAACCTGAAGTCGGGAAATTTATGACCATTACATCATTTTGTATGTGAGTGAAAGGTGGATATGGCATCAGTAAGAGAGCGGAACATGAATTAATTCTGCCAGATATTTCTACGGATAGGTTGATACGGCACGAGATGACAATCCACCTAAATGAAGCTGGAAGTCTTTATTTTCCCCAAAGCACAGAAGATACGGATGGAAATGTAAAATATTATTTAAGTTAGAGAGAAAAGAGGAATGAATCAACCATCACACTGTGAGGATAGACAGCGATGGTCAGAGGGAGATGAAAAGATACGAGGTCCAACAGATGGCCATTAAAATTTTCATGAAATCAGTCCCTTAGTTCCTAAAGTGCCCGAAAGATGGCGATTAAAAATTGAATGAAATTAGTTCCTAAATTTCCCAAAAGATGGCGATTAAAAATTTGCGTGAAATTAGTTCCAAAATTGCTCAAAAGATGGCGATTACAAATTTGCATGAAATTAGTTCCTAAATTTCCCGACAGGTGGCGATTAAATTTTACATGACAGTAGTTCCTGAAATGTCCGACAGATGGCAACTGAAAATTTGCATTAAATCAGTTCCTAAAATAGTTGACAGGTAGCGACTAAAACTTATGATTACGTATTAGTTAATTTGAAGTATTTTATTTTTGATTTAATTTATTTATATTTATAAAGGAAGTTTATTTACTCTAATAGATATTTACTGAAAATAGATCTTTGATTGACTGATAATTAATTTTAAAAAGTGTCAAAATGCATTTTCTGCAGTTTGGGTTGCTCGAGTTTAAAGTCAGCACCTGTTTTAAGAATAGAAGTTGGAGCTGACGATCAAAGTGAGCCCTTCATCAACTGCAACCCCCCCCTCACACTTTTAAAAAAAATGAAACCTGCTTGTCATTAATTTTGCTGCAAGCAAGAAAGTTGGGTGATTAATTGGAATTCTTGCTGACAAAACACTTTCTATGGTAGTACGCAGCACTCTGGCATAAACTACCCACCTACCCCCTTCTTCTTTCTACCCCCCTACTAAAAGATGAGCACAATGGGTCACGGTGAGTGACCTGATTTTACAGTGTTCGCTGCTCCTGATGAGATCCTAAGTGGAAGACATTTTTATAGATCCGCTGAGAGATTTGCAGATACCCTACTGTCCAAAAATAATAGCGTCTTACTCGTTATTGTAGGATCCAACGAAGGGTGGGTTTAGCTACTTTAAACAACTCAAGGGACATCGATCCCACATTAACTTTAAAAAAAAAAGCATGAGCCAGTATTATGTAAGTTAAAATTAGACGATGAAATTGCCATCTTTTGGGAATTTTAGGAACTAATTTCATGAAACTTTTAATGGCCACCTCTCGGGAAATTTAGGTACTAATTTCATGCAATTTTTAATCGCCATCTTTCGGGAATTTTACGACCTTAGTAACTAATTTTATGAATATTTAAATGGCCTTCTGTCAGGCAATTTAGAACTTATTTCATGATAATTTTTAATCGCCACCTATCGAGAATTTTAGGAACTGATTTCATGCAAATTTTTAATTGCCATCTGTTGCACATTTTAGAAACTACTTTCATGTAAAATTGCCACCACTCGGGAAATTTAGGAACTAATTTCACTTAATTTTAATTGTCCTCTGTCGGACATTTTAGGAATTACTTCCATGTAAAAATTTAATCGCCACCTGTCGGAAATTTTAGGAACTAATTTCATGCAAATTTTTAATCGCCATCTGTTGGACATTTTTGGAACAATATTATATAATTGACCATGAAAATTCATAATTTTTCTCTTGAAGTAAAACTGATTTCTAACTTATCCTGAGTGAAGTCTGAAAAGTAAATCAACTCATCCTTTTTATGATAAGTGAGCGGGTTATGATTTGCTGTTCTTCGTTCCTTTAAGATGTGACTTGCCGTGCCTATTAAAAGTTCCGAATACAAGTTTGCCTCTTTCTAAGTAGAATTAATCTATCACTTTGAAGATTATTAAAGCAGAGAGCGGCGCTTGTGATCAGGAAACTAAATCCATCCCGCATCCCCCCTCCCTTTTTAATAAATATCTCACTGATGATGGATGGCCCAGATTCTCCCCTCCGTGGAGAAGTGAAGCATATATATGGATTGAAAAATCACTTTTTGCTTTCTTAATGTTATCTTCGTCTATGATAAAGAGTTCTCGACTCCTTAACTGGGCATCCAGAGCAGGATTATAATTGTGGGATGCAGCTAGAAAGATAAAAGAATCTTAAACCATCCATTTCTGATTTTAATATATTTCCTTTGTTTTGCTGACATCTTAGGCTTAGTTAATAGCTTCCTAAGAGAATGGATACGAGTGAGGGGAGGGGGTTGGGGGAGACTTCACTACTTTAATGGACCCTTTTTTGCGTGAGGAATTTAACTAAATACTGATAGCTACTTATAAACGCCTTTAAGAGCAGCGAGGATTGCTACGAATCGACTTTAATCAGTAAATAGCGCATTATGGGAAAAATATAGTTCCAGGAACCCGGATGTTGGCTTTAGGGCACTCGAAACACGCTCAATGCGCTTGCAAAAGAAGAAGAAATGCTATTTTGAGTGGCGGAGATGTCTGCGGTGACTCGAACAATGTTTTCTGTTCTGTCTGCGAACAAAGTATCGACGTTGAAAAGCCAAGCCACCCCTGAACGAGAAATAAATCC
Source organism: Mastigoproctus giganteus (assembly GCF_048544385.1). Lineage (NCBI taxonomy): Eukaryota > Metazoa > Arthropoda > Arachnida > Uropygi > Thelyphonidae > Mastigoproctus > Mastigoproctus giganteus. Next base: position 101,543,653 of record NC_143588.1, read on the forward strand.
CGAGAGATAAGTGTTTGTTGCGAAACTCAATGACAGTTTCCTCCGGTTATAAAGTCTTGGGAGGAATTTAAAAAGATGTTGTTACGCGGATGGAGGTCTTCTGATGGGTATTGGATGCCGATACCATTTCCACGTGTCCACAGACGTCATTGAGCGAGGCAATATTAAAAGATTGTGCGCATTCTTTGTCTAAGTGCGGTAGGAGGACCGGCAAGGGCCACAAGGAGAGGGGGGGGAGGGCAACGAACGATGGAAACGGGATATAAATTTCATTAAAATAGTATCAGTGGGAACGGATATGTCAAACTGATAGAGAGGGTGATGCGCAAATCACGTGATCGATCTATCTGCTGTAGTCAATAGGCACGTAGTATACACACCTCACGAAAACACAGCGGTTCTCCTTTCGTTTCTCTCTCTCTCTCTATCCCTCTTTATCTATTTATCTATGTTCTCTCTCTCTGTTTCTATTTCCTGCTTCTTTCTTCCTTTCTCCCCGATATCACTGTCATACTCTCTCTCTCTCTCCTTCTTTAACTCTCTCTTTCTCTCTCTCTCTCTCTCTCTCTCTCTCTCTCTCTCTCTCTCTCTCTATCCTTCTTCATCTCTCTCTTTCTCTCTATCCTTCTTTAACTCTCTCTCTCTCTCTCTCTCTCTCTCTCTATCCTTCTTCATCTCTCTCTTTCTCTCTATCCTTCTTTAACTCTCTCTCTCTCTCTCTCTCTCTCTCTCTCTCTCTCTCTCTCTCTCTCTCTCTCTCTCTCTATCCTTCTTCATCTCTCTCTTTCTCTCTATCCTTCTTTAACTCTCTCTCTCTATCCTTCTTTATCTCTCTTTCTTTCTCTCTCTCTATCCTTCTCTCTCTCTCTCTCTCTCTCTCTTTGATTCTCTGGGGTCTCTTTGGTCTCTCTCTTTATCTCTCTCTCTCTCTCTCCTCCATCCTTCTTTATCTCTCTCTCTCCTCCATCCTTCTTTATCTCTCTCTCCTCCATCCTTTATCTCTCTCTTTGGTACTCTGGAGTCTCTTTGGTCTCTCTCTTTATCTCTCCCGCTATCCTTCTCTCTCTCTCTCTCTCTCTCTGTGCGTCTCCTTTTTCTATCTATTATCTACCCCTCTTTCTATCTCTCTCTTCCCATCTCTCCCACTCTCTCTATCTATCAATGTCTCTCTTTATCCATCTGTTATTTCAAACGAGTGAGACGTGGCACAAGCACAGTACCATCACAGAGAACTTCACCAGCCGCGATTTATTCTTATCTGACTACACTGCACTTCCAAAAGTATGCGAACTCCATCCCCATTCTTTATTGAATACTGCTCATCAATTTCGGGCAGTAGACAACCAAGATCCGATTCCACCCTTTTTACAATCGTACTGCCCCCTCCCTGAGAGTACCAAAAACACCGTCCCCCATAGTTGGACACTGGTAAAATTTGCAAACAGTTTCGCAAATCAACTTACGTTAATAATAACCATCTAATCCATCCAGTCTCTCGAATGATCGGCCCCTGTTACTGTGCACGCATGCGCCGTTCATCGGTGAAGTGTCTTGTGTGAGTGGTGTTTGCGCGTAGGAGGGCTAAGTTTACCGGGCTCCATTCTGTGGGTCCTTCATCGCAATCCAACAGCACTCCATCTGCCCTAACTCCATTAGGGGCAGCAGCCAGCTATGCAAATTGGGCCTTCTCTAGTACACAATGCAATTATGTCTACTGCACACTTGACCTATCAGTCCGTGTATCTAGTTACGGAGCCAGCAACGTCACCCTAACTACGGGGCTTGTCTTCCGGTGTTATGTAAGTAGGTTTGATGCCGAGAGTTCATTTAAACATATTACGAAGTGCGCAACAGAGATAAACCCCTGTGGATGTCGGATGGTGAGCAGATCACCTAATGAATGGGTGAGAATGTGAGGATCCACTTACGCTGATCGCCGTTGCGGTCTTGTACACTAATCGCGAACCTCCCCCTTAATTCTCCGAACATTCCTCTTCGCTTCCTCCATCTTTAAAAACCTCATAAATAATTCAAAGTACCCATTACACGTTATACAACAGAAGCCGCGGGTGGAGTGACAGACGAAAAGGAATCAATCACCCTTAAAAAGAAAGCCGTAAACCCACACCTTCCCTAGGAACCCCCCTTAACCACCTGAAACCACCTCCCTCGTAGTCCAATCAACCCGCGAAAAACAGCTCTAATATAAAAACATATTAATCAAAAGCAGCCGACACTTCCAAAAGAAAAAAAAAAAAAAGCATACGACAAACACAAACCCAATTTGAAACGTGAACAGTCCCGTTCCCAAGTCGCAACCCATCCATCCATCTTGGAGTGTGGCGCCTAATTTGGAACCGGTTTATAAATAAAAAAAAAAATCGGAAAAGTTAAGCAAAAGACAGAAAGATTAAAGTACATTAAAAAATTCTGGTCTCAAACCCACCAGGGGGAGGGGGCAGGAGGGGAGGATAGTTACGTGGTCGTCATCAATCACCCCCTACTACGGCACGTAAGGTGAAAAGTCGCATCTCCGGAACTTTGTCGAACAGAAGATAACTTAGACAAGCTAGCAGACGACAGAGAGAAAAGGGGCCGTATTTCCCCTCTATTTCGAGCACCGCCAGCCGATAGCTGCACCTAGTTCAGACTGCAATCTAATGAATCAGTAGGAGCAGTCCACGCTGGCACAATACCGGAATCAATGATAGTAATTGGAGCAGGAAAAGGCCATCATCCAAAGTGTCACACGTTGCTCCAGATAGGCTTTGTATTATCTGTATTGCTCTCAGCACATGCATAGTCTGTTAATGCTGGCCGGAATAATTGGCCCCGATATAAATGTCTTTCTACACACAGAGTCTAATTACTCACAAAAGATTTTCGGGTTGGCTTGATGCATCCCCAATTACCTATTCCCATATAAAGGTAAATGCGTACATGAAGTCGCAGTCAGTTAATTCTCATAGCACACATTAGCATTCCACGTACATCTGCTGCTAGTTCACTTACGTCTTTCTCTTTAAGTAATTATTCCAATGTCACCGCTACCATTCCTTTCGATTTATGCGTCCCTAAGATTAAAAGGACTACGCTACCTATCGGAAAACGAAGCCATTTGTAAATATTTACGAAATACTTGATAGGTGGCGCCACCGGCACCATACGACACGCATAAAACTTAAACAGACGACATTTTTAACAAAATAATGGAAAAATATATTTCATAGGTGGCGCCACCGGCACCAACCGACCTTCATAAAACTTAACAGACGACTTTAAAAAAAAAAAAAAAGAAAAACAAAAAGACTCTTCAGGTGGCGCCACAGGCATAAATCGACCCTGATAAAACTTACTAACGACATTCATTTTTAACAAAAAATCGTGTTGTATGGAAAAATAAACGAATCATAGATGGCTCAAGTACCCTGATGAAACTTAAAAGCGATTTTTTTAACAAAAAAACGTCTGCTTTGAGGCAAAAAGTCATAGGTGGAGCCACCGGCATAAACTGACCCTGATAGAACTCAACGGACGACTCTTTTTTTTTTTTTTTTTAACAAAAATTCGTCTGTTTTATGGAAATGTTAACGCGTCATAGATGGCGTCATCGGCACCAAACGACCTTGATAAAACTTACGACTTTTTAAACAAAAAATCGTCTGTTGTATGGAAAAATAAACGAGTCATAGGTGGGGCTAATACCCTGATAAAACTTGAAATATGATTTTTAAAAAAAAAAAAAATGTCTGCTTTGCCGCAAAAAATCATATGTGGCGACAAAATCACAAAGTTTCTCCTTTACTTTTTAAACAAAAAATCATCAGTTGGTATGGGAAAATATAAGAGTCATAGATGGCACCATCGGCACCAAACGACCCTGATAAAACAGACTTTTTTTCTAGCAAAAAATCGTCTGTTGTATAGAAAAATAAAGGGGTCATACGCGGCGCCAAAAGGACAACAAAAGACCCTGATAAAACTTAGAAGACTATTTTTAACAAAATTATCATATGCTTTATGGCAAATAGTCATAGGTGGCGCCACCGGCACAAACGACTGGAAAACGCGTATTTGAACAAAAAAATCGTCCGTTGTGTGGCAAACTACTCATATTCGTCTGTCAGCACTTTCAGTGACGAGGTTGGGTCCCCAGTGAACCCCTTACTCATCAGTCATTGTATTTGGGGGTGGGGGTCCCCTGAAGTAATCATCATATATTTCCTACGTGTAAACATACCGTGGATGTGGGATAAAACAAAAGGTATCGATTGCCTCCCGGTGCCACAGGCAACGGAGTTCCTCCTACCTTGTAAACCCCTCCTCCCCCATCCCAACTTCTACTCTCTCTCTCTCTCTCTCTCTCTCTCTCTTTTCAATCGATACGATGTGTTCTTAAATCAAGCAATGAACAAACGCTGTGGAATAAAACACCCTCACCAATTTGGTCTATTTAAAAATAAGGGGGAGAGGCGTTTATTTACCTTCCCCACCTACCGAAATACTCGCTAACCCCCGTAATATTTTACAAAATTAATGTTTGATGACCCCAAATTATCGATAAATATCGCTCTACGACAACCCAAGTAATAAACCACTTCGTAACAATCACTGTTAAGATAACAATCGCTTTAAGCAGCTGTCGTCTGCTTTACAATAACAATAAAAATAAAATAAAAAAAAAAAAAGTACATTTCCAACAATGGGGCTCGCGGTTACCATAGTAACAGAAACCGGCTAAAGCAGTTGACCATGTTCATTTCAATGTTGAGCGCTCAGTGTGTGTCTGTTGCGTCATTATCTCGTGCAAACGTGTCTCGAGGGCAGCGCAAGTGACAGCCAGACGCTTTAACACGTGTAATATTACGTGTTATTTTAATGGATGCCTTAATTACTGCAATGGCTTTCAAATGCGGGCATTATTTCTCTCCCATTCGCTCTATCTTCATTTCGTGCGATGTTAAAATGTAACGCTTATAGAAAATGAGGTTAGAACATTGTCGGATTTCTGCGCATATTACAACAAGTAGGGCGAGGTGTGAGTGGGGGGGGCGGAAATAAGAGAAAGACTGTAAAAGATGCGTTGATTGGAACATCTGATTTCCCCTAATATAATAAAAAAAAAACAGATAATCTCATTAATATGCTAATGTTCACTGAAGAACACGTGAAGTGAAATGTACGCAACAATACTATTAGCCTAGGCGGTTGCTATGACAACTGTAGACACGTTCATTTCGGGTATCGAAATAAGAGAAATTGTTCCCCCGCGCTCAACAATACTTTTTAGTAATGGTCATTGTTGCGGTGTGTAAAAACCACTTTTCTAACAATGCGCTCGCGGTTACCAAGGCAACGGCAGTTGGAGGTGGTGGTGTCTCGTTCATTTCGGTGTCGGATTAAAAACTTTTTAATTTCGTCAGTAATGGCGAGAACGGTTACTATGACAACTGCTTTTGCCGTTGTCATAGTAACAGCTTTTAGTAGTAGTAGTAATAATAATAATAATAACGTTGCGGGAAACAATAAGATGGCGCGCCGATCTTAAAGAAATTTGAAATCTTTGTTTAGCGTTTTCGTAATTAGCCGATCGCTTTTAATAGACGCGCAGAAGAAAACGTGACTTAATTGACGGTCGAGAACAAAAGACGCGGCGAAAGATGGTCGCGCGGAAAGGGGGAAAAAGTGGCGATCGGCTGCATCGGCAGTGGGTGTGGGACGGAGTGTAGGCGCGAGATAAGTGTAAAGTACACGGCGTGAGAAGACGATAAGGCAGAGCACGGACAAACCCTTCGATAAACGCACGAGCCGAAGAAAGGGAAAGACACCAATAACGACAGTTATATACCGGCGTGCGCGGCACAAGAACAGCTAGCCACGTGCACTTTCTTTCCCGCCCCCCCCTTCCCGTCTTCGAATTGATAAAGAAATTGCGAAGATGTAATGGCAGCGCGCGATAAACCTTCGGGATAAGATCTCGGTGGAGGCTAACGAGGGGAGGTTAGCAAATGAGGACGCGCGTGCATCTGTTTATTCGGCTCGTCCGCAACTGCTAACGGCTCCGATGGTTTCCCCGATCCATCAGGGGTTGTGTGTCGTGAGAATACACGCGGTCACTGCCACCCTTTCTCTTTCTGTCTATCGCTTTATCTCAGATCTGTTTCCATTAATTCTCTCTCTCTCTCTCTCTCTCTCTCTCTCTTTCTATCATTTTCTCTATCTTCTTCTTGCTTTCAGTCTCTTTTCTCTTGTCTTTCTCTCCCTCTTTCATTTCTTTCACTTGATTCTCTTTCTATATTTCCTTTTCTCTTTTTCTTGCTTTCCGCTCTCTCTCTCTCTCTCTCTCTCTCTCTCTCTCTCTCTCTCTCTCTCTCTCTCTTTCACTGTATATCATTTTCTCTCTTTTCTTGCGTTCACTTCTCTCTTTCTCTTTCCTACTCGCTGTTTCTCTCTCTTCCATTTTTCGTCTTTCTGTTTTCCTTTCCCTCTCTTTCTCTCTTCTCCTTCTCGTTCTATGTCTTTTTCTTTACTATTCTCCATTCCCTTATTTGCTCTTTTGTTTTCTCTTATTTCTCTCTCTCTCTCTCTCTCTCTCTCTCTCTCTCTCCTATCTGCCTTTTCTTTTCCCCACTCTCTTTGTCATTCTCTCTCTTTTTCTTCATTCCCTTTTCTTTATTTCTGTTTCTCGCCTTTTCTGCCTTTCGCGTTTTCTTTCATTCTTTTTCTCTCTTTTCCTTGTTTTCACATATTCTCTCTCTCTCTGTTTCCTTTTCCGCTTTTCTCTTTTTCTCACTCTGCTTTTCTCTCTCTCACTCTCTTCTTCCTCTCTCTCTATATTTCATTCTTTTTTTTCTCCTTTTCTTCCTTTCAGGCTCTCTCTCTCTCTCTCTCTCTCTCTCTCTCTCTCTCTCTCTCTCTCTCTCTCTGTCTTTTTCTCTAATTTTCTCTCTCTATCATTCTTTTTCGCTGTCTATTTCACTCTAGCTCTTTCTTTCTCTGCTTCTCTCTCTGAATCTATTTTTCTCTTTCTTTTTCTCACTCTATCTCTCTTTTTCTCTATCTCTGTTTATAATTTTTTTTCTCTCTCTCTTTCTCCCACTGTCTTTTTCTCTCTTTACCTCAATTTCTCTCTCTTTTTCTCTGACTCTCTATCACTCTGTCCTTTACATATACTTCCCTACCAAAATATTAGAGTGTTTCCTCCCCTCCCCTGATTTCAGATCGTAACCAAGGAGAGGCGCACTAAGTTGCTGACGCTCACGACGGTCCCGATTCACGGGCATCTGCATCCTCACTTCAGGTCAGATTGGCAATGTCAACCGCGTTTACCACAACTTTAACGACACCCCCGAGGTACTACACTCCCTTATAGGCGACCCCATAACGCACGCAGACGCCTGAACTCCGGATCCTCTAATAAAGTGGTATCGCAGTGTAGTCGCTGCCATCGGAACAGTATTTGCAATTGAAACCACACTTGCACATGCGCACATCCTCTTGCACTTGCACACGAATGAGAAAAGTCTCTTAGCTCGGACTTCCATCGCAAACGATCACCCCGAAGTACTTGAAAACCGACCTCACCCCAACCCACCCCACCCCACCCCCTCATTGGCACCTTAAGAGGAAAGCGAACTCCATTAGTGACACTCCGAAACTTCTCGTGAGCTTTATTTTCAGAAAAACCCCGTTTCCGGTTTCTTCCATCTTTCTTTCTCTCCTTCCCTCTTCCATCGCATATTAGCACGTGTAAAAGTGCGCGATAATTTAATCTCGCGTGGCTTTCTTTCTTTCTCTCCTCCAGCAGAAGTTAGAAACTTATCATATTCTTGGGCCATCGGAGCCGGTTAATCTCCCACCATCTCTCTCTCTCTCTCTCTCTCTCTCTCCATCATCATCCCGCAGAATTATATTAGGAGCACGAGCAAACACTTCCGCGGACAGACCATAGTAATTAGTGACATTGGCCACTAAAAAATTAGTCGATCGTTTGGAAGAAAGATCCGGGCATCAGTTTTCTCGAAGATGGGGGAGGGAGGGAGGGGGAGAAGAGTATAATTACTGTCCGTCTGTCACGGAGCGTTTGAATAATATCTGAGCGAATGAGAAAAGTTTCTTTTCACACGCGATCGCAAACCTCGTCTGCCATCTGAGCGGTTACTCGAACGCTAATTTCTGCAAATAACATAGAATTCGGAGAAGATCAAACTTTTTTTTGATTTTTTTAAAATAAGAAAAATGCGCGTTCTTTTCTTCCCAAATTTATCTCTTCGATTCATCCATCTTTCCCTCGCACATTAGCGGTTTTGAAAAACAGTTCTGCCGACAGTCATTAGGAGGAGACAATTCATTTATAATTACGAATTCTACCACCAGATGGCACTCTTTTTCGTTTTGTTTTATCTCACGAAAGGACAAACGGCAATATTCTTAAGCCGGATTCTGGCTGTCTTCAGTGGAAACAACTTCATTCTATAAACAGCAGTCCTGATAGCACACCTCCGAATGGTGCCCCATATACATTGAATGGACAATTTGTCTTTGAAATCTGGCAGGATGGGACCATGGACTCATTTTTACTGTTGGTAAGCAGTCATCTGAAAGTCTCAATCTTGAAGTTGAATGGACAATTACCTTTCACATCTGTCAGGATGGGTCCATGGACTCATTCTGTTATCGTATGAGCTCCATTATTTAGTAGTGACGTCATAAATCCACCATTTTTAAGGGTTGTTTTTGTGAGACTTTTAAAAGGATTGATGCTGATGAAATAGGTTGAATCCATGATGCATCATTGCTTTTTAGATGATGAAAGGAGATATTGGGAACCATGGTAGCACAGGGTTCAGTGACAGACACCGCTTGGTTGTTCTAAGTCATGGATCGTTCCTCTCATTGCTCTTAGCATAATGACCATGTCTTCGGTTTGTAGAAAGAAGAGAGCAGCAAAAATGGAAATGGAAACCGAAGATGATGATCTTTATGATCATCATTATCTTCGGTTATGATATTTTTTGTCTTTAACAACTAACGTTTGTGTTTTCAACAAAGTCCCTTCCCTCCCGTTTCGTCCCTGTGTTGAAGAGTGGTTGGACGAGAACACCAGAGAGAAAATAAATGTGAAGTCGTAGGTAAGCAACCACCCGACAGCCCGGATCTGTCATTCCTGATTTATTTTTATCAGATATTTGAAGTTGGTTCTTTACCGAAACAGAACTAGGCCTAACAACCAACTGGATGAAAAATCATTTTAAGAGAGTAATTCTTGGCTTGGACGGACCAACAGACAAGGAAAGTTGTGGTTCATCTGACGTAAATAAATAAATTTCTCTATGACAACGCAACTAATTAAACATAGTTGTTGCACTTCCCGATAGAAGGCGCTGCAGTCAATTATGGCTAGCCTAACGACTGTATCTTAAACGTGCTACCAGAAGTATATTTATTCTCGAAATAGAGAAATTCGTCTGCAAAGCGAAAATTATTAACAGAAATCAATATTTGAAACAGTGAGATCTGCACTGAGACTAAATTCAACTCTGTTCGCAATTTATATCCCCTTTATCTCCAGGGAAGTGTATTAGCTCTGGTAGCCACTGATCTTTAGGGGAGCAAACACCTGTCAGAATCATTGGTACTGCTTCATTTAACGTCACAACACCAGATATGGCTTACCCAACCATCTGCTGTGCCGAATCACGCCAGAGAATTCAACTGCATCTCAACATGATCCTTTTGCGTGCTGGGCCTCGCTAAGACTAATTTCCATTACCGGACATGGGTTTCAATGCAGCTGTTGCGGCTAGTTTACCCTAAAGAGAACGAGGCAAACATTCTCTCTCTCTCTCTCTCCCTCTCTCGACTTATCATCTCCCCACTGCACTCAGATAGTTTGTAGAGAGATGGATAAACTTCTCAAGATTCTAAATGATTAAACAGTGGCGCACGTATCGTGACTGACAGTGAAAGAGGGCGAGAAACAGCGTAAAAGGTCGGTAGAAACAATTCGAAACATTACAGGACGTCTAATATTTTGGCAACGTAGTGCATTTCCTCAATTTATCGCATTTTTTCTCGTACGCGTGCACGCGAATAAGTGTAAAGCTGCTTGTGGTGTAGCAGTCCCAATATCTATAATCAAATATACACTGCAGTGGAAAAATAATAGGCGCTCTCGTTGTATCAATACTTTTGGTAACTTAGTGTAGATGCTTTCCTTCTTTTTTTTCTGAGAATTTTATGCACGGAGGACTGTTCTAAATCACCAAAAGATCTAACCGTGACTGGCAGTGAAAGAGGGTGAGAAATACCGTAGAACCAATTCAAAACATTATACTGTGCAGGACGTCTAATATTTTGGCACGTTAGTGTATTTCCAGCAATTATTGCATTTTTCTCATACGCATAAACGGCAATGTGTGTAAAACTGTTTGTGATGTAGCAGTCCGAATATCTTTGATGAAACAAATACACAGCAGTGAAAAAATAATAGACGCCCTCGTTGTTCGAATACTTTAGTGTAGCTACTTTCCTTGTTTTTCTCTCAGAATGAATTTTACTCAAGGTGGATTGTTCTTAATATGTAATGTGCAGGACGTCTAATATTTTGGCACGTTAGTCTATTTCTAGCACTAATCGCATTTTTCTCGTACGCGGGCACACGAATGAGTGTAAAACTGCTTGGTGCAACAGTTCGAATATCTATGATCAAGCAAATACACTACAGTGGAAAAATAATAGGCGCCCTCGTTGTCCCGATACTTTTGGTAACTTAGTGTAGCTACTTTCCTTGTTTTTCTCTGAGAATTTTACTCAAGGTGGACTGTTCTTAATCACCAAAAGATCTATCGTGACTGACAGTGAAAGAGGGTAAGAAATACCCTTGAACCAAATCATGTTAAGAGAGTAACTCTTGGCTTGGACGGACCAACAGACATTCGCAGAACCTACTATATAATGTGCAGGACGTCTAATATTTTGCCAAGTTAGTGTATTTCTTGCATTAATCGCATTTTTCTCGTACGCGGGCACACGAATGAGTGTAAAACTGTTTAGTGCAGCTGTTCGGATATCTATGATCAAACAAATACACTGCGGTGGAAAAATAATAGGCGCCCTCGTTGTCCAAATACTTTTGGTAACTTAGCGTAGCTACTTTCCTTTTTTCTCTTTGAGTATTTTGCGCACGTTGGACTGGTCTAAATCACCAAAAGATCTTCTAAGAGGATTTTTTCTAATATATTCGTTCTCTCAGGATCTCTGTGCTGTTTATTTGCATGCATATCTTTTGGACTGCGCGTGTATGATAGTAAGAAGTCATCTAAAAGTCTTTGTGAGTATCCCACCTGTTACCGGGGGCTATATTTATTGCCCTATAAATCTCTGGCGTCCAAAAAAAGAGAAAAGATCGCTCGCCAAAGCTCAATGTTAAACGGGTCACTTCGATCCCACGGATCCCGATGACGTATGGTTTATATAGCGGAGGAATTCTAACGGCCCACAGGTTCTCTTTTTATATTTCTCTTTAAAGATCGAGACTTATAAATTCGACTTTATCTCGTACGTCATTAACCACCAATCGTTGTCTTCGTTGGCGTTCTCTTCTTGGACAGCTTCGAAAAATTAAAAACCCGAGCGAACTATTTTTTTAAAAAAAGTAATTATGCTAAGCCACATTATCAGTCGATTTTAAATCATAACTGTCATTCATTAAGCTGCTTTGTTGGTTAGCAATCTCTCTCTCTCTCTCTCTCTCTCTCTGTCTTTCTCTCTTTCTATAATCAGAACAATCAGCTGGGTATAGATGTCGCTCTGGTCGCTCAGCTAATTACTTGTACTTCGGGTTATTTATAATTACCAGCCGCGTGTGACAAAGTAATTAATGACGTGTTCAAAATATCTTTTACACCAATTACTTTCCAGGTGTGAGAAGAGGGGGGACACGGCCAGTTGGTGGGGGGAGGAAGATGAGAAACGTTTTTATTTTTGTCCTTTGACGAGAGACTTCATAAAGGAGAAAAACTTTTTCAGCTGCAATGCAGAGTTTAAGGAACAGATTTTGTGAGCGTCATCTTAAAAGGGTCTGTTTCGGTAGCCGATTGTGTAGCGCTAAGGAATGATGGGTAATGTAACTATTAATGAGATTGGTACAGCTGTTTGATTTGTTTTCGAAAATTGGCTTTTGATTTTCCTTCATCGTTTTACTTACATTTTTAAATTTTATATTGTGATCGCTTTCTCTCACTCCCTTTTTTTTTTTTTTTTGATACTTATATTTTGAATTGGTTTCAAAACTTATATTTTCGAAATTTGTATTCTCGTTTGTTTTCAAGATCCGTATTCAAAACATTATAATGTGCAGGACGTCTAATATTTCGGCATGTCAGTGTATTTCCAGCAATTATCACATTTTTCTCACAAGCAGAAACACCAATGGTTTATTTTCAAAACCAAAATCAAAATTTAAACGAATTTTGTTTCGTTTCACAAAAACTAGTATTTTGGTTTGTTTTTAAGATCAGTTTTTCTAATTTCTTTCGAAAAATATATTTTGATATTTTCATTTGAATTTTTATTTATTTATTTATTTTATTTTTTCTTTTATTTTTTGGTGTTTCATTTTCGATTTCGATTTATTTATTTTTTTTATTTCGAGTTTGATTTAATTTTTTCCTTTTTCTTCGATTTTTATTTAAATTTTTATTTTTTCATTTTTATTTCGATATCCATTTGAATTTTTATTTATTTTTATTTTCATTTCTGTTTTCAATTCATTTTTACTTTTATTTTTTTGGTGTTTCATTTCGATTTAAATTTAAATTTTGATTTTTTTTTTTTTTTTTCATTTCGATTCCGGTTTAATTTTTTTTTTCGATTTTTATTTAAATTTTAATTTCTTAATTTTCATTTCTATTTTCAGTTCAATTTTTCTTATTTTTTTTGGTTTTTCATTTCGATTTTGATTTAAATTTTGATTTTTTTTTTTTCATTATGATTCCGGTTTAATTTTTTTTCGATTTTTATTTAATTTTAATTTTCATTTGAATTTTGATTTTTTTTATTTTCATTTCTATTTTGAGTTCAATTTTTCTTTTTTATTTTGGTTTTTCATTTCGATTTTGATTTAAATTTTTATTATTTTTTTTTTATTTCATTTAAATTTTGATTTTTTAATGTTCATTTCGATTTTAGTTTATTTTCAAAACCTTTAGTTTAGTGTGCTTTCAAAACTTACATTTTGGTTAGTTTTCTAAACCCGTATTTTGTTCTCAAAGCCCAAATTTTGTTTTTTTTATCTTAGAGGCAATGATCAAGAGTGAAATCCAGAGACAGACAGGAAGCAAGAAGGATCCATGGTGTCCTATCGATGATGGAACAATATCCTGTACAGATAGTAAGGTCAAGTCATTTAGAATGCTTTGTCCAAGTATGGAGAACTTATCTGAAAAAGACATTGAACTTGTTGAGAAGGTCCAAAGATGAGCAACTCACATGGTGAGGTCATCAAAATGGGCGATCTTTTTGTACAAGAAAAGACCTTTTCGTTCAAGGAAAGACTTCGATTGTGTGGGCTTCTGAGCTTGGCAACCAAACACCTCAGAGGGGACCTGATTGAGGTTTATAAGACTCCAAGAGGAATTAGTAAAATGAATGAAGGCGTAATTTTCTCTGTTATAAATGATTCCAGAATTAAGGGATGTGGAGGTTAGACTGGATTGCAGGAGACTTTCTTTTAGCTAGTCAATTTGTTGATTACTCTTTGTTTATGTTCCACTTGGAACCGTGTATCAATTTAAATTGATGTCGCTACTACGCATGCTCCTTTTAGTTTGTGTGTATATAACTTCTTCATTATTCATCCAGTAACTTCTGCAATGCCTGTGTTTCTGATTACGTATAAAAGCCATCAGAATATTATTAATGCATGATCCAAATGCTCTTAAAGTAAATCTTTAAAAGCTATAAAGATAATTTATAATGAATAACTTATATTAGAAATTGTATTCGAAATATATTCAAATATTTCGTATAGTTTATTATTTCTGGGAGTGCATTAGTCTCTGAGGGAAACATGCCAGACTTTCTACACAAAATGTTTGAACTGCCCCCGCAGAAATATTTTCTCGTGGAAGGCACTCCAATCTAACAAAACCTTCCAGAACAAAACTATAAAAGGAAGAATATCAGACATCCCTTCCGGTTTCCAAAAGAAAATATGATTATGAAATAAGATAGTGCACGAGAGTGGAGTGTGCCTTGCCCGGGTATAAGAAATGTTTTCTGCGCCTATTTTTGCGAGTTATGACAGAAGTCAGAAGAAAACAGTTGCTATGCGCAGCTTTATGACTGCGTATGCGGGAACATATACACCACCCCCCCAAAAAAAGCAGCATCCAGACGTGATTTCATAGTCCATTGGGCCTACACGGATAAACAAAACTGATAATGCTATACAAGCTGAGAGCGCATGACTAAAATTACGTATTGTCCTGCACATGCGCGGACATACAAAGTATTCGTCATTTTTACTGGTTGTTTACATGTTCCCTGGACCCCCCACATTCAACTGATTCCAATGGGATTGAGATCGGTTGAATGTGGAGGCCAGGGAAGATGGTGGATTCCGTTTCATGTTCTCCAAACCATTCTTGCACGATTCTGGCACGATGTGCTGTTGCATTGTCATCCATAAATTGGCCAACACCTTTGGAATTAAAGTGTAGCATTGCTGAGTGCAGTAGATCTGATACAAAATTAAAGTGCTCCTTGGATGACATTCGGCCTACCACGGGTATTAACAGACCCAGTCAGTGCCAAAAAAACATTCTCCATACCATAATACCACCTCCAGATGCTTGGGTTGTCTTAAAAAGATCAGCAAGGTCCATCGCTTTGTAAGATTCTCACTACACTCTCTGCCTACCATCAGTGTGCATGTTATTCCCTGTGCATGTTATCATTGAAATAGAGCAGTCTTGGGCTTAGTTGAATTCAGATGTTATTTGCTTCAACTGGATGTCCAATTTTCCCCTTCAGTCCTCCTTAGAGTGCCTCGCTCTTGAACAATTGTTTTTCTGCCACATTTATGCCTTTGAGATGGAAGAACCGCTTGCTTTCCACTCATTAAAAAAACCTCTGAAATGGATGCTTTTGAGAAACCAGTTATGTCTTTCGTTTCTAGAATTGTGGCTCCTGCTAAACGTGCACCAACGATAAGAGCTTACCCAAAGTCTGACAGATCACTTGTTTCCCCATTCTGTCTTCAGATTACTGCAATTTTTATACCCAACGGTGCCACATGTTATCCGCCCACGTCACAGTTTCTTGGTCACACGTCATCATCTCAAGTCACAGTTTCTTTGCCACAAGTCATCATCCCCACGTCACAGTTCCTTTACCACACGTCATAGCCACTTCACAGTTTTCTTTGCAACACGACATCACCCCACGTCACAGTTTATTTGCACCACGTCATCGCCCCACGTCTCAGTTTCTTTGCCGTACGCCATAATCCTCACGTCACAGTTTTCTTTGCAGCACATCATTACGCCACTTCACAGTTTCTTCGCCACAAGTCATAACCCACATCAGCGTTTTCTTAGTAACACGTCATCACCCACGTCACAGTTTCCTTTCCAGCAAATCATCACTCCATATCACAGTTTCTTTGTCACACGCCATCATCCCCATGTCACCGTTTTATTTGCCACATGTCGTCACCCAAGTCACAGTTTATTTGCCACACGTCATCCCCACGTCACCGTCTTCTTTGCCACATGTCATCACCCTCACATCAGTTTTCTTTGCAACACGACATCACCGCTCGTCATTTTATTTGCAGTAAATCATCACCCCACGTCACAGTTTCTTTGCCACACGTTAGTTGTATTTACAACACGTCATTCACCCACGTCACCGTTTTCTTTGCAGCAAATCATCACCCCACATCACAGTTTCTTTGCCACACATTATCTCCCCACGTCACCTATTTCTTTCTCACACGTCATACCCAACGTCACAGTTTCTTTGCCACATGTCATCACCCACGTCACAGTTTCTTTGCCACACGTCATCACCCACGTCACAGGTTTTTTTGCAGCAAATCATCACTCCACATCACAGTTTTCTTCTACGTCACAGCTTTTCTTTGTATGTATTTGGATTTCTTGTCCGTGATTGTCTTAATACAAAGATTCGTATTTTTCTGGCCAGTGCGTGTATTTCTGATCAAAATAGCATTTTATGCTTTTTTTAAAAATAAATTATCAAATTCGTATTTCTGGTTCATTTTTCACGCGTTCTGTTCCCTATTTTAGATATTTTCAGTTTGTTTTAGAGAATATTTACATCACATTTTGATATTTATATTTTTCTATTATTAAAGCCGGTTTCATCTTTGTCACTTTCAATGGACATTTTGACACCAACCATCCCCTATTGCGTCGTGGAAAAACTTCCCCCCCAAAATCTTTCTTACAAGAAAATCCATAGAGATCGCATTATTTCGACTTTAGCACCATCATGATCCCAAATTGCCCTTCACTCTTTCAAAGGGACATTACTTTCAAGTTAGTTCCACACTGAATGTTTACAATGGGCAAAGGGTGCCAAATGGGTCCTCGTAAAGAGAAAAAATAAGAGAAAAAATTTAAGTAAACACTGTAAATGGTGTCGGACAGGAAACTGCATTCCGATAAAATGCATTTTAGAAATTGAAGTGAATTTTATTTTTGGTACATGACACGGAAAATATCTCCACACACTTCCATCTCTAACAGCCTGTGACTTTCAAGAGACCATGAACATGGCGTCTCTAATGATAACAGCTCTCTCTCTCTCTCTCTACCTTTATCTATCTATCCTTTACGAGCTGACTCGCAGTATAAAGAAAAGATTTCTTAAATATTTGAGAAACAGCAGACTTCAGTTCATTATCATCAGCAAAGCAACGTCCACGTGCGTTTTTCTTGAGGTGTCGAAACAGGAAGTAGTCACTGGAGCCAGATCCGACCTGTAAGGTGGATGAGTAAGTTGCGGAGAAGTCATGGTCTCTCAAAGCAGCAGCAACAGCATGTGACCTCTGCACTGGCGCGTTGTCCTGAAGAAACAGCACAACTCTGGAAAGTTTTCCATGACATTTTTCCTTTATGGCATCCCTTAGGGTGTAGAATAAGGATGCAAATGACTCCCCAGTGATTGTCTGCTTGTGTTCCAAGTAATAAATGTACAAAATTCCCTTAGCATTCCAAAACATGGTGGCCATAATCTTGCTAGCTGAAGGTTGTGTCCGATATTTTTTGGGTGAGGACATTCCTTGGTCTCAGGATCCCTTCCATAAAGCCTAAATTCTCCTCACAACACCATACTCTGAATTGCTTCTGCACACGGGTCAGGAATCTGGAGACCCATCTTGCACTGACTTTAGTCATCCTCAAATATTCACGGACAATGGTTATAACTGCTCCCTCTTATATGTCATATTCCCCTAGATATTTGGAGCACTTTTAAAAGTGTCATTCAGTACAAGGGTTTTCACAGCTTGGCACATTTCCAGAGTGATCACTGTCACTGGCCTTCCTGGACATGGATCATTTTCAATGGTCTCTCTACTCCACTTGAATCGTTTTGAACAGAATTTCACGCGGTCCACTGAAGGTGCACTGTTGCCAGTACAGCCACCATCCTTTCATGAATGGCATTTGGTCCATTTCCTTCTTTGGTGAGACACTCGATGACTGAACGATGCTCCAAATTCAACAAATCCACAATTTCATACAGGTGTCTTCCTTCTTCCTGCTACAGCAGCATAACCTAAAAACAAAGTGGGATCAAAAATTAGCATGATTCAAATTGAGATATATAGGAATCAATCCTGTACATTGATTCCAGATATATATCTGGAATCAATGTACAGGATATATACCTGGAATCAATGTACAGGAGCAATACATCCTGTACATTGAATCCAGAAAGTATTGCGACGAGCACAGTGGTAATCCTTCACGCATGTTGTTGTGGATGACAGTGCTCATCAATTGAGTTGAGATCGGTTGAGTTCAGCAGCCATGGGTAGACGAAGAATTCAGTGTCATATTCCTGAAAACTGCCACTAATCTTCCGGGTCTTGTGGCATGGCTCATTGTCTTGTTGATAGACGCCGGATTCATCTGAATATGTTGTCATCGCAAAGGGAATGTACTTGTTCGGTGATTTTTGTTTTTTTTCTACAATTTATATTTAGAATTTTATTATTTCATTAAAACACCAATATAAATATTTCCTAAAATTTATAAAAGAAAAAATTATGAATTTTTTTCTACATTTAGCCAAATATTCGGAGATGCATCTCTGTACACGACCTGTTAAAAAAAATTTCTGTACAATATTTTTTTTCTATTTTTTCACTAATTTATATTTAGAAATTTTAATATTAAAACGTCAATATAATTTTCCTAAAATTTATATAAGAGAATAATTTATGAAATTTAACCAGATATTCAGGGATGCATTTTTGTACGCGACCTGTTAAAAATTTTATTCTGTACAATAATTTTTGTTTTTTTCTACAATTTATATTTATAATTTTAGTATTTCACTAAAACACCAATATAAATATTTCCTAAAATTTATACAAGAAAAAATTATGAAATTTTTTCTAAATTTAGCCAAATATTCGGAGATGCATTTCTGTACACGACCTGTTAAAAAACTTTCTGTACAATATTTTTTTTTCTATTTTTTTCACCAATTTATATTTAGAATTTTTAATATTTTATTAAAACGCCAATATAATTTTCCTAAAATTTATATAAGAGAATAATTTGAAATTTAACCAGATATTCAGAGATGCATTTTGTACGCGACCTGTTAAAAATTTTATTCTGTACATAAATTTTTGCTTTTTTCTACAATTTATATTTAGAATTTTAGTATTTCACTAAAACACCAATATAAATATTTCCTAAAATTTATACAAGAAAAAAATTATGAAATTTTTTCTAAATTTAACCAAATATTCGGAGATGCATTTCTGTACACGACCTGTTAAAAAAAAATTTCTGTGAAATATTTTTTTCTATTTTTTCAATTTAGAATTTTTAATATTTTATTAAAACGCCAATATAATTTTCCTAAAATTTATACAAATATAATTTATATTTTTGTACGCGACATGTTCAAATTTTTATTCTATACAATAATTTTTGTTTTTTTTCTATAATTTATATTTAGAATTTTATTATTTCATTAAAACACCAATATAAATATTTCCTAAAATTTATACAAGAAAATATTTATGATTTTTTTTTTTAATTTAGCCAAATATTAGGAGATGCATTTCTGTACACGACCTGTTGAAAAAGTTGTTTTTTTTTGTACAATAATTTTGTTTTTCTATTTTTTCACCAATTTATATTTAGAATTTTAGTATTTTATTAAAACACCAGTATAAATTATAAAAAAACTATTGTACAAAAAAATTAAAAAAAAAAGAAAAAATTATTCTGTACACGACCGATTTCTTTCTTAGTTGAATTCCAATGGTTTATGAAATCCTGTTTTTTTTTCTTTCCAAATTTTATTCATTCCTTGAAAAGATAATTAGCGCCATCTACCTGCTCGTTTCGAAAGAATCCTCATTAATCATATGTTCAAAGACATCAACCAACCGACTCCAGAAAAAATCTTTAATTAAATGATTTTTTTTTTTGGTCCACTTAAAACTTTAAACCACACCACTATTTTTCATTTAGAACAGGATTTTTAGGTCAAAAAATATGAGGGAGTTTAAATAATTATTATTGCGTTTTTCCTTCGCAGAAAATGAAAAGAAAGGAAAATTAAATGTCTGGCTTTTTACTTCTTTCTGAAAAGGTATATATTACAAGTCGAATGAAGCAAATCTAAAGGGGTCAAAAGGGTCAAAAGTATTTTTGGAGTTATAAAACTTTTCTGAATCTCCATGATTATTATAAATGAAGGACATTGAAGGTCACTACAGTTCTCTAAGGATTTTATTATTTGATTTTTCACTAAATACTATTCAAATAAGTTAATCATAATCAACATCAAAGTGTTCCCTAAAGAATGGACTTCGGGGCAGGAAAGAGGAAGATATCCGAAGGTGCAAGGTCGGGGAATAAGCATTTCAAAACCACATTCGTGGGCACACCTCATTACAGAATGCGAGGAATGGGCAGGAGCATTATTGTGGAGCAGGTGCACACCTTTTGACAGCTTTCCTCGTCTTTTTCTTTTTGACCAGCAGTAAAAAACTCCTCTTGCTCTTCGTGGAACATCGACAATAACAATTATTGTCGATGTTCTATTTGCCAGGTTTTAGTGAAATTTGGAATGGCTGGACAAATCTTTTTATATGAACCAAATATAAAATTTCATGAAAATCTGTTCACTGAGTGTCTACTTGTTACATGCGGACGGACGGACAGACAGGTATTCTAGTTCTTACATGCTTCGGATTTAAAGATGGCGCGAACTTAGGGGTTTATTTTCCCTTATATTCTTTCGATAACGTAGAAAACAGAACAGTTTATAGTTGGCAACTATACCCTCTGCTACTTTAAAGAAAAAAAAAATTTAAAAAACAGTTTGGGAGCTTTCTTGCCACTTCTAAGGCAATAGAACGAAATACGAACACGAAGAGATGTTTTTAAAAACTGAGTCCTGTGTTCTAATGTGTTTAGAAATCGCCCAAGTTACAAAATGTACGTTTTTTTTTCCTCTTTTTTTGCCTACCCCTCCCACATCTTCCCTCTATGCTGCAGCTCATCCATCTTAGGTTGATGTCATCCACCTCAACACTATCCCTTCTTTTGGTAATAGAACTTACAATTTCTTTTTCTCTAGGAGGAGAGTGGGCTAAAGGAATCGGAAAGATTACTTGCACTTTAAGACGTGCTGGAAGAATGATAATGGATAGGCAATAATCGTGGAGAAAAGGCAGTGCAGGATTTAGGGACCAGAGCCAATGTTTCTCATCAATCACTTAAATTGGCCTTATGCAAACTGCAGCCAACAGTTAAGGAAAACACCAATGGAATGCCTGGGAGATCAATCTCACAGCGCCATCTACTGTCCAAACAGGTGACTCGATAATGGACGCAGAATTTCGCCGATTAGGTGTGAGAATGAAGAAACTGACAGTTTGGAGTCTGCGCAGTTGCAACCAAGTCACATGCATATCGTAAACCAAGAAAGAAGGATTGCGATAGACAGAGAGACTGAGGGAAGTGCCCGAAGACAGATAGATACATAAGCTAAGCAGTTAGCTAAAGAAATCTTGTTTTGTGTACAGTAGTTGCCAAAAAAAAAATCGCAACACCGAAAATTTAATATCAACACTTCAGTTTGACATGGAGCTTATAACAGCTTTCGATTATACTCTGAGGGAGGTTACATGACAAGAGGAGTAGATTTTATTGTAATGGCAGTCACGATCAGTTCACGATTGTTTATGTTTGTGGGGTCGCGCAAATGGGATGCGATTGTAATCAATAATAATTTAATAATTAATATTCTTGGACTGGATACCAATGGAAAATTGTGCTTAGTAGTGACGAGTCACAGTACATACTACCTGCCGGACTGTATCGTCCCGACAGTGCAATTTGGCGAAGACAGCGTGATGGTCAGGGATTGTTTTTCATGATTCGATCTAGGGCCATTTTGGAACAAAACCATAAATGTTCCATATCTTAAAAATCGATATATGAATGGCTGCAATCTGATTATTTTTCAATAATCACATGGGCACAGGCCACAAAAAACGGGGGGGGGGGGGATTCCCAAATCCACCTTAACTTCCTTAAGTTAGATTTGACAATTTTTAGGTAAAGTGAAAGCACTCCTTTGAGGTGTCCACTGAAAAATTCGTAACAATAAAAATGATGAGCGAGTTAGAAGGAGAAATAGAGAGAGAGAGAAAAAGAAGAGATGATCCATTACCATCTCTAGAGACATTCCGAGATGCGAAGGGATGAATAGAGTATAAAATCTTTTCTCTTTATTCTTCCATAACAGCATAAATGTTATCTGCAGTGCCATTCTTTGTTTATTTGTGTAGGATGGAAATAGAGAGAGAGAGATGGAAAAAGGATAGACGATTGTAGAAAAACCTTGATCTTCCTAGAAGTGGTTTTGCCCAGTTTACTTTCAATGTGATGCTGAAAAGAGAAATATGTGCGGGTTAGACGATAGAAGAGGTCAACGGATGATTGATGATGTGAGGATATGATTTGGAGATAGATGGCGACATCTTTAGCGCTGTTAAAATCCTTCATATTTCTCAACTTCACTTAAAACAGATGGGAAGGAGATTGATGTAAAACAGCAAAGAAAATTCTGTCAGTAAAACAAGCTGGGAGGTAGTGAAGGTTTAAAAAAATCAAGATAGGCCAAAAAAAAAAGCGAAAAAAAATATAAAATGGGCCCCTGAAGAAGGACTCCTTATTTTTAAGAGTTCTGGTAGACCTTAAGATCTTTAGAGCATGTTTTTCACCTCGATACCAACTTCTGTACATTCTCGTTCATAGAAATTGTAGTGATTTCGACAAAACTTTGAATATGTACAGTAGGTCACAAAAGAGGTGACAAATAAAAAATATATATTTAATTGTCAGAAATCTTTCATTTTTTTTTTTTTTTGGTTAGATCATCAAGTAGTCCAGAATCTTTAAAAATGTATATTATCTAATAAAGCCAGACAGATCTTTTTTGTGACTTTAGGGGCTGTTCACTAAGCTTGGATTCTCTTAAATGGTAATCCTGGAACCTGAGCTGTAGCGCTCTACAGTAAATAATCTCTTGTATATTAATGGGGTTTATATTAACCAGGTTTACTGTCATAGTTTTTTTTTTTTTCGAACTGCAAGCGAATGGTATTTTTAATAAACTCGCTGGCCTTTAAAAGTGCATATAAAATGTCTGCTTCGTCAGCTACAAAGATGCACTCCATCTTCAAATAAAGATAAATGAAACCCATACAAGAATGTCCATTAAACCAGAAAGGGCCCCCAAAAAAAACAGTTTTTGCTTTATCAGTTCCCAGGGCTGAACAAAAGGCGAACCAAGCGAAAATAGTATAGGTAATAAAAAACAGTAAACAGACGTAGTTCGGTGGATTTCTGTTACGATAATCTTAAGATTATAAGAAATGTGACGTCCCTACTCCGCTTTATCGTGTGGATAAATAACTTGTGAAGTTCCTGATTTTCAAAGGCAACAAACTGATTATTTGGAAGCCTAAGAAAAACAGTCATGAATCATTTTCAGACAGTAGATGGCGCTTCGTAAATCAAAACGATAATTAAGTGCGAACGCCATCTGGTGAGTAATACAGATACTAGTATCGTTCATATTATGTCAGGTATATACACGAATCAAAGCGGTAATTAAGTATGAGCGCCGTCTAGTGAGTAATACAGATCCAAGTATCATTTACAATTAAGTATAAACGCCATCTAGTGAGTAATACAGATCCTAGTGTCTTTTACAATTAAGTGTGTACGCCCTCTAGCAAATGATATAGATACTAGTATGGCTTATATAATTTGTTAAGTGTATTTCTGAATCAAAATGATTACTAAGTATGGACACCATCTAACATCTTAATTATAAATATAAATGACGTCCATCCTTAAATATAAACGACAATAGTATCTGTAAGGGCGCCATCTAGTGAGCAGTACAGAAATCATTTATAATTAAGCATGGACGCCATCTAGTGGTTAATAGAGATAATAATATCATTTCTAATTAAAGATGGATGCCATCTAGAGAGTCATATAGATTTTCAAGTAGGACGCCATCTGGTGAGTACTACAAATACTAGTGTCTCATAAATAAGTATCCAAACCATGTAGTGAGTAATGCAGACACTAGTATCATTTATAATTAAGTATGGACGCCATCTAGTGAGTGTTATAGATGCTAGTATTGTCTTATAATTAAGTATAGACGCCATCTAGTGAGTATCACAGATGCTAGTATTGTCTTATAATTAAGTATGGACGCCATCTAGTGAGTATTACAGATGCTAGTATTGTCTTATAATTAAGTATGGACGCCATCTAGTGAGTATTACAGATGCTAATATTGTCTTATAATTAAATATGGGCACCATTAAGTGAATAACGCAGACACTAGTATCGTTTATAATTAAGTATGGACGCCATCTAGTGGTTAATAGAGATAATAGCATCGTTTATAATTAACGATGGGTTCCATCTAGATAGTCATTTAGGTACTAGGACGCCATCTAGCGAGCAATACAGATATCATATATAATTAAGTATCAGCGCCATCTAGTGAGCAATACAGATATCATATATAATTAAGTATCGGCGCGATCTAGTGGGTAATAGATAGGAATATCGTTTATAGTTAAAAATGGATGCCATCTAGAGTCATATACATACTAGGACGCCATCTAGTGAGTAATACAAATGCTAGTATTGTCTTATAATTAAGTATCAACACCGTATAGTGAATAACACAGGTACTAGTATCGTTTATAACTAAGTAAGGACGCCACCTAGTGGTTAATAGAGATAATAGCATTGTTTATAATTAACAATGGATTCCATCAAAATAGTCATTTAAATACTAGGACGCCATCTAGTGAGCAATATATAATTAAGTATCGGCGCCATCTAGTGAGCAATACAGATATCATATATAATTAAGTATCGGCGCCATCTAGTGGGTAATAGATAAAAATATCGTTTATAGTTAAAAATGGATGCCATCTAGAGTCATATACATACTAGGACGCCATCTAGTGAGTAACACAAATGCTAGTATTGTCTTATAATTATGTATCAACACCGTATAGTGAGTAACAGAGGTACTAGTATCGTTTATAATTAAGTAAGGACGCCATCTAGTAGTTAATAGAGATAATAGCATCGTTTATAATTAATGATGGATTCTATCTAGATAGTCATTTAAATACTAGGATGCCATCTAGTGAGCAATACAGATATCATATATAATTAAGTATCAGCGCCATCTAGTGGGTACTAGATAAGAATATTGTTCATAGTTAAAAATGGATGCCATCTAGAGTCATATACATACTAGGACGCCATCTAGTGAGTAATGCAAATGCTAGTATTTTCTTATAATTAAGTATCAACACCGTATAGTGAGTAACACAGGTACTAGTATCGTTTATAATTAAGTAAGGACGCCATCTAGTGGTTAATAGAGATAATAGTGTCATTTATAATTAAATATAGATGCTGTCTACTGAGCTGTATTGAAAATAATGTTTTTTTTGTTTATTACATATTTTCGGAAACTAGAATCTAGGTGGCACTCATGTTTGACACCACTAAAATCGGATTATCTTTTAAATTTCTCTAAAAATTGAATTTCTACATTCTGTCAAGGTGTTTATTACCTCTGTTTCTTAAGGTCTCTAGAAATTGCTTTCAAATTAATGAATTGTTTCGGATAAGGAAAATTTAAATCAAGGCAAGGGAACGAATTCTGCCAGTCAAAAGTGTGTTTCCTCCTATTTTCTTTCTCTCTCTCTCTCTTGCCTAAGCACCGCCAAGCTGCTCTACTAATTTAAGATCTCCGAATGTTCAGGTATTGGGAAATACTCCACAGCCAGGCAATTATTTAGGTAAATACGGTTTTAAGAAGATTAAGTGAAAAATTAAAAAATGCATGGGGGGAAGAGGTACAGAGGTTCAGCATTATCAGATTTACACTCTTTAAAATTAATTGAAGTAATTATCAATTTCCCTCATCTTCTCGCAAAATTTGCTAAGAATGAATGATTAATTATTTTTCACTCTTCGGTGCTGCAAGCAAAGTCTGGTAGTTAGTTAAAAGATAATCAGCTGAAATTCCTTCTGTGCTATATTTCACTAGGAGAGAATTTTTGAAGTTAGATTAGTTCTACGTGATGGTGTGTAGTCGATAAATTTTAATCATGGCAGAGATTTTTTTAAAACTTCTGAAATAATTACACTTCGATAATTTGATCTTTATATTATAACTTTTATTTCTATTTCGTATTTAAACTTAATTTTTAATTTCTATATAAATTAGTGCTTTTAAATTTATAAAAAATTATTTATTACAAATATAAGTTTGTTATTAACTTGTATTTTTAAATAAATGTTTTTAATTATATAGTAAAATGAAAAATATACAATCTACTGTGATATTTAATTAAATATTTATGCATTTTAATATAAATATTTCTTCCCTTTTTCTCCATTAGAGCATTATAATTGTCAATAGTACACCTAGTGGGGTTTCACTCGTTTAAAAATATTTAAACTTTTTTTACTTATAAAATTACTTAGATTTACATTTATTTGAAATTATAAAATTAGATTTACATTTATTTTAAATTATAAAATTATTTAGATTTATTAAATTTATTTCAAATTATAAAAAACACCTCTAAAAGTATTCCATTAAAAATTTAACACTGTAATACCAAAAGAAAAGGTGCTTTTTTCTTTATAAAGACAAGATTTATCATTTATTATAATTATAATAATTTAATTAATATTTATTTTCCATATAAATTTTATTTATATCAGTATTTATTTTATCTTTTGGTTTATATTTATTTATATTTATATTTTTATTTGATTTTTTTTAAACTCTGACAGAACTTAGGCTTACAAATTTTTAAATCTTAAGATATCCCAGTCTACTTCCTACCAGTCTTAGGATTTTCTACTCACCCTAAGAAACAGTAAACATGCCTATATAAGGATCAACTCCCTAATTTTCTAATATAAAATTTAAAAACCTGATATCGTAAAAAATTCATAAAATTTAAAAAGTGGTTTTTAAAAATCAATATTTTAAAATTTTAAATAAAAAATACTTTGACAATACAAAAAAAACAAACTTTAAAAATATTTAAAAAATTAATATTTAAAGATCTTAAATTCTAATATTTAAATACAAAATATCAAAAATCTAAAGTTCAAAAATCGAAATGAATAAAATCTATTAAAAATCTAAATGAACTAAAATCTATTAAAAATCTAAATGAACTAAAATCTATAAAAATCTAAATGAATTAAAATCTGAAATATTTGAAATTTAAAATTTAAAAAATAAATATTGAAAACTAAAATTTTAAAGATTATAATTTTCTTCTATTTTAGCCATTTTCCCACTTTGCCCCCCCTCCCCCCCCAAGATCAGGTTTTACAGGGCAATAGTTAGATCACTATACTGTGCAGGTTTTTTTTTTTTAATGTAAAATATACACGATGGATTTCGAACAAGGGATGAGTGTTGGTACATGAATTAAACAAAAATAATCAGATTAGACTCTGTTAGAACGACGGCAGTAGTAAATTCTTTTAGATAATGGCGAAGTTCAGAAAACAAACCGATAAACTCACTGAACTCCACTGCACACAGAACATTACGAAATTATCCTAATAAATGCTAAGGAATTCTTATTTTGATACATTTTTCCTCTTCTATACATCCGCGCTATATTTAATTAGCAACACGTAACATGCCACAGCCGTGTTAAAGGTTATTTCCATGAAAGAGATGCTAGGCAAAATTCCAATGGATAGTTATTATCTAAATTAATACATCCCGCGTTCGTATACCTACCCAAATTATCAGTTTTGGGGAAGAGAAACCCTTTTCTGGTAATTGCAGACTGTTATCTGACGACTCATTTAGCTTTTCCCAATTAATGAAAGTTAAATACGCCGCATTTCTCTATTTATAAATAATATTCATTATCAACACACTCCAAAAGTTTAGTTGAAAATACAGTAAAAAAAAAAAAAAAAAGAAAAAAAGAAGGAATTAATAACGTAAATATGTATCTCAACAAATGAGCTCTCTGACATTTGTACATAACAGAAATCGGAAGAATTTTTTAGTTTCTTGTTTTCGTTTGGCTTATCTTTCTAACTGTTGCTCGCGCTGGGGAATTTCTGGTCACATTTCATTGTGGCGCGAGAGTGCATCATGGTTTATTGTTCGAGTTGCATGCGCGTGCGACTTTATTGTCGAGCAGCGCGAGCTTCCTTGTTTATTGTTCAACTGCTCGAGCAGCGTGGTTTATTGTTGGGAAGCTCGCGATTCCTGGTTTATTGTTGAGTACTTGTACGTACGTCTGCTGTGTTTCTAATCAGTGAATGCTGCTGTGCCAGTTCTTTAAGGGTAAGCGATGTGAGAACGGAAATGGATTTGTAACCATTGCATAAATGAAAATGGTCCAGCGGATTGCTAATATTGCATTTCGCCCTCTTATCCCTTAAAAAAAAAAAAAATACTAACAAGAAATAAACTTTTGATCAAAGGTATAGCAAGATTAATTTTCCAATTGGTGCCTCGGATTCATTATGGGAACCAAAGTCAAATGTATTGAAAGGATCCAGCGTGAGAACCACCTCTGATGGACAAGTGGACCTTTTTTAAACTTTCAAGACCACTGAAGAGTTTTCGAACAACGCACAATCTTCTAAACACAAAACAAACGCTCTGCTCTCAGAAAAATAATCCCTGATTCAACTCTCGCGCTAAATCACACCGCAAAATAAATGGAAGATTCACGCGTTCCTAGGCCTGAATGAGTCACCGAACATGTCAGGACAAGTCGAACTCTCTACAATAATTTCATGTTAAAGATGCCGAACTTTATGATCAAACCTCATAAATATATTTAAAAGCAACATTAATTTGCTTAATGAAACATAACTTCAAGATGGTGTCTAAATATAATTACTCAGAAGTTCGGAAACTACTGATTTAAAATAAGGGTATTAAATTTTTTCTTCTGTGCTTTTATATTTTGATTGATATTTTATTCACAATTTATAAATTCAATTTTCCGAATGCGACATTATACTTTGATTTATAGACTGTCAACTTAGGCCTACGATTCATTTGCATATTCCTTTATTTTATCATTTAAAATTTTTCCCTCTCTTTGCGATAAAATAGGTCAGCTATATTCTGAATGCGAAGAATGCTGGTTCTTTTTTTTTCTTTCTTTCTTTCTTTTATAAGTAAAATATCATTTGAGTGTAGCAGCATGGTTTATTTAATTCTCATCTTAGCATTTTAATTTTTATTAAAATGTAGCCACGTATCGAAGAAAGAACCCCCCTCTCTTAGAGTGAAGAACTGGAGGAAAAATAAAAATAAATACTTTTTACTTTGATAAAATATTCATAAAACCAAATTGCTTTCATATGGTTATTTGATATTCGGAATGCTAATCATTCGAAATAAAAGTTCGTTCGTTTGGCTTCTAACAAGTGACATTTCTATCCAGGCACGTACTGCGCGATCGAACTGCGCCTGCGCACACAACAAAAACAAACAGTAATGTGAAATCTAATTTTTTTTTTTAGCATTGTGTGCACAATTCATGAAAATGGCGTCTGAGCAGACGACAACAACAAAAAAAAAAAAAAAAAATTGCAATGTGAAATATACATTTTTCGGCAAAACTTCCACAGGGTGAAATAGTTTTATTTTTCTGTAAATCTCCCTGATCATTAATAATAACAAAAATGTAAATTTCCATAGCAACACAAATAAAGAATTTATTCCACAAAATAGACGAAATCAACATTTTTCTCATAAATCTTCCTGCACATTATAACAACAATGCAAATTTGCATACAAGAAATTGAGAATTAATTCCACAGGATAGAAATCGACAGTTTTGTTATAAATCTTCCTACACATTAATAACAACAATGTAAATTGCCATAGCAACAAGAGATGGAGAATTTATTCCACAGGATACATGAAATCGACTGCTAAGTTAAAAATCATCCTGCACGTTAATAACAACAATGTAAATTTCCATAGCAACAAGCCATGGAGAATTTATTCCACAGGATACATGAAATCGACAATTAAGTTAAAAATCTTCCTGCTCGTTAATAATAACAATGTAAATTTCCAGTTTCTATAGCAACAAGAAATGGAGAATTTATTCCACAGGATAGCTGAAATCGACAGTTTTATTATAATTTTTCCAACGCATTAATAATAACAATGTAAATTTCCATAGCAACAAGAAATGGAGAATTTATTCTACAGGACAAACGAAATCGATAGTTTCTTTAAAAATCTTCCTGCGCATTAATAAAAACAGTGAAAATTTCCAAAAGCAACCAGAAATTTAGAATTTATTTTCCTTTTAATTCTCCAAAATATATACACATAATCATTTATTTATTATATTATTGGAAAATGAAAACCTGGTGTTAATAAAAGAACAGCGTTGAGGACGTTTAGTATTTCTTGAATGAGGTAAATGAGATTGTAATAAACAGCTTATATTATTGGAAAATGAAAACCTGGTGTTAATAAAAGAACAGCGTTGAGGACGTTTAGTATTTCTTGAATGAGGTAAATGAGATTGTAATAAACAGCTTAGACGTAATATGGACTTCGAACTGTTTTCGTTCTTTAAATAATAAATGTCACGTGTGTACCCAAAAGGGAGACTAAGAAGGATTAGCGTGATTAAATCCATAGATGCCAGCAGGCTACCGGAATGAGGGGGGGAAAAGAAGAGAAGCAGCTATCATATACGTATTTCACTCAATTCCCTAAGTTCTGCATTACAGGAAGCAATGTGACACTCCGTGTTAATTACATTTTAGATAGAGCATCTCGCTTAGCTCTCGTGAGAATTGGGACTGAACGTGCATGTGATTAATTGCGTTTCCTTTGTCATTTCCGCTATTTCCTGTTTTCTACGCTCTAACTTCGGTGGCTCCACAACACGCACGCGCTGGTTTATACGGTAAGTCACCTGGAAATGGACAAATGATTAAACAAAATATTTGACAAATCTTTTTCGTTTGATCAGGGAAACTGCGGGTTTGTTTGATAAAGAAAGAATGATTGTGGTAGCGTGACAAATGAAAAATATTTGAGGACAGATGTGTGTGTGCACGTGTCCATCTGGGTGATGGAAGTGCACTGGCTTTAGCCGGACCGAAAGATAAAACAAAAATGTATCGTATTCTTTCTTCTTTGCGAACAGTATCAGTGATAAGTGGAGAAACAATTTTTGTTTATTCAAATAAATGATTATATTGCACAATCATCAATATATTTATGAAGTGCAATATTTTTCTTGACACCCTGTATATGTTTATATTTTGGCATCCGATTTTATTAATTCTCTACACGACTTTAAGTTCATAACCGGAGGGAAAACAAGATGGCTTAGGTTTTCTATCTCTCTAAAATCCAGCAGAGACGGTTTAATATTCTCTGCGGTGGATGGTTATTGGGATGATGATAGTCAGGGCATTCTTGACACAAGAATGGCATCTTGAGACAGGGGACGGTTTTAAAAGTTACCGCATCTCTTAATGGCGAGATTCTAGAAGCTACTAAGACGCCACTTATTTTGAAGGAGGCTAGGTCCCTGTCTTTTCGATATAAAGTGTAGCTTTGATCACCAGGATGTATTTCAAGTAGCTCATCTTGACTAGTCGTACCACCAGTATGCGATTTCTCTGCAACTTGATAACTTGGATGGCTCTCAGACGAAATTCTGATTGGAGTGTTGTTAGCTTTGTCTACTAGAAGCAGCTTCAATGGGTGATGGATCGAGAGTACAGATCTAGTCTATTCTGCGATCAATATGTCTGGGGTAAGGCTGGCACCTTTGAGTTACCACAGAAGTATAATTTTTGACAGTAGAAGCAGAGTCAATTTAACTTATTATTATAAATTTAGAACTATAAAATAAAAGAAACTTCAATCGGTAATATTAAGAGAGGAATACATTCAACTTATTTTAAAGCATCTAAATTAAAAATTAATACGTTATTTTTTATGATATAAATCCCTAAACGCGTGCATTTATTTGTCAGATTTTTCCTAAGAGAAAAATTCACAAAGAAGGCATCAAATCCTTACCTTTCTGTGTAGAAGCCATCGCATCGAACTCATCTATCTTTCAGCCCCGTCATCAGCGAAAACAGTCACTGAAAGCTCTCCCTTCTGACGGCTGCCGATTAAGAGTGACATTGTGATCAAGCTTCACCACATTGCTTCTCACTGACCTCAGTGTACAGCTGCTATGTGGACAATTGGCAACCAGCGAAAGCTGAAAGGAAGAAAACTTCCTCATCAATCATCATGAAGCTGCCGAGGTATGGTACACATCCTCCCCCCCTTTGCACCACTCCTTCACTACGGCTGACAGACTCAAAAGAGAGTATTTAATAAACCCCAACCAACAAAACCTTGCAGCTTCCGATAGGAGAACAAATATCTAGGTCACAGTTAGGCTTAAGAAGAAGATTCATGTTTTGTTCAGAAAAAGAGATTCTAGATTCGGGAATTAAAGGAAATATTCCTAATTATAATAATGCGCTGGTGTTATTTAATTAAAACGTACAATAAATGTATGTATTTAATAAAATAAAATAAAAATGTATAACAAAATATAAAATAAATTTTATATTTTGCTTTATATCAAATATAAAAATATATATGTGCTTCTCCTTTCCTTTAAGAGAGTGTGCGAACCCTACTGAAGAAAGATCATCCTGCTCTTGTCCTAATTTCGCTATCTTTGTGAAATATTCAAAAATATTTGCATATTTCCTAATCATACGCAATTTCTTCCCATCAGAGGGGCGCCCCTTAACTTTTGGGAGGTTAGTGTATAAATAATATAAGAAGGATACAATAAGGCGTATTAATATTAAAGGTATGATTAGAATTATAATAAATTTCATAGGAGGGTTTTGAAAAATGTAAAATAAGATTTATTTGGTCCATCCAAATGAGTATTTCTGGTTCTGTTTTTAAAAATTTCAAATAAAATATATTTTGTCTAGTGGGCTGATAATTTGCACGCAAAACACGTGAATTTATTAGCTGCAGTTGGGAGGGACAAAGAGAAGAATTTATTAGTAGGAATAATCTTGTTTGAATAGCAATTTTCAGCTCATACGATCGCATGAATTGCGCGTTACGCAGGATCTCCCTTTCTGATACAAGATAGTTAATGGAAAAATAAATCCACCACAACCTCTATTCCAGAATGGTTTTATCCATGTTTCCAAAACACACCGAGAAATATAGAGTTTTTATATCCCCTTTGCAAGCAGAAATATTGGAAGATTTCAGGCCATTACAAAACCCCTGCCTTCGGCCTTATTTTTGAGATTGATATATTTACTGGGCTATATAAACTTTATAAAAAAGGAAACTGCCCTAAAATAATCTAAACTCGTTTCAAATGGAGTTATAAAAAGGGAGATTTTGCTAGCTATAATTCGTATTATTCCATTGGGCCAATAATGTTGACATGCTAATCGTTTACGTCCATATACGTCACAATTATTTCTAGCTACAGCAGTTTCAATAATGAGCAGTTTATATAAGAATAAAATTGAGGAATATTTACTTCCCCACATTTAAAAAAATATATATTTTTTACCTGAATTATTGTAATCCAATTCCCACCAAAAATTTCTCGCCATAAAAAAAGGATTTCGCATAAACTGAATTCAGAACATCAACAAACACAGACAACAAACAACAGAGTCCTTAAAAGAGAGAGAATGTGTTTAAAATTAGGGGTTTTACCACGTGATAGACGAAAGCACTTATAAAAAATAAACTGGTGTTTAAAAAGCGCATATAGGTGTCGCTATCTCCCAGCCGGATAATCGACACTTAGGAGAATGTAAGTTCGGATAATCGGCGATATATACCTCAACACCACTTTTTTTTCTTTTTTTTTTTTTACTAATGGATGGGTTTCAAAAAAAATATATCATTTTTTGAAGCAGTTTCTACAGTCGTTAAGAAACCATTCAAACAGGTAAAAAAAAAAGAAGGAAAAATCTGGAAAAAAAAAAATACGGCGCCAGATGATCATAGCACGCTCTTGAGAACAACCTAGACCTTGTCCGACTAAAGAGCAGACGGCCATGTTACGCTCCATCTATGGCAGTTATTATGCCCGCTCGAAGAAAAACGTTCGATCAGCTAACATCGGTCTACAGAAAGCGACAGAGTGGCTGGAAGAGATAAGCCTAAAGTACAGAGCACGAGAAGGTGATAAGGCTAGTAGCAGACAAACCCTTCAATAAACGACTAGGCTAAAGAAAGGGAAAAGACACCTTATAACGACACTTATATACTCGTGTCGGTACAGCCGAACACCTAACTACCTACATTAGCTGCTCATGAGATTTTATATCTTTCTCACTAGTTCACCGATGGAAAATCAGATGGTAAGCAACTCCACGTAACCCCTGGCAACGGCATTAAGGTCACTCAATTTAAAGCATATAATACTCGCATCTGATAAGAAGCAATCCGTGGTTACCCGAATTTGATAAATGATAATGAGGTAAGTTTGGAAATCGCTTTAAGGTTATGACGTTTTTTTTTTTTTTTTTTTTCCTTTTTTTCTTTTTCTTTAACACGCTATCATTTCAAAAGAGAAAATTCTAAAACATCACCAGAATAATAGCTCGAATAGAAAAGCTTTCTGTATCGAGGACAATAAAGCAACAAAAAAAAAAAAGAATGGCAGGATCACTTTGAAAAGTTTTCTATTGGATGTAATGAATGCAAAATAAAGTTTCAATTTCAAAGAGGGTTTTTTTATTTTATTTATTTTTTTTAAAGA
Organism: Mastigoproctus giganteus; assembly: GCF_048544385.1. NCBI lineage: Eukaryota > Metazoa > Arthropoda > Arachnida > Uropygi > Thelyphonidae > Mastigoproctus > Mastigoproctus giganteus. The sequence goes on from NC_143588.1 coordinate 101,578,316, forward strand.
AATATTTAATACCGATAAATGAGCATTTATATCCGAGATTTAGAAAAAAAAATTAATTACCCAGGTGAATATGCTTTTGTAATCTTAAGTGAGAAAAAAAGCTGAGCAGGAAAAAACGGTGATTACTTGCATTGAATTTATATTTATGATGAGCGCCATTATTTTTACGAGTTTAATAGACGAAATGTACACGAGCCAGCAGATGCGATGAATCTGGCTGCGCTCGTAAGCTCATTGTTGCTAGTTTCGCAGACGTAATGCACCTGACTGCACGTGAACCTATTGTTGCTGATATCGCAGACGACATAAGACTGGCTGCACGTGAACTCGCTGCGGCTAATCTGGCGCGTGAGCTTCCTTTGTAGATTTCGCCAGAAGAAACGATGAGTCCATTGTTGTGCACGTGCAGAGTACATTGCAGGAGGAATTAAGGATTTGTTTATTTCCAATTGTTTATTCTATTGATGGTCATTGTGGAAAAGTCATTCTTTTTAGGTTCGATTAATTCTTTCAAGAAAAATCCTCAATTTTCTTTCTTTCTTTTTTTTTTTTTTTTCAGAATTACAACCAGCAGTTTCCATTTACATTACTAAAGATATATCTTAACCACAAAATAATGACTTCAACTTAAGTTTTGTCTGTTTCAGAGTAATTCGATTTAAATTAATAGCTCAAATGGTTCCTACCATTCGAAGATAAATACCTCGAACAAAATGGACTTCGAGAGAGTAAACTATACAGAAACCAATCCGGCACATGCGCATAATGTTTTTACCTCATTAAAAACGAACAACACATGAGTAATGCGTCTTGTTTAATAGTGAATGGTATCTAGACATAGTTACGATGGCTCAGCACTCCTGTAAAATTAGCCTCCAAGGAGATGGAGAGTGCAGCCTCCACCATACTAATTATCTGGCATCTCATTATGTTGGGTTTTGGTTGGTGTCTTAGATGCCCCATTAAATTTACCATTAGCTTTAACTGACGGCCGTCTTGCGTGTGCAAAAGTAATGAGCCACATTTTCATTATCTCCAGGATCGTATTCCTCACCTGTTGATAGAAGCTTAGCCATCTTTTCTGAGCAGTGTAGCAACCGAATTCTATTTAGAAAGAAAGTAAATTTAAAAATTAGTTAATTTGTTCATCTATTTTGCCATTCAATTTAAATATTTTAAAAAAGGCAATATAAATCCAAGAAACACCAATTTAAAAATTGTATAAACTTTAAGGCTCTATGCAATCTGCGTATAGGATATAATTATGCATAAGCCGCTCGCTGTAACTATAGCAACGAGAAATGTGCATAAGTGATGTTACCATAGCTACGGTTGCTGAGTAACCATAGCAATAAAAAATTAAAATGCATCGCATTCTCTTAATATAGTAACCATGACAACGAAATTTACTAAACATTAATTTTTAAAAAAAGTATTCAATTTTTTCCCTTAGGTACCACAAGAAACCATAGCAACGAGAAACGTAGCCTAAGTATCAATTAACAATAGCAATTAAATGTCTATAGTAACTATGGAAACGCATAGTGGAAGAATGTAGAAAAATGAAATCCTCATAATGTGAACACGGTAACCATAGCAACGAAAATTGTGCATAATCTGGATACATTATTAACATCTGTAAATCTTTTTTTTTTTTTTTGCTACAGAATTTAAAAGCAATTAATAATAAACCAATAATAATTAATTGAAGATCTCATACTAAAATCTCTTATTGCTTGTTTAGAGTTTTATGGGGATTTTAAACGAAATCGCTTAATCCTATTGGATAATGACATTAAATGGTAGAATTTATATAAAATCTGATTGGAAAAAAAATATTTTAAAAATATATTTAAATAACACTTATTTCACAGCCCCTCTCCCCCTTTTTTTTTTGAATAATTTGCATCGTATTAGACCTAATCAGAATTCATAACTCGTTCCATTCTTAAGGAAATAAATAAAGAAAAAAATGGCTCCTTATAATTAAAAACAGAATACAGGTTTCCTGTAATTATTTCGCGCCTCACAAAAAAACGGCACTTCCTAACAATTAAAGTCATGCCTCAAACATGACAGTAATTGCTGATTGGGAAAAAAACAACTCAAAAATACAAGCAGGGGAAGTCAGAAAAATGAGTGGATTCTTAATTAAACAAACACTTCCTTGATAAATGATTTCGCTGCTCTCTGCCAACTAGGCTATAGTTTTTGAATTAAAACACGCCTTATTTTCTCAATTTTTATCTTCCAAGTGAAAGCATGTGGGACGTTAGTACTAAGCAAGTCTTTCAGCTAAGATTATGCATTTTTTTTTTTTGGCATCATTAAAGATGTGCAAAGTAGCCAATTAATTGGATGATACTACAGAGTGGAAGGTACGTCGAAAGGGCCATATTCGTATTTTTAAAGCTTTGGATTGTATATATTTAAGTGTCATTGAGATTTAATTTTCGATGGGTGACAATGAATAAATCGGAATCTACCTATTTCCACGATGAAAAACTGTGACCCAACTTGAGGCCAGAATCGAACCAAGACCTTTCCAATTCAGTAACCCGTTGCATAGCAACTGTATGGAGGATAGAAGCAATTCCACGATATTAAATAGCGGTCTCATCGAGGGAATTGAACTGTATTTCATATAGAGAAAATAATAGTTTTCAACCATGCTGATTTAGTGAAGTTTTAATTAGCTATTGTAAACGAAAAGTACCAACTGATTTATAATTGTAGTGTAGATAATGTTGGAAGCAAATAGGGGGTTCAAATTAATATAAACGTCACAAATGAATAAAGATGATCATCTCTGTAGCGATTACACGGATGTTGGTTATTGAACCAGTTAATTAATATTTGCCTGTAGATACAATTAATATCCAGACCCGACAGTGATTGATGGACAGTGATTTGTAATTAGCCAGATTCTAATGTTGAAAGAACATGTTAGAAACCACAGGCAAGATTATACTGGTAACTATATATATTTGCTATCCAACGCAGAAATTGTTGTATTGATCGATTAAGCAAATAAACCAGAATAAATATTTATTATTGTAAGCTGTTGCAATTCCTGTCAGTAATTCTTTTATATACATTTTAATGTATTTTTTAATACACAACTTATATTTTATTACACAATAAAAATAATTTTATTTAAAAATATAAATATTGGACTAGCTTATAAAGTTATTATTTAATTCATTTTTATAATATTAAATAAATATTGGAGTGTTTAAAAACAAAAGAAAATTTTAAATAAATATAAATATATTCAATAATTTTTAAGTCTCTTTTGTTTTAACATTATAGTTCTGTTAATATTTTATCGAAATGTTATATTATTTTAAAATATTTTAGTAATGAGATTAAGTTTTAAAATACGATAAGCCGATTTAATTTTTGTTATAAAAATCGGCTTTTATATTTTAAAAAATAAGCCAATAATTTCGTTCATTTTAATAAGGATTAAAATAAAAAAATATAAAAATTAAAAAAATATTTTAAACCTCATTATTCATTTTATATTTATTTATTTAATACGTAATAATAAACTTTAATATTTTATTAAATTATTTTGAAATAATCCAGTAATGGGATTAAATTAAACTTTAAAATATAAGAAGCTGAACTCGTTTTCTTATAACAAATTTTCTTTCCGCTAGGTGGCGCCCAAATCGTCCCAGCCAGATTTCAGTTGATGATGTCTCTATGGCAATTAATTAACTTCATAATCTTTAACGCATTCTGACTCACATGAATGACAATCATCACCTTTCGTTGATAGGGTCGCATGGGTCCGGGCATACTTAACTCAAATAAATTGTTTTGCGTCTTATTTGGCCACACTGGGTAGTGCATCTTCTCATTAGCGCAGTTCTGTAATTTATTCGGCTGGAATAATTAATTACTGCAGTGCTTACGATGTGGTTTCTTTAATTATCTTTTGTGTTTCTACCAATTAAAAGTTCATCTTTGCAATCCTAATTCGCAATGATTATACTGGCCTTAAATAGTGACGCCAGTGATCTGGTGAGAGATGATTCGCTTTGTTCCAGTGTACTTTCATATTCTTTCTGTCGGTTATCAGGTTGCAGGTAGCAAGTTTAGCGCTAATTGAGCTAATTCGTTACTGGGAATTGGTGACAGCGCCTTCTAGTGACATTTATTCTAAAAAAAACGGAACGTTAAAAAAAAAAAAGACAGAAAAATCCACGCAATCAGCACGTGGATAACAATGGGAGAAATCTACACGAATGTGCGCGCGCTCGCAGCAACAATTATAAGCATTTCGCGTGCTTGAATTAAAAAAGAGGAAATGTACAGAAATCTATACCATCATGCTCGCGCATAACAATGATAATTATGCGCATTTCGTTTGCTCGAATTAAAAGAAATGTACAGAAATCTGTATCAGCGTGCTCGCGGACAACAATGATCTGTACAATATCGTTGGGAAAAGTCAATTTTAAATAAGATTGGCATGAAAGAGTTTAAAAACTAAAGGTGAGATAAAACAAAAAAAGGGGGGGGGGGAGAAAACAGATGCGTTACAAAACCTGTCGTATTGATTGAAACGAGACGTCTGACTTTAGCTGGCTGATACTATTACGAATGAAAAATGTTCTCACCTGTCTTGCTACCGATTCATACCTCCAATAACTTGCGACTTCCATTAATAACATTATGGTATCCAACGAAGAAACTAGCATGACGTTTTCCATGCCGATCTTTTTGCACTGGTGTGTGTCATCACTATTTGATAGCCTGTTTCATGGTGCGTGGCTGTTGCACGTTTTTTGCTGATGGTGTAACAAGTGATTATTACGTCCCATGTTCACAAGCGACTGCACACCATCGGCCTGGTAATGTGTAAATAAATCCTTCGTCATCTGTCAATGTCGGTATTATGACCGGCTTCGAGCCTCGGCAAATGGAAAGCAAGACAGACAGACAATGCATAGCAAGTCAGAGAACAACGGGATCGTTAACATCCCCTTTTCAGTGATGCCTGACCTGTCGCAGTTCCCGCTCAATGACTCTGGATCATAAGCCCGCCTTCGCCAAGATAAACGAACTCAGTTATTAGAAATTAGTTATCATTTTATATTTATTTAGAAAAATTTTTTATACCACAGCTTCATCTGAAGTCCACTAGGTGGCGCTCCCCGTCCCCATCCAATGATCAGGTGCATAGTTATCAGTTTATTTGGAATTTTTTTCATCGACTACACGTCATCTGAAATCCACCAGGTGGCGCTGCTGGTTCCCATTCAGTGATGAAGTACATGTTATCGTTTTATATTTATCTGGAATTTTTTTCACTGAGTAGAGCTTCATCTCAAAGCTGCCAGGGAGCGCTACCGTTCCCCGTTTAATGATCAGGAACATATTTATCATTTTATATTCATTCGAAACATTTTTCATCAACTACAGCATCATCTCAAATCCACTAGGTGACGCTGCCGGTTCCCATTCAATCATCAAGTACATATTTATCATTTGATATTTATTTGGACTTTTTTGCATCGACTCTGGCTTTACTCACGTACAGCAGGTGGCGCTGCTAGTTGCTGTTCAGTGATCAGGTGCATAGCTCTAATCCTATATTATTCGGAATATTTTTCATCGAGCGCAGCTTCACATATTTATTTGGAACATATTTCACGGGCTACAACATATTTCACGGGCTACTATCATTGAATGGATAAAGTACAACTATGTACTTTATCCATTCAATGATAAAGTACATAGTTGTCACTTTATATTTATTTGAGTTTTTTATCGACTACACCTCCATCGGGAGTTCATCATAATTCCGCTAGGTGGCGCTGCTAAATGGGCGTTCAGTTTTCAGGTACGTTGTAATTACAACTAATGTTCGGCTAATGAACCGACTTCTTCTATCATAGATATGCAATCTATCAGCGACAAGTCTGCCAACATCATATCCAATTTCTTTTATTTGATAGGTTGAGCATTCCACGCGCCTTAACTCAAGCGTTTCAGCAGTGTCACATGTTTCGATTAAGCAGTGCACCTATTTAGTCGGCACTTAATTTTTCTATGGCTGCGCATGGACCGTAGATTTTTCGCCTTCGTGAACATAATTGTTATTGTAAAGCAGTCGATCAATCTCTCACCTGTGGCGCCCTCTATCACGCATTGTTCAAATTGTTCTAACAGACGCGGACATATATTAGCATTTTATGGGCGAACGAAAATAATTTGCAAACAGAAGACGCTTAATTTTTTAAGAAAATAAATCTTTAAAATTAAAAAAAGGGCAATTTCCAAAATTAAAATATTTAGAAATGTTTTTTTTACGATTTTTGACAAAATTCCTAGTTCAGAATTGTTTAGTAAATTCAATAGACAAAAGAGACTACATCACGTGACTTAATCAATTCATCCCACTCTCTCTCTCTCTCTGCTTCCTCCATCTAACCACGTAATAGCTCTGCTTTCTTCCATCCCTGGCTTAATTACGAGCGCCTTCTGATTTACAAATTATGGTTTATACGTTGGCTTCTGCCCATAAAAGCAAATTTTATGTATTGAATATTTTGGACTTGAAGAACACTTTAAACATAAAACAAGCCTATTTTATAACAAGAAGTGTTGTGAAGCTAATTTCTGCGCCTTTCCAAACCTTGTTTGATTAGCCAAATGAGAAGACATTATGCATGTAGTAAACGTCAGCAATCTCTAATTTATTCCAAGCCTCTGATCCAGGCCAGTGTATTTCAATAAGCTCCTGGCCAAAGTAGCATGGTGGGCCGGAATAATTAAAATTTTCCGAGATAATCATGTGGTATTTAGTTTTAGTGGCTGCCGGGGATGCACGTATACATCGATACTAGTTAACACGTATAAAAAAAGAATTAATGGCTCTAAAGTCCACAAACAAAATAATTATTTTCTGTCCTTAAGCCTAAAATCAAAATATCCATGAAAACAAGCTGTTATAAAATAGTGCGTACTCCCTTGTTTAGGGATGTTCTTTTAACTATTGTCACCCGCTATGTTTTAAATTTGTGAATAGAAAGATCAAAAACAATTATTAATTAAAATTTATAATAAATAATTATACCATGTATTATAATCAATATTGTTTCTTAAAAATTATACCTTCTTCTTGCCTTTTAAATATTTATAAACAAATTCTGAAAACACTATCGATGTCTCCAACTAATGACAGAAGCAAGCTACATGCTGTTCCTAAAAAAAGTCCTCACTCCCTTTTTTAAAGACATTCCTTCAGTTGTTGTCACACACTGCGTTTTAATTTTATAAATAGAAAGCTTAAAAATAATTATTAATTAACATTTGTAATAAATATTTATACTATATTTTATAAGCAATGTTGTTTTATAAGAATTATACTATATCTTTTTACTTTTTAAATATTAATAAACAAATTCTGAAAACACTATCGATGTCTCCAACTAATGACAGAAGCAAGCTACGTGCTGTTCCTAAAAAAAGTCCTCACTCCCTTTTTTAAAGACATTCCTTCAGTTGTTGTCACACACTGCATTTTAAATTTATAAATAGAAAGCTTAAAAATAATTATTAATTAACATTTGTAATAAACAATTATAGCATATTTTATAATCAATGTTGTTTTATAAGAATTATACTATATTTCTTACTTTTTAAATATTTATAAACAAATTCTGAAAATACTATGGATATCTCCAAGAAGCACAATACAAGCTGTTATAAAATAGTACTCACCCCCTTTTTTTAGACATTCCTTCAATCGTTATCACCCAATTTTTTTTTTTATAATTTGATATAGAAAGCATGAAAACATCAATGAATGATGTTTTCAAACTTCATTATCACGTGAATGAAGATTATTAAGTTAATTATAGCATATTTTATAATCAATCTTGTTTTAAAACCTGAATTAAATCATAAACACATTATTCGCTTTTTTTTTATTAAATATTAAAACAAATTCTGAATTTTTTTCTTTTGTTCCATGAGAGGTCGCTGTAAGTCGAGTTGATTAATAATGTATTCTAAAACTTGTAAAATCCAACTCTATCGCTTTTATAATGTTCATTTTTTTTAAATAAATGCTTTAATTGGTCGCAATTGAAAACTAAATATTCCTTTTTTGCAAATATAGCAATTAGAAAAAGTAATTAAAATAATAAATTGTTTTTTTGTAGAATAAAGTTAACGAGACGCCTTAGGCAAAAGTCTTTCTGTAGATTCGAGTTCTGTTGGAGAACAAGTATTTTCTTCCTTTAATTAACCAAATGCCTTTCTCGTGCAACAAGAAAAGGTTCTGTTACCGAAGAGGCCCTGGTACGATAGGGGAAGAGAAGTAGGTTGAGTTTTACTGGATGTCAGCTATCGTTTTGTCTTGCTCACCGATTAATCTCAAGTACACCTGAGTCTCGATTGGCCGTAATTGGATTTTTCTAAATGTTGTTGCTGTATCTGAAGTCCGATTTGTTTTTCTGCCTTCTTACTCTCTTATTTCTGCCTCAATGCAATTGTTTACACAGAGGGAAACTAAAAGAAAAATGTAAAAAATTAGAACCATTTCTTTGTCGATGATATTCAAACCTTTTATAATTATTCTGTAGTGCGCGAACATACCCAATGGAAAATCATTGACCATAATCGCTGGAATATATTCTGCATGACGCAGATGGGGACGCGCATGCGCAACAAGCGTCTAATTTAAAATTGAACTTTGGCTTCAGATTTTAAATTATTTAGATTTAATTGATTTCCGTATTGCTTTCGATGGGTGGACCATAATGGGTACCACCGTTGGTGTAATCGCTGTCCCCCCAAAAAAAAGACTTGAGTTCTAATCTCGTCAATGACGTGAGGAATTTTTATGAACTTTTTTCACAACATGGCTCAGTCAGCCAGTCTCAGGAGATGATAGCATGGTTTTTCCTCCCGGAAACTCGGGTTTTTCATCCAGCATGGATGAAACCCATCTAACCCTCCTAATTCAAGTGTATTACCTCAATTATGCACACAGCTTTTAATAAATAACATATAAGATCTATTTTAAGAAACAATAACGTATAAGATCCATTTTAAATTCATATTTCATTCTCATCTCAGAAGAAAGTGTTTTCAAACCTGCACGACATAGTAAAAAAACTAAGGTACCATTCACGAACTTTGAGCATGAAATTGAGGAGTCTGGCGCTGATATCCTAAAAGAGTTTGTTCATGCTGTCGACAACGGCAAGCAACAGAGCAGATGCTCAGCAATTTGACACTACGATGATTTCTCAAGCCTTTAACCCTGTTGGCTCTGGACTTCTGCTGCCTAAGCTAGAAAAGTGGTATTTACAGCAGTCTCTTGAAATGGTTGGAGAGCATTATAAATAAGGAGATCAGTAAGATCAGTAGCGAACTCAAACAGACATCATTCTAAAACCCGGGATAAACGAGGAATCACTTTTGAACTCCTGCTTTTTTTCATTTTTATGAACTATTGTAAATTCCTTGAAACGCGTAGAAGCTGGTCTCTTTTCTCTCTCTCCCTGTGTACATGGACGATATAATATTGGCAGAAAAATCTTCAGCTACTGCACCAAACCAAACAGCGATATCCAGAAATTCGAATATTAAAATAAAAACTTGTTCCATCACCTTTTTATGCAACCCCAAATACTATAGATAGTAGGATCAATGCATGGTCTCTGAAGGGAAGAGATACTTGTTGACAATAGACTCCAATGTTTGTAGATTGTAATTATCGGGAAATACGAGTACACGTAAAGGAAAGTTATTCCAAAAATAGAAAATAGAAGTTGAAGAGATAAATGAGGAAAAGAAGAAGTTATTTCTATGAGTCTAGACTTGGACAGCAAAAGGATACAAACCGGTTCCAGCACAGGTTTCGAAGGGTTGAGAAATGACATGTCAATTCAGAAAAACAGGCCCATAGAAGTATCTACAGAAAAGGTATACAGCAGAAACAGAATGTCTATGAGACAGAGAATGGAGAGACTGAGAAATTGAAGCTCTCAAATCGGAAGGTGGAATGCAATGTGCTGTCATCAGCAAAATTATGGATAGGATTTCAGGGCGATGGGAAAGCTCATTAATGAACAAGAGGCAAAGAGTGGGGAAAAGAATGAACCTTGGGGAACACCAGCTTGGAAAAAGTTAGAAGACCAAGGGCATCTACCATCACCTTCAGGGAGCGGTCAGAGAGAAAACGGGATACCCACAAGTCTTCTCATTTAGGGTCCCCGAAGTCTATTTAGAAGACCTTTATGCCAAACGTGGTCAGAAGCCTTTGAAATGTTACAAGAAACCTGTTCGAGTTTCAATAAACTTTTCTTGAAATCTGTCCAAAGATGAGTGACATAAGTCGATATATCGCCAGTGAATCGCTATTTGTGGAATCAGTATTGATGAGGGGATGGATGGTTTCGAGACGGTTTCACAGTTGACGATTAATGGATTTTCCCTTTTTGGGAAGAGTAGAAGCAAGCAATGGAATGATAACTGGATGGGAGGGATTTGTCACCCTTTTTTTTAGAAACTGGCTGGATATGAACAAATTTCGAAGCAGAAGGAAAAACACCGTAATAAGAAAGTAATAAGACGACGAATAACGGGAGCACAGGTTTTTGAAAGGAGTGTTGGAATACCAACAGGACCTGGAGTTTTCTTGGCATTAAAATCGTTGAGAATTCTTCTGACATACGGTTTACAGAAGACTACAGGAAGCACTGAGTGGAATGTTTTAGCTATGGTAGGAAGTAATTGAAGATCTAAGATACTTTGGGAGAAAAGTAGGATGGTTGAAAGGAACTGAGGATGGAACAGAATCATCCGGTGGTATCTATGATGGTAGTAACGATGGACAGAAGAGCGTTAGTTAAATTTTGCAAGAAACTGGAGGGCTCAATTACCATTTGGCCAAGATGCAAGGTCTTTACTTGTAGCGTCTTCAAAATCAAGTTTGGACCGATTAATACTGCTTTACAGTTGTTGCGAGCTTTGGTGTAAGCAGAGCATGATGTTAGAGATATGGATACGAGCAAATTGTTATATGCAACATTCTTATCTTAAACAGCCTTAGCATATTTATTGAAAAACCAAGGTTATCCAATAACCTTGGTTTTCAAATTTTCATCCCTAAAAGAATAATTTCACTGACAAGATCTGAGCAAACATTGACATCAGAAGATTTATAACAGTATTGCAAACAAATAAAGGACGAATAGTAATCTCGCAGACCATCCCATTTTGCATTCTTGTAATGCCAAACAACGCGAGATTAGGCATTCCTACGAGATAGTCTCCATTGGAAAACATACCATCAGTAAATTAATCTTTGTGAGGTTATTAGTAATTGCAAAATCCTCTGCATCTGGACCAGCTAGGTCCTTGGGACTAGAAAACGGAAGCCAGTCAGAGTTGTGAACATTAAAATCACCAAGGAAAATTAGCTCACTGTTAGGAAGTTGGACTGGAGAAAGTCAATTTTCAAAGAGAGGAAGTCAAAGAGTTCCAAGTGATTAATGGAGTTGGTAGATCGATAGAGGCAACAGATGAATTTGACAGAATGGGGTAAAGAGATTTTAAGCCAGGGGAGATTTCAAATTACTAAGTTTCTGACAGGGAATGTCAATGCGGACGTATGCACAAGTACCATCTTTGAAACGAAATGAATCATACGCGAATAATTTGGACAGCTGAGATGAGCAATAATTAAATCAACCAATAACTGGGATTCTGCCACAAAAAGAAAGCGGGGACTTGGCAGACTGAAAGTGGAAATGGACATTATTAAGATTGGAACTGAGACCACGTATATTTGTGAAATGACCATGGCCTCGACAACGTTCCCCAGCATATTCACTAGTTGGACTCCCTCCATCACTATCTGGTACACTAGCCGATCCGGACCAATAGATTCGGTCCGGAAAGCTATACCCTCGAAATGTAAGGAAGATTGAATCTCGTCATGATGCCCATCATAACTTCAAAAGACAAATTGGTGGTATTGCACCAGTTGATGAGAGTCATCTACCGAGTATTGGCTGACGTCATGGAGGGGCGGTCTTCTTTTGTGTAATGTGGACGCAACAGATTATGTTGGTTCACAACTGGGTGATCGCCTCCAGGATGTTAGGTGCAGTGCCTAATTTTTTTTTGGTGACAAACGCCTATGACAAACCCCAGTCAAAAAATAATAAGGTGAATTTCATTTAAGAGTAATGCCGATGCTGTTAGCATTTCCATTAATTTGCAGTTTCTTTTTCTCTCTCTCGTTCTCTGTTTGCACGTGCCACTGCAAACACATGTGTGATAAGCATGTTGGAAAACCATTCCAATTTATCAATATCTTCGTGACTCTGTCCTTTAAAGAAGACACATTTAATTAACGTAGCTTTCTGTTAAAGCTTTGGGCCCCTACAGCTAAGCTGTCTTTACAAACTAAATGTGACAACAATTTTGAAACGGAAGGAGTTTTAAGAAGAAAAAAACCAAAAAGAGACAGAGAAAGGGGTCGTAATAAAAGAAACCAGTTAATTAAGATTTCTCAATTCTCATATAATTCCAGTCGACACAAGTGTGGAATAGACTTTCTTCGTTTTCTCCCTTTAAGATTAATTAGACTCCTTCTATTGAAGCGTATCTGCTCTATTCTGCAGGTAAATATAGTTTAATTAATCATCTTTTAAATTTCGTTTGGTTTCAAAAGTATCGTTTGGCTTTAAAGAATCAAACACGCGCGCGCGCGCGATACGATGAAATGTACGCTATTTGTCATTGTTGCCACAAACACAATAATTGTTTAGTTCGTGCTGGAAAAATCGTGTCTCGTGCGCTCGTGTTTCAACAATGCTTATTTGAACTCCTTGTTTACAATACTTTTGAAACCGACTAATTAAAAACAATGAAACGCATTTGGTATTTTTTGAAAGAATTCGCTCTATTTTCACTTATTAATTTTTATGTTAATGAGTTAGGGATCCATGGAGGATACTCAAGACACCTACTGACGAACTGGTGTGCTGTATTTGTTTTCACCACAATTACGTTGAAGGAGACTCTGGTTCCACTAAACAGAAGATCGATGAACAGTTAATGGCGTCAGTGTGTCTCTCCCGTTACACTCAGTGGCTCTTAACCACAGTTCCTGACACTTGTGTTGTTGTTAATTGTTTTATAGTGGCCCTCTAATGAGAGTTGTGGTGTTCCGGTCAATTTAATAGTATCGGCTGTTCGTCGTACATCAAACTGTCTTTGACAGCTTTCAGCAACCTTTGAACCTAAGAGACAAAAAATTAAATTAAATCCTTTTGCTCGTTGGGAGGTTTTTAGCGTTTATATTTCGAATATACAGATTGAAACTGCAAATAGGGTTCATTTAGAAAAGAAAAATTTAAAAAATACCTAGTGGGGGGGACCCCTAATAATGGCGAAGTAGTGTTACTGATGAGTGGACATTTTTCTAAAGAAATTATTGACTTTATCGTCATTATTAATATTTTTCCTAATATTTTGCAGGGAAGTATATTTATTGTAGCGAATAGTATGTAAACTTGAAAAGACTAGCAATTTAACCATAGGAATATAATTTTAATATAAAAAATTATATTCCTATGGTTTCTCCCTTTCAGGTCCTTGAGGCTGCCACAGACATTCCCTCAGGTATGTCAAGCTGGGCTTGCTACTGTGAGTCTAAAATGCTGTGGAACTGATATTCAGAGGAGAATCAAGTGGAGTGAATTTCGGCGAAGTCTGGTCATTGTGTGACAATCAAATCCTTTGTTCGAACCTTCACGATGGTGGGACTGTTAGTAACCCTGGATCTAAATCCCGTGATGAAATTTCTTTGGGTATTCAGGTGTGAACCAACGTAAGCAAGGGACAAGGTGTGGCGACCATACCAGATGGAGGAATGCTGCCCCTTTATGTTACCAGGCAATACTAGGTGATAAATGACTCTCATCAACCGGTGCAATACCACCACGTTGCTTATTGGCGGCTTGGTCTCAAGAGAAAAGCTCCAACAATCCTCATCTTTTCAATCATGCAATATGATTGAAGACTTTTGAGGTTATGATGAACATCGTGGCGAGATCCAATATTCCTTACATTTCGAGGGTACAGCTCTAAAACGGTGTTCGCAGGCCGGCCTCTAGATAGTACACCGGACCGAACCTATTGGTAACTCTCTAGGAGGCTTCCGGATCAGCTCATGTATAATCTCGTTGGCTCTGTTCTACCAGATAGTGACTGGAGGGGGTCCAAACAGTGTGAACGCGGGGGTATTGTCCAGGCCACAATTGAGTGCATTCTTGCATTGTATACAAGATATCTAGAAATTTCATTACTTCGTACAACACGTCCTCCCCTCCTCCTTCTTACCAATGAATACATCACGAATAATCAAACTAAGAGAACAAACTTCCTACTTCATTTCACAAATATACGTGGTCTCAATTCTAATCTCAATGATGTCCCTTTCCACTTGCAGTCTACCAAACCCCATGTACTTTTTCTGACAGAATCTCAGTTATCGGTTGATTCAACCATTGCTCATCACAGTTGTCTTAATTATTCGCTGTATGATTCCTTTCGCTTCAAAGGGTGTACTTGCACATGTTTTTTTGACATTTCCTGTCAGAGACTTGGTAATTTGGAATCTTCTCTTTTCGATCTTCTTTGGCTTAAAATCTCTCTGTCACATTCCATCCAATTCACCTGTTGCCTCTATCGTTCATCCATCTCCACTACTCACTTGGAACTCTTTGACATCGTCTCTTTAAAACTTGAGTTTCTCAAGTCCAACTTCCTAACAGTGAGGTAATTTTGCTTGGAGATTTTAATGTTCACAACTCCAGCTGGCTTCCATTTTTTAGTCACACGGACCCATCTGGTCGAGATCCTGCGGCTTTTGCAATTACTAATGACCTCGCACAGATTGTTCACTTATCTACCAGAATACCAGGCATTCCTAACCACACAACCAACACATTTTTCTCACAAACGACCTTTCTAAGTACATGGTCGAGGTGAGTGGTCCTTTAGACACCTCAGATCACAACTTCGTGATGGTCTGTCTCTTCTCCAATGAATCCTTTCTCTTGTGGCCATACCCAACCTCGTGTTTTTTGGCATTACGAGAATGTAAAATGGAATGACCTGCGAGATTTCTTTTCCTTTCTTGGTCGGATTACTGCTTCAAATCTTCTGATGTCAATGTTTGCTCTGATCGTATCATTGAAATCATTCTTGTAGGGATAGAATCCTTTATTCCACACTCCACCTTAACATCGTGTCCTTTATCTAAACCATTGGTTGTCGAATGCTAAGACTGTTCAAGAGAAGAATGTTGCATATCGCAATCGGCTTGTATCCAAATCTCCAGCTTCATTTTCTGTCCACACCAAAGCTTGCAATAAATGTAAAGGACTTATTAATTGATCCAAAGTAGATTTTGAACAGACTAAGAGTAGAAAACTTGCTTCTTGTCCAACTGGTGGTCAAGCATTCCGGTCACTTGCCAAAAGGTATTGTCCATCTCTATTCCCACCTCTGTCAAAAATTAATGACTGCGCACTGATAGTTCTTTGCTACCTTAGCTAAAGATAAAACTTACCTGCTGGCATCCTACTTTTCTTCTAACTTGTATATCGACAATCTTAATAAACCACCTCTTACCTTTCCCAGTACACTCCATTCAATGTCTCCTGTGGTGGTCCATGAAAAGGATGTCAGAAGAATTTTGAAAAGTCTTCATGACAAGAAAGCACCAGATTCTGATGGTATTTCCTACTTTTTCTCTAAACCTCTGCTCTTCAGTTGACTCCTGTTCTCTGTCACCTATTTACACATTCTTATTCCACCAGTGCGCCCTTCTGCTTGGAAATTTGCTCATATCCAGCCGGTTTCTAAAAAAAGGGTGACAAATCCCTCCCATCCAATTATCATCCCATTGCAATTACTTCTACTCTTTCAAAAATAATAGAAAATTCCATCAACCGCCAACTCTTAAACTATCTATAAACCTTCCGTCTGATCAATGATGGATTCCGACTGATCGATATGGATTCCATCTTGTGATTTGCAGGCTCATGTTACTCAACTGTGAACGAATTCAATGGAAAAGTCTGGTGAAACTCAAGCAGTGGCCCTTGACATTTCAAAGGCTTTTGATCATGTTTGGTATAAAGGTCTTCTAAATAAGTTTCCATCTTATGGTTTTCCAACTGTTGTAATTGGCTATCCAGTTTTCTCCAAGACTGCTCACTGAGGCTGATGGTAAATTGCTCTCTATCTTCTAACTTCTCCACTAATGCTGGTGTTCCCAAGATTCAGTTCTTTCTTCCACTCTTTTCCTCTTGTATATTAATGAGCTTCCACTGACCACAAATCAAATCCACAGTTGTACGGATAATAGCTCATTGCATTCCACCTTCCAGTTTGAGAAACCTTGCCCTATACAAACTGCTTCAGCTTCCCGAATGTCCACTACCAATTCCTTAAATGCTGATCTCCAGTTAAACCTCCAGTGGCGCAGTAATAACTTAGTTGGTTTCAATCCTTCTCAAACTCAGTCCTGTCTTATATCACCAAAAAAGGATTCTTCTGCTCCTATATATAGAGGTTGTGCAGTACAGATTTTCCACAGACGTTCCCTTTCCCTAAATATTCATGCAGAATTTGATGAATTGTCTCATTATTCGTGTCCAAGTGAACAGCCATCATTATGAAGGTCAAATGACGATCTCTTGCAACAATCTACTGAACGTTTGCAGCTTAGTCCTTATTTCGAGAGGTTGGCTGAGGTCCACTTCTTGGGCCATCGCGAACATCCTCACGCCCGTCTTTGAATTGCTTATACCATCGACCCACACTGGTAC
This sequence comes from Mastigoproctus giganteus, assembly GCF_048544385.1. Lineage (NCBI taxonomy): Eukaryota > Metazoa > Arthropoda > Arachnida > Uropygi > Thelyphonidae > Mastigoproctus > Mastigoproctus giganteus. The sequence goes on from NC_143588.1 coordinate 101,595,199, forward strand.
TTATCGGAAATGCAACTTGTCAGCATACTGGACAATCTCTATACCATCGGAGGAAATTTGAACTACAATGTAACACCTCTATTTATTTTCAGACTCATCGAAAAACATCAACATGACTAGTTCGTGAACTTTATTACCAAGCCTCATATTTATTTATATTTCGTTTTATTATCTTGCAGTTCCTAATATTTTTGCAGTGCAGCGTATTTATCGGAAATGCAAGCCAATGGAAATTTCCCCGATCGTCGATGTCATTATTGTAGGTTCTAATATTTTTAAGGGTTGTGTATATATATGGGAAATGGAAGCAGATGCAAATAACCTTCATACGACCTTTATCCAGGTGTGCGAAACAACCTGATCACGATTAATTTGTGCACTTAAAACTTTTACGTAGACTCCCCCCCCCACCTTCATTTTGCTAGATGTTTCTGAAAATACTCCGATAGTGTGCTCTTGATGATAAGTTACTTGTTCGTATTACTCACTGCGCGTGTCTGTCTAAGAGGTAATTATTGCGTCACCAAAGTGACACCTCATCACGCAAAATCACTGTTATAATAAGCGTATAAATCCGCTGTCATCTGTCTTTGTCAGTGGTGGGGCCGGCTCACATCTGAGAAACCAATTCTTTGCAACGTAGTTCAAAAAGAAAAAAAAAAAAAAAAGGGGAAAAAAATCAAATAATACTTTATTTATTCAAAACCAGAATATCTATGAGTAAACTTTACTTTTTGATTAATTTCATTCGTTCTAGCATTTGCTGGTCTGAGGATTAAATCAAATTAAAAGTGCAGTGTCCAGACTCACGCATCTCAGAAGACGTTGCTGAAAATGATCGGTAGAGGGCGCTACAGGTATACGCGTTTTGCAAAAACCAATCACCGGTTCTGTTTTCGTTTTTGTTCCCTTCTTTTTATTCTTTTTCTCCCTTTTGAAACAATTATTGTTACTTGCGCCCCACCTAGTGGCCGCGTTTTCAGTTATGGTTCACTTTTGACAAAAATTCTCCATAATTTTCTCCTGAATATTATAAGATTATTAAACATTTTCGTATTTCCTGTTGTGTTGTTCTTGAATGGGAAGAAAAAAATTAAAACCGTTAACTGAGCGTCCACACCACCTGGTGGTCATTTCTGAAGTTATGATTAGCAATAATTAGGCATTAGAAAATGGTTAGAGCATAACTATAAATTCTGCCTCACCTCAGGTCTTCTCTGCATATTATTAAATATTCCTGAATATTATTAAACTCAGAAGCGTAACTATAAAATCCTAAGTCCCTCTAGTCTCCTCCCAAGGTCCCCTCGCAGTGAAACTGAAAGTTACGCACCCATTTATAATCGTAAATACGCAAACCCATTTCTTCAGTTCTTTTCTCCAAGCGACAAAGGTTATTAGCACACAGCACCATCTGGTGGTCGTATTTGGAGTTACTATTCATTATCATTGAACAAAAACACGAGTTAAGTTCTTATTGAGACAAACAATGCAAATCCAAAAAAGGGAAAATCTGCATGACATAACTTGGGAAATTATGGCCTTCCTAATGACCGCTAGATGTCGTTATGCACAGCGTGAATGCGAGTAATTTCAGATTAAATAAGATCCTCAATGTTATGAGTCATTGTCTCCACTTTGGATCGATAATTGTGTTGGGAATTTATTTTTGACAGGTCAGGATGCAGCTTCGGCATTAATTTATTGGGTGAGAGAAGAGGGGGGGTGGGGAGGATGGGGAAGCCTCCAATACAGAAGGAACACGTCGTTTACAAAACACATCAGATCCTTCGCAGAGATGTTGAATAAATCAATCCTGATTACTATTCTGGAGTTTTGCCGGACGTACACAGCTGGAGTTCGCCTGTTCAGCCTGTATTATTGGCCACTCAAGCAGTCTTTCCACTACGAAGCAGCGTCTCTTGCGAATGGTAAGACGTCGCGAGTGGATGTCGGAGAAAGAGTAAGAGAGAGAGAGAGAGAAGAGGAAATGCTCAGCCATGAAATGAAAGATCGCTTTACCCTATGGTTCATCCTACCATTTATTCTGTGGGGATTCCAGACATTTCATTGAGAAAGAGACAGCATAATGGGTCCAGTACTTCGCATTGATTAACCTGATGTTATTATCGAGCATATATTCAAATTTATTCGCTGCCAGCAACACCCCATGAAACCTTATTAGGGGCATTACTTCGAAATATTTCTACGCAAGCGATATAGAAAGTCCTTTTTTTTTTTATGTCACTGGTGAAGCCTTGAAACATTTGTTGCTCTGGCCCTTTCTGCCACTTGGGACCCCTTCAGTGAACCCCCTGATGGACTACACGAGCTTACGAATATAGTGTACTTTTTATCCCATTGCAAAGTTTACAAAAATACGTCAACCTGTTTAGGTATAACCCACTTCATCAAACCAACCCCCTTTACGACGAGCAAAATAAATGGGGGAGGTAAAAAGGCCAGTAAAGTTTCTGAGAGGCTGCATCGCCGATTACAAACAGACACCATAAAATACTGTCACAAAGTGCCCCCCTAGGAGATTGTGATAAAAAGCAGGGGCCAAACACATAATGTCACCTCTGGGAGTTTGGTGGACGCTGAAATAAATGCCAACAATAGATGGATGAACAAAGAGGGACCATAGCGATTTTTTTTTTTATTCCTAAAATAATTTATTACCGCGTTATCGATCAGCTTGAGTCTGCGCACTGAAAAATTATAACCGGTTAGATGGTTATTACTATAAAACCAATATGGAAGATAGCTGTGACTTTTGTATGACCAATATAAAGCTGTGTAGTTTATATTCTATATAAAATTTATCTAATTGCTGCGTTTTTAAAAAATAAATCGAAAACTCCATAGATTTTCTAAAAAAAAATTAAAAATTAAAATTTGTAAAATTTATTTGTCACTAAACTTCTATATAATTTGGAACTAATATTCATTGTTAATTTCATACAGCAGAATTTTGTTTATTTCGTTTCGATTAGTCATTAATTTCGCGCCACGAGAATTTTGTTTATTTCGTTTGGATTAGTCATTGTTAATTTCGCTCCACGAGATTTTTGTTCATTTCGTTTGAAATAGTCATTGTTAATGTCGCGCCACGAGAATTTTGTTTACTTTGTTTGGATTATTCATTGTTGATTTCGCGCCACGAGAATTTTGTTTATTTCTTTGGATTAGTCATTGTTAATTTCGCGCCACGAGATTTTTGTTCATTTCGTTTGAAATAGTCATTGTTAATGTCGCGCCACGAGAATTTTGTTTACTTTGTTTGGATTATTCATTGTTGATTTCGCGCCACGAGAATTTTGTTTATTTCGTTTGGATTAGTCATTGTTAATTTCGCGCACGAGATTTTTGTTCATTTCGTTTGAAATAGTCATTGTTAATTTCGCGCCACGAGAATTTTGTTTATTTCGTTTGGATTAGACATTGTTAATTTCGCGCCACGAGAATTTTGTTTACTTTGTTTGGATTATTCATTGTTGATTTCGCGCCACGAGAATTTTGTTAATTTCGCGCCACTAGAATTTTGTTAATTTCGCGCCACGAGAATTTTATTGTTGAGGCATCTTTTAAACAATTGTTAAATGATTAATTTTTGATATTGCGTCTTCTGCCTGTTTTTTGTTCTGATTTATGTTTTCTATAATGTTCAAATACGCACTTCTTAAACCCTTTAATAATTACCCTAATTTATTAATTAGAAAATTAGAAAGAATATTTTCCGAAATTAATATATTTAAATGATCATCTTTTTTTCTTATTTAGTATCGAATCTTTTGCTTCGGTCATGTGTAAAATTAAAGCTGTTCAGTCTGGTGGTTGTTCCTCAGCCTCAGTATTAAAACTTGACAGACTGAGGGGGGAGAAAGCTGACAGAGTTTGTGACAATAGGGCTTATCGAAAAAACAGAGCTAGCGGACATAATCATCTCCAATTTCTCTTGAAGCGTTGTAATGTATAAAACACATACACCAGGCCATAAAAAAAAAACAGCCGTTGTGTTAAAAACAAAATAATCGCTACATTAATGAAAAAAGACAGATGACGCAAACCTTTATTTTCGGGATACAAAAAATACGAAAAAAGTAGAGAGAGAGGATATTTTAAAACGCTATTATTTTCAAAAAAATATATAATCTTTGCCTTTATTTAACAAATTTTAAAAATAATTTTAAAACTTTTAATAACTTTGAATTAAATTTCTGGTATTTTAATTATTAAGTTTTAAGTTTAAATTAAATTTAAAATTTGTTTTTTTAATTAATAAAATGGAGAGTTCAAATTTTTCGGCGAAAGATGCAAGCAAACAGAAAAATCTTCATCTTTTTTTTTTTAAATCTAGAGTTTCTTGTCTTATTAAAGAAAAAGTTTATCATTCTGATTTATTTATTTTTTTTTTCAGGCACACTCAATTTAAATGCACTTAAAGAAATGAACTGGATAAATAAAAATCGTCTTTATAAATCGAGAAAATTCCCTTTTCTTGGAACTTTGATATTTTTGGTATTATCGTGTTTGTAGATTGAACGTTTCTAACTTGACTGCAACTAAAAAAAATCCTTTTGGTTTATATTTCACTCAACAAAATAGATTCTTAGTTTCAATAATGCAAGTTTTCATTTTTTTTTCTGTAAAAAGCAAAGAAACTATGCATCTTTTGCATAAAAAGACAATGTATTTTATTACTAATTTCTGATTCATAAGATTGGAATATTTTATTCCAAAAGAATTGATTTCGTCTGCCAAAACATTTATTTCGTAACAATTAGCTGTTCACGTGATCTATTACGAAACAAAGGTACGGATATTTTATCTGTCTCGTGACATCAATTCTCGTGATAGATAACTAAGCAATTGTTGATTTTAATTCCATTATCCCCATCTCGTCTGCTATGAATAAATATGAAAAATATAGTGATAATAATAACAACAGAATTCATCGTTTGATCTTACCTTCCTGTTTTCATCTTATAGCTTTTTTTTTTTTTTTTTCACCTTTTAAGAAAGATAAGCAGCAAAAGCTTGAGATAAATTCAAATTTAGACCACAATGAAAATAAATGAGATTCTATCAATCGTTCTGGTAATGCAGAAGCATTGAAAGGGAAAAAGGTTTAAAATAAACAGACCTTAAAAAAAGAATAAAATGTCTTTTTGGATCCAAAGATATCGATCAGAGACGCGTAGGGTAAACTCCAAACAACAAAAATGAAATAAAAATTATTTATTTTGCATTTCTTCCTGAATTTAAATTTTGAGAAGTTTAGAAAAGAAATCACTAAGTGCATATTTCAATCAAGGTCAGATAAATCATTGTTATTTTGACAACAGCTCAGTAAATATATTTCAAATCCGGGTAATGAACGATTATTTAATACAACAGTTGTTTATGCGCCCTTTCAAGTTATTTAGAGCCACTAAGACTGGGCGTTCTATTACAACTAATAGCATTTGGAATAAAACCTCAAATATTAAGCGAAATTAATGGGTATTCTGCACATTTTGAGATTTTTCAGGCACGAGACAGTTACTTTTGATTCAATTTCATTACGTACCTCCCAAATCAAAGAATTTCTTGTCCCTGTTGGTTCAGTGGTAGCGCATGCAAATAAGAAGACTCATAACAAAACGTTGATAATTAAAAATACGAAATAAGTGGCAGTAATAAGCGAAGAGTGCCCGCTAATCCAATTTGGGGATATTAAGATCTTGAAACCAAGCTACAATTTCTGCTTAATTAGATAAATCGAGCTAAATTAAAGTCCTAAAAGGAAAAACATCAGTCCGGTACTTGGTGTTCTTCTCCAGTTCTGCCTGCTTGACAGGAGTGATATCAGAATCAAGGGAAGAGAGATTAAAGCGAATATTTAATTTCTGTCAGACAGCAGGTACGCAATAAGAAAATTAATTTCGTTTTCTCTCTTTCTCAACCACTTTCGTCCAGACAAAATATTTTTAAAACTCATTAACGTACCAACAGTTTGAATGTTCCACATCTCAACAATCTTGACGTACACAAGACTTTGATTTTATTTGTCCAGAAAAAGATTTCCGTTTAACCAATGACGAGAGCATTGCGACAGCCAGACAGAATTATTGGTGATTTTCATAATCACAGACATTGTGATTATGAAACAGCACTCTCTAAGTGTCAAATAATCCTATTTGAATCCTGTGTACATTTAGAAGAAGAAGAACTCTTTATTGCATACAAAATTTTCTGGTGGTTCAACTCCAATGATCGTTTTTTTCTCTGTTTTGTGATTAATGGAATAATGAACAGAAATGAGTCACCATGATATTGACATGCCAATGCGCATGCGTAATAAATATACTAAATTTCTACGCCATTTTTAGTCCCGAAATTTTTATAAAAGGCAATCTTTAGTAATCCTTAAATGCAATAATTAGTATTGGGGGATGATACCACGCTATTTAAAGCATAATATCGCCACTGGGGAGCACTGTTATTGTTGTTTCGTGATTAATTTACAAGGAGTTCGCGAATGGCAAGAAATTTACATCGACCATAAAAATATAGAAATTAACCATGATTTGAGCACGCGCTGAGAAAATTTATATTGCTCAGATCTGGCGCGAAGATGAATTTACATTGTTGTGATCTCGAGCAGGAAATTTATATTGTTGAGAGCTCGCGCGATATATTTATATTGTTATGATCTCTCTCTCTTTCTCTTTCTCTCTCTCTCTCTCTCTCTCTCGCTCGCTCGCTCGCTCTCTCGCGCGCGCGCGAGAAATTTACATTATTGAGATTTCATGCGGGAAATTTATATCCTTCAGAGCTCGCGAAAGAAATTTCCGTTGTTGAGAGATTGCGCGATAAATTTACGTTAAGATCTCTCTATCACGAGAAATTTGCACTATTGAGATCTCGTGCGATAAATTTATATCCTTCAGAGCTCGCGCAATAAATTTACATTGTTGAGAGATCGCGCGATTAATTTGCATTGTTAAGATGTCTCTCTCGCGAGAAATTTCCATTACTGAGATCTCGAGCAAGAAATTCATATTGCTTAACCATTTATATTGCTCAACAATGTAAATTTCTTGCTCGGGCAAGAAATTTACATTGTTGAGCAATATTGCATTGTTAAGAGAAATTTACATTACTGAGATCTCGTGCAAGAAATTTATATTGTTCAGAGCTCGCGCGATAAATTTACATTAAGATCTCTCTATCGCGAGAAATTTATATCCTTGACAGCGCGGGCAAGAAATTTAGATTGTTAAGATCTCTCTCTCGCTCGCGGGAGAGAGAGAGAGATCTTGACAATGTAAGGAAGGCGGCAAGTGAGTGCACTGAACCATTGAGGCTAATTATGCGAGCATCACTGGACTTGGGAGTGATTCCGTTGGATTGGAAAAGCGCCAATGTATCCCCAATACATCAGGGCGGTTCTAATAGTGAAGTGGGAAATTACCGGCCGGTTAGTCTAACTTCAGTAGCAGGGAAAATCATGGAGACAATGATCCTGAATTCCAATTCAGGATCATTTAGATAGAAATGGAATTCTGAAGGATACTCAGCATGGTTTTGTAAAGGGAAAATCATGTTTAAGTAATCTGGTTAGCTATTTTGACAGGGTCACTCAAGAGCTGGACTTAGGGAATAATTTCGACGTTGTTTATTTGGATTTCAGCAAAGCATTTGACTCAGTCCCACACGAGCGGTTACTTTATAAGCTGGAACAGGTTGGAATCACTGGGAAAATCCTTAGATGGATAGAAGGGTGGCTTCAGGGCAGGAGGCAGAGGGTTGTGATAAATGGCTATTCCTCAGATTGGATTGATGTAAGTGGGGTTCCCCAAGGATCAGTATTAGGACCACTGTTGTTTTTAATTTTCATAAACGACATTGATGAAGGGATAGAGGGCGTGATGTCTAAATTTGCAGATGATGTTAAAATTGGTAGAGTAGTTAATGATCACTGTCAAGCTGAGCTTCTTCAGAGAGACCTAGATAGACTTCAGGAATGGTCAGAAAAATGGCAGCTGTGCTTTAATCCAACAAAGTGTAAGGTATTACACCTGGGAAACAGTAATCCCAAAATAACTTATTCACTTGGTGGAGTTCAACTAAACCCAGTACTGGAGGAAAGGGACTTGGGTGTTACGATACGGTCAGACATGAAATTCTCTGAGCATTGTAAACAGGTTGCAAGGAAGGCCCATGGTGTCCTATCGATGATCTATCGAACTTTTGCAAGTAGAGATAGGGACGTGATAATCCCATTATATAAGGCTTATGTCAGACCACACTTGGAATACTGTGTTCAAGTATGGAGACCGCACCTAAAGAAAGACATCGAGCTTCTTGAAAGGGTGCAAAGACGGGTAACTCGCTTGGTGAGATCGGCATAAGGGCGTCCGTATGAGGAAAGACTTCGAAGATGTGGGTTGCACAGCTTGGAAACTAGGCACCTTAGAAGAGATTTGATTGAGGTGTTTAAGGCTCTCAGAGGCATAAGCAAAATGAATAAGGACGAAGTTTTCAAGATTATAAATGATTCTAGAACTAGGGGCCATTGTTTCAAGTTACGGGGGGAAATGTTTAGACTGGATTGCAGAAAGTTTTTTTTTTATTTTAGCCAGCGTGTAAATTAGTAGAATAAGTTACCTACTTGGGTGGTAGAGGCTGATAGTTTGGGGAAATTCAAAGGTCAGCTGGATAATTACGTACGGGAGAAGGGAAACTCTTAGGTTGTCCATTTCCTTTTCTCTTATTATTTATTAATTATTATTTTCTTCTTATTATTATTATTATTATTTTCTTCTTATCATTTTATTTTATTTATTTTTTGTTATTTTATCATTATTGTTATTTATTATTTATTATTATTATTATTTTTTTTTTTTGTGGCTAGTGCAGCATAAGCCATAGGCTTCCTTGCACGATGTGGCCATTGCTAATACTAATTTCCATTACAACAAAAATCATATTATTATTGTTATTCAGATTGCATGCGAGAAATTTATATTGTTTAGAGCTCGCGCGATAAATTTACATTGTTGAGAGCTCGCGCTATAAATTTTCATTGTTGAGAGCTCGCGCGATAAATTTACATTACAATAAAAATTATTATTATTATTGAGATCGCATGCTAGAAATTTATATCCTTGAGAGCTCGCGCAAGAAATTTACATTGTTGAGAGCTCGCGCGATAAATTTGCATTGTTGAGAGCTCGCGCGATAAATTTGCATTGTTGAGATTTCTTTCTCGCGAGAAATTTACATTATTCAGACGTCTAGTGAGAAATTTCCATTTTTACATCGTTTGAGTGCAGAATCTCATTTTGCGAATTATCCTAGATGAATTTATCTTTTTTGGGTGCTTTATATATATCAAGTTAAAGAGAAAAATGTCGTTTTAGCGCCCTCTACTAGTACATCCTAATGCTGATATTAGCGTACATCAAGATCAGCTATCAAAACATCTGTTGTGTACCTCGGGGAATGGGCAACTAATGAACAACTTTGTATAGCCTTCATCTCATTAAAACACGTTATTAATGGGACCAGTTAAGGGACAAGGAGCTACACACCTTGTAAATCAGGTATACCGCATTCAATTAACGTTTTCCAACAAAAAAAAAAAGGGTTAAGCATTCTAAGAGGAACTGTTAGTATGCACGCATTAGGGAACTTTCTTTAATGTTTAATTTTTACTTCCCCCCCTCCTAATTAACAGTACCGCAGTAAATAGTAATTAATTATCAATTAACTGAGCTAAAATCTCAGTAGGGACTATTTTTCTGGAGTCATCGCAAATTTACAAGCTTAACAAGTCTACAATTTTAAAAAATAGTAATAAAAGCATCTTAGAATTCATAAAGTCACAGAGTGAACGAACGCGAGCTTTTAATAAAAGTAAGCGCGTGCGAGATCGCTGTTCGCGATAAAATATCTCATCGTTTATCGCAATGGAAGTTTTCGAGTTTGGAAAAGAAAATAATGCGAAACATTCCCATGAGAGGTCGCTGGATTTTCGTTAGCTCGTCAACAATTGGTACGTTGCCAGTTGACGGACTTCTAACTTTAAATCGACAGCGCGTGAAAGGCAGAAGAAACGTACAGCGCGCCAATGAGCGTTTGGTTAAATGCTTCGTCTGGCAAATTATATCGATATTTGTATTCGGTTGCTATCGTTTGGTTGTTCGTGATATCGCGTATTGTTATCTTTTCTTTTAATGAATGCGTCTTTCGGTCGCACGGTGGCGCTTGGGCATTATTTTGCGACCGAGATGTTGATCCAATGCGTTGCCCCCCCTTGTGAGAATGTACAGGAGCTTTTTACATCGAGGAAACTAACCATCCTTTGTTGAGAAGCGGCTACAGTTGACTTAAGCCAAGCTCCCGCGGTATTTTTAGCTTTTTGTTCCGATTTCGATGCTTCGCAAACTTTCATAACTGGATTAAGACCATTATCTAAGTCAAATTCTTTTACTTTCACTATTTATTAAATTATTGTCCGCTTAATACAATCTTGGTTTTTATTCTCTTTCTCAAAAGCATCTTCTCTGTTTGTTGTTCTTGTTAAGCGATGCTTGCTCTCCTCGGAAAGTTTTCTTTTCGCTAAATATTAACGTTATAGTGTGCCTCGTGTGGCAGCTCCACTGGGGGTCTGTTTATTCAAAGCATTTCTGCTGGCCCTTAAATAAACATATTACTCGCAAAAAAATATTAGCTCCTTAAGAAGTCCCAGCTTGGTCTCACTGTTGGGTGACTCTATTCTCCTCTCTCTCTCTCTCTCTCTCTCTCTCTCTCTCTCTCTCTCTCTCTCTCTCTC